>NC_033795.1:23680036-23766324 GCF_001876935.1 Asparagus officinalis
TTCATCGGGGTAACTAGTTGAAGCCATGTTCACAGTCAAACTTTTAAAGAAAGGTCCAACACTGACGTCAGATTCTCAGGAAGAGGTTCCGGACGAATGATCCTGACGCAGATAATTACTGATTTCATTTTCTGAGGCAGGAGGAGTTGTGACATAACCTAAACCACTTCTGGTTTTGTGATAATAGTCCCGAGGTTTTCCTTCAGGGGCTAGAGACATTCGGACTGGGGTTCGTCTGCCTTTCCCGAAGTTCAGACCCTGTTTTTCATTAAAATTATACCCCATTCGTTTCATCAATTGGATGGAATTGGGTTCGTGATAATGAAACTGAGGAACTCCATCGTCTTCCTCTGAACTTCCTCGCTTAAGTTGTTCGGGTTTGACTCTGCCGAACTGGATCGGCTTCTGCCCTTTCCTTTTGGACGGGACTTTGTAGAAAGCCTTTTGTGCGTCTTCCACCTCTTCATCGGAAGCGAAGGATGACTTGATTGGGAGTGTTAGACATGCCTCTGTGCACAATGCGTGCCATGAGTGGGTACTTGCATCATGATCATTTACTATTTGTCCTACTTTAATGGGTTCATCAGACAAGTACGCCAAAATAAAATCTTCATTAATGCACCACTCGCCCTCACTCGGTACATTGTTATTGTTCTCGACTGACCCAATTACATCAAAGTTTAACTCCCACAGACAATTCCCTTCTGGATCTGGTTCGATATCTGCCTCATTACCGCTATCAACGTCTTCTTCTTTTTGTGATTCTGAGTAGAAAACGGAATCAGTATGAAAGTTCTCCACTCCTCGGAAAGGATATTTTTCCGCAATCAAGGTTCGAACTTCTCCTTCATCATTAGCATATTTCATGACCTGATGTAGGGTGGATGGGACAATGCGATTTGCATGGATCCATGGTCGTCCTAATAACAGATTATAAGACGTGTCCGCATCTATGATGTAACATGCCACTTCAGACTTGAGATCTCCAATTTGGCATCTGAGTTTGATCTTCCCTAAGGGTCGGGTGCTGTTTGCATTGAACCCGAAGATGGTGGTCTGGGTAGTGTGCAATCTGTGCATAGGAATTCCTAAGACTTGCATGACTCTATAGGGCATGATGCTGAGTGCGGAGCCCGGGTCAACCTGGACACGACTGATTTCGGAAGATCCGATATACCCCGTATAGTATAAAGGCCTGTCGGATATACAGGGCAAACTTCTTGCAGTTTGCAGACATTGCCGACAAGTCTGATCTTCAGAAGTTTCAGGAATTGGAGTGACTTGGGTGATGAAGCTCTCGGTGTTCTTTAAGGCTTCGATCAGGGCTTCTTTGGTAGTTTTGACAACCTCAGGAGCTCGTATAGAGTGATTCTGGTCGGTATGTTGGCCAACTGTGCCATAACATTGAATTGGAAGGGAGTACTGGACTCCCCATGTTCTGGGTGGAGATTTCTGTTGAAACGGAGTTCTTTTTGTTTCCCTTTATCAGCCGGCTTCTTCGGGACAGAACCCCCAGCGTCTTGGGGCTGTTCCTCAACTTCTTGAACATTCTGGCCGTAGTCTTTCAAGTAAGTCTTTCCAGACCGAGTACCAGGGTTATCCCCCGGGTATGCTGCCAGGACAATCCTCTCCTCTTCTGAATCCGTAAGGGTCTTGAGGTGGTCATCGTTCTCAGTAACGGAGGGGCTAATCATGTTGGAAGACTTAGCCTTGCCCCCCTTCTTCTTAGACGAGGTATTCGTCCACTGTTGGTCACCCACTAGATCAGGATGGACCCACATGATTTCTCCTTGGGAGGTTGTGAAGGGTACCAACCCCCTGTCCTTCTGATTGTGTAAGTCGGTGTTTTTCAGGTGCATCTCCCCTTTACGGACTGGGATGACACCGTCTGCAGCAGCTACAGGAGGAAAATCACCGAATTGGACCGCAATCAAGTTAGTAGATACAGTCTTCTGCTCCGGCTTCAGAGTAAGCACATTAGCATTCACCAAGTTTTGCAAAATGTCCTTGAACACATAGCATTTTCTGGTAGGATGTCCCAAGAACCTGTGATAGCGACAGTAATTGGGGTCATCTATCTTCCCTGCTTCATCTGGCTTTCTGATTTCAGGGAGCTGCAACTTATTGTTCTTCCGAAGTAGTTGGAACAGAGTGTCCACATGCTCTTCTTTGAACGAATACTGCTTGGGTGCTCTTTGCTGATTGGGCGTCTTGCCTTGCTTAGTAGGCGGCGGTACTTGCGTATAGTCAGCTGCTAATGTCTCCTTTCCCTTAGACCGCTGGGCATTGTTCTGATTGCGTTGTTGCTGCGGTTTGGGTTGTGGCTCTTCTTCAGCTTTTATCTGAGCGACAATCTCTTCAGCTTGCTCCCCTTGTGAAACTAGTTGTCTCCAAGAGCGACATTCTGCTACTCCCATCTGGGCGAGGAGCTGAGTCTGCAGGTTGTGCCTGCAAGTTTCAACTAGAGTTGATTGGGTCATACCTGATGGGCATCGCAATGCCATGCTACGGAACCTTTCCACATAGGCTTTAATAGATTCTCCCTTCTTTTGCTTTGTGGCGAGAAGAGTAGGAACCGAAACCTCTGTGTCATCTTCGAAGAATCTGGCCAAGAAAAGCCTTTCCAAATCTACCCACTTCTGGATAGATCCAGCAGGCAGTTTCATAAACTATTCAAAGGCTACTCCTTTGAGAGTACCGATGAACAAGCGTGTCAGGATGGCATCATTGGCTACCACATCTCCTGTTTGAGACTTGAAGTAGTAGATATGCTGATTTGGTGATCCTGTACCGTCGAAAGGTTGTAGCGTTGGAGCCTTAAATTTCGGCGGGTAGGGAGTTGTATCCCATTCTGTAGGGTAAGGCCGTATCACTCCTTCCTCGCGAAGCTCGCTCCTGTTGGCCATTGCGTTAAGGCGGGCTTCTAGCTCATCCACTTTGTCCATCTCCTTCTCATTGTCAGAAGAAGAATCTAAGTTGTGAGTCTCACGATCTGAGTGTTCGTGCACCTTCTGCTTTCCTTTTGACGTAGTCCTCCGGGAAGACTCGGGTTTTTGCCCTTTTTCAGCGAGAAATTGGACGAACATATCCTTCAATTGGAGAAGTGTCTCCTGTTGTGCCTGGAGCATGGTATGATGTTCATCCACTCTTTTAGCTATGTCCTCGGGATTCGTCGTCATGTAAACAGAAACTTTTTGTGCTCCAACAGAGCTTGAAGATTGAGATTCAGCAATTGCTGAATGTTCATCACTTGTCGTAATCCCTTGGGCTAACCTTTGGTAATTAACCGGGCGGATAGCTCCAGTCCGTGACCGGGTATGTCGATATACCCCTTCGAACTCGTCGCAAATTTCTCGAACGGTCGGGGAATGGCTTCTTTCTGATTCATCTGAACTGGGACACGGGGCTTTTCCTCTGCTGGTCATATTGATGGTAACCTGAGGGTATTCAGCTTCAGAAACTTTCTTCTTTTGACGTCGTCGTTTAGTAGGTCTTGCGATGTCAGACAGTCTATCGAATACAGACCTGCGAGGCTCAGGCATACAACAATGACATTCGGAGAGGACTGTTGAAATAAGCCGCTTACAATGACATGAATGAGCTGCTCGTTGCATTGGTTTTTCTCTGGAGAGTAACTCTCGCAAATCAGAGACCCGAGGACAATTCTTCATCGGGGATGAAACTCCCTGTCCTTGGATGGGCGAAATTGGTTCTTGTTGAACTTGACGGACCCTATCGCATTCGGGAATCGAGGTGCGAGGGTCGCGTTTTGATTTATAAACACTAGGCCTAGGCCTGCGTTTAGTTGACGGAACAGACACCTTAGGGTCTTGTTTTGTTTGGACGCACTCGTGAGGTGCTTGTTTTCCCTTAACAGGGCTGTGCTTTGATTGGACAACGCACCACTGAGGGTCGCGTTTAAGTTGAATCACCCGAGGTTTGTAATTGGATTCATTACCTCGAAGTGTGCGTTCTGGAGTATGAACGCAATGCTCGTGCAGATCTTCGGAAATGCAATCCTTGCGTTGGACTTGGGATTGATTTTCTCGGAGGTGTGCTCGTCGGATGGACCTTCTTCGTCGTCGAGCGGCGTTTTTCTTGGCTTGTTTCAAAGCCTTAGCAGCAGCGTCTTCGGCGTTGATTGTGCTTTTTTCTGTCATAGGTCTTTTACAACCAAGTACACGCTGTGTCGTCATAGGCGTGGGATCTTCGGCTTGCAGAGCAAGCTTGAGGCTTTGGCCAAAGGAGAGGGCTTTCTTTGGCGTCTCGACAGTAGTTAAGACCTCTTTAGAGCTCTTGCAAGCACCTCGCTGGCTTGGTCAAATTCCACGACCAAGGTTTCCACGGTTGTTCCAGTGAGGTGAACGTCGGATTGCGCCACCACCTCTTCGTCAGAGAAGCTAGTCCCCAGCGGAGTCGCCATCTTTTGTTTGTTGGAAATTTTGTAATAAGAAAATGAATGAAAGAATTGCGTTTGATTTTATTCTCTCTAACTGCTTAGAAAAAGAATGATTACAACTCTCTCAACTCTCGATTACAATTTGGATTCCTGGGTACAAAAGAGAAGAGAATAAATTTGATTCTCCCCTTTGTTTAATTCTGGGTTCTTCTTGGTAGCGATGAGATGCCTCCCTCGAATGCTCGCGTCGAGTTTGCTTCTCGTTGACGATCCGAATATCTATACTCACTGGAACAACGGTCTTGTCTGATTGATAACTCTTGATGAGTTTCGATGATTCAGAACAAATAACAAACTCTAGTAATAGAGTTGTTTGAACCGAAAATGATTCGGTTAATAAGCCAAGTATCGACGGTTTGGAGTTCCTCCGTGGATGTTGATTCCCCAGACTGTGTAAAGAGTTGATTCTCTTTCTATGATTCTGGAAAATCTGATCGAAAGATTCTCTCCAAGTAATCAAGATCCGATCTCCAAAAGTCCAGCCTCTCGATCTGATTATCAAAAATCCGATCTAAGCAGTCCAAAAAAAGTGATCCCTAACTCTGTCGAGTTTGTTGATATTTATAGGGGGATTAGGGGTGTAACTTACCCCTTAATCCGCTCCTAAATGATAGGTTTAGTTGCCTCATTAATCGGTTGTAACAACCCACGTAAGCCACTCCTCAAATCGTGGGTGAAGAGCAGTTTTTGAAACTGCCTGGATCGTGTTTGAACAGGTCAGAACGCAACCTCTTAAAATGCGTTCTGCAACGATATCGAGCTGCGTTGGGCAGCGATGATGAGCTGCGTTCTTTGATGTTTGAAGGTGCGTTCGGTAGCAGTATAGAACTGCGTTCGTCGTCGGTTAGAGCTGCGTCTGGCAACGATGATGAGCTGCGGTGGGCAGCGGTGATGAGCTGCGTTGGGTCGTCGGTTAGAGCTGCGTCTGGCAACGATGATGAGCTGCGGTGGGCAGCGGTGATGAGCTGCGTTGGACAGCGGTGATGAGCTGTGTTGGGCAGCGGTGATGAGCTGCGTTGGGCAGCGGTGATGAGCTGCGTTGGGTAGCGATGATGAGCTGCGTTCTAGCTGTGATTGGCAGCGATTCGAGCTGCGTTTAAGGACCGATGAAGCCGCGTTCGAGCTGTGATTGGCAGCGATTTGAGCTGCGTTTACGCTTCTCTGTCTTTATATATGGATAACACCAATGACCAGTAGAGAAGGTCTTATTCAGGCCATTTGTGACAATTGAGGCATCTCAATAACGCTCTATCAACTGCAGGTCACGATCTCCACTAAGATTTCTTTGCATGGTTTAACCACGTGCTCCTCAGTATGTCGAATATCTGCAGGTCACGATCTCCACTAAGATTTCTTTGCATGGTTTAACCACGTGCTCCTCAGTATGTCGAATATCATTACACTGTTCATCAGCACCTTTACTGGTTGCTAACATAATATTAGTCATGTTGTTGTCGCAGCCATCAAGATCAATCATCTCACATAAGGAGCTGCATTCGTGTTTGTAGCTGTTGAAGCGGTGTAGGTGATTGAATCGGTGTAGTGTCTTGATGATGGTACGCGGGGAGGACTTCCACGTCTTGGTTTGAAGAGATCGTTGATTTGTAATCCCTTTCTGTCAGAGTATTGCTAAAGACTGTCGTTTTGTAATCTTTGCTTTAACTCTTTGACATGTGAAAATCTTCGAATTGTAGCCTTCTGGAAGTCGTCAGATTGTAACTTCCATCATCAGTTTATTGTGATTTTTAGACAGCCTACAAACCAGTCTTGAAACAGGTTGAACCAGGTTGAACCAGTTTGAACCAGATTTGAACCAGAATTCAAATTGAAGCTGAACCGAGCATCGAAACAACTTCAAATCGACCGAGGGTTCAGTCCTTTGTTTATTCTTTCCTCTCCCACACATTCGGAAGGGGCGGAAGATTTTTTGAGCCTAATAACTGCCTTTTTTTGGGTCATTATTAGGCCGGTTCGGCTCATTCGGACATGAAAAATACTCCAATAAGGTATACGAGTATAAACTATTTCCTATTTTTGGTTGAGAAGTTTCTGGAGAATATTTTTCTAAAAATATTCTTAAGGATAACTCAATAATACTACACCGGACAACGCGTCGCAAATAAAGACTCAACGCCAACAATCGATGGTCAGTGCTATGTTGAACCAACAAACACGAGCTAAAGATCAGAAAATTAGGAATCGACTTCAAGTTCAAAATTACGACAACGGTCAGACAATAAATGCAGCACTGGAACCCTTACAGACATTCGACAAAGCACCGAATAGCCTGAAGGATTGAAGGAATCAAGAACAGAAGCCATTCCAAGGTCCCGTTACACCGACTGAAGGTTGGGACAATCATACGTATGGGTCACGTTTATAATTTTTGCTTTGATCGTATTGGTGCACAAAATACGCCCAAACGGGTTCATAACCCTAGGGCCTTGGATTTAAATGATAGGGGTCATGTCCCAAGTTCTAGTGGTACCAAAATGATTTGGGTACCAAAAAGACTTATATAGTATTTTTTTATGATTTGTTTTTGTTTTTGTTTTGTTTTGAAAATTTTTTTTGGCTTTGAATGACAAATCATATTCCTTATGTCAAAATAAATTATTTATGTATTTTTAATAGACAAAAATTACTTATATATATCTTATAAAACTTTTAGTAGATAGCAAAACAAATTTCCAAAAGGGTTTATAGTGAAAAATATCTCAAAAACCAATTTTATGTGTATCTGCCTTTTACTTCCTTTCGGTCGACCGACGGTTATCTGTGAGCATTCCGGTCGACCGCGTCGGTCGACCGAAATTGAATCTTTACAGGAGCAAGGTTTTCGATTTACTGGGTTTTGGTTTTATTATTGGGTATTTGTTTAGACCCGAACTCCATATCACCCTTGATCTATCATCCACCCAATCTCTACCGCTGGTTCCTCTCTCAAAACACCCGACCCTTCTTCTTCCTCCATTTCTGAAATCGCAACCTAGGGTTTTAGTTTTCGGTCGCCCGTTCTTGGGTTTTGGCATCAGTCGATCTCTACCAAGTGTTTGCTAGGTAATGATCTCCCACTTATCCATTTAATTCCATTTCATTGATCCAGTACTTGTTCCTGTTTTTTCTAGGGTTTATCTTTTAGAGAAATTTGTTAATTTTTCGTTTGTATTTACAGGGATATTGACAAATTTCCTCTCTCTTATCTAAGCCCTAGCTAATCATGCCTCCCAAGCCCCCCCAAAAAGAGGTCTAAACCCGAATCTAGTTCCTCTTCTGTAAAAGCCTCACATTATGAGGATTATCTGCTGTTTAAACCTCTTGTTAGAAAATATAGGGAACTTTGTAAACTGAAGATTCTCCCAACTAGGTACATCAAGTATCCTGAACTAGTCATATACAACACTCGGTCTATTCTTCATAATGTTGGGTTAGACAAATTGCTTGATGAAAGTCATAAAGTTCCTTATTATCCATTTCTTGTTTATCTGTTTTATGCGAACCTATCCACAACATCCGCAATTTGTGGAAGCCACATGGGAGACCTCTAGTCTTGATTGTGATGACTTAGAATACACCACTGGAGGAGCATCCTGAGGCCCTAGATATCATCCTGAGGCCCTTGATTGTGATGACTTAGAATACACCACTGGAGGAGCATCCTGAGGCTCTAGTCTTGATTGTGATGACTTAGAATACACCACTGGAGGAGCATCCTGAGGCCCTAGATATCATCATGCTGCTCCAAGCCCATCAACCATTAATGTGGCATCTGTTTACGATCGGTCTTTCCGGTGTTGAGGCTATTAGGGGAAACATCCCCTCACCAATGACATCATGAATGCCTCTTATGACAAATTTAAGACGCCACAGGTGGAGAAGTACAAAGGGGAAAGAGATCCAGCTGAGCATGTCTAGAACTACTATGACACGATGACTATGTTTCAGGCGTCAATGGTAATCATTTGTAGGTGCTTTCCCATTACTTTGACAGGAAGTGCCAAACTTTGATGGAATTCTTTGGCAAAGAAGTCCATAAATAGCTTTAAACAACTTAGTTAGAAGTTCATGCATCACTTCTTAGCCGACACTAAGCAGAAGTTGTCTCCCCATGTATTAATACAAATAAGGCAGGAACCTGGAGAGAGTCTAAGAGACTACATCAAGAGGTTCTAGGCCAAGATGTTAGAAGTTGACAACCTTGGGAGTATGGTCACCATGTTCGCTATCGTAGCTGGCCTACGAGACAACAAACTGGCTGACTCGCTTGCCAAAAATAAGTCACCAACTATGAGCAGTTGTATGGCCAAAGTATATGGCTACATGGACATGGAAAACACCCGAGCCTATAAAAAGACAGCTAGGGAGGCATAAGTAGCAACAACAGCAACATCAGCAACAACAATAGCACTAGGAGCATCAATAGCAACACCGACATTTAGGTCAACAAGGGAGGCCGACCCCCTGTTAAGAAAAGACATGGCAAGGGATCCCCTTAGAGACGACCCTAGATCAAACTGGGCTGACAGGAGGGATCAGAAGAATAAGCCCTTCCAGAAGCCAGTCCTCACAAGGCTCAACACTTCTCTCACAGAAGCTTTTTACATGGTCTGGTGTTGGCCTTCTTGTTTTGATGATGATTTACAAACAATTTACTACTAATGTTGTTTGTCTAGTGTTTGTGTATTCCTATGTATTATAGACAAACAACGTAGTTGGAGGTTGGATGGATTAAGCCTACACGATCATATCAAGAGGAGGTTGGCGGAATTGTGGAGTGAAGCATCGTACAATTCAAGTTCAAGATCCAAGTTTAGCTTCATCCGCAACGTGTACCAAGTTGAGCTCAATGAAGATCAAGATCAAGCTTGGGTAATTTAGTTTAGGATTTATATTATGTGTGTTTAATACGTTAAGCTCAATATCTATACACACACATTTATTGGTTTCTTCGTATGTATATATAGTTATATATATATACATAAGTTTTGGTTTTTATGCATATATATAGTTATATATATACATACATGTGTTTTGGTTTTTATGATATTACATACTCTATTGTGTTTTAGTACTTATTGCATAGAATATGCAATTTTGTGAAAATATTGTATTATTAGTTTATAGACTTTAATATCAGTTCATACATGTTTTACTAAGTCTATAGAAACATTTCACAAAGTTTCAAAAGTTGGTTTATGTCAAAACATCAAAATTCAAGTATATCATATTTTCATGTTTTGGACTATTTTGTAAAATGATGATATTTTTTATTTGGGAGGTCCTTTCTGATAACCAGTCGCTGTAGCATGTTTATTATCATGTCTACAATCATTCCCCAAAGTTTTATACTTTTTAGAATTTATTTAATATTTTTAAATAGTGTTTTTAAATCAGCAAAACAGCTTTCAGACTTTATTTTTCATGTATCAGATTTCGGTCGACCGAACCGGTCGACCGATCATTTGATCTTTCATCACTGGGCGACAGAGAGTCTGTCGGTCGACCGGTCCGGTCGACCGATAAAATTTTCGATCGACCGATGAATTTTCCGGTCGACCGACGAGAGCTTTTTCAGCTTCCAACGGCTAGTTTTCCTTTGGCTTCAATGGCTATTTCTCTGAGCTGTTTGCTGGGGCTGTTTTTGTCTTTTGACTTGGGATTTTTAGCTGAGGTTTTGGAGGATATAAATACTCTCTTTGATCTCAGTTTTCAACTAAGAAAAGAAGTTTTTAAACAAGGGTTTTAAAAAGGAGTTTAAGCTTGTTTAAGCTTGTTTAAGGGTTTGGTTTAAAGCAGTTTTAGCTTTCACAAGTGGAGGAGATTATCTTATTGTTTGGGCCTCAAATCTCCATCTCTCCATCTTGATCTAGAGAAGTTTTCCTAAACTCAACTCTAGCTTTTACTTATAATTATTTGTTAATTATCATTTCTATTAAAGCTAGTTTTATATTGAGTTTAGATTTGTTTTTATATTACTCATTGTTACACACACCCACATTGAGCTTTTAGTATTTACATACATAGTATAGTTGGGTGGTGAGAGATTGTAACTTTGAGTTGTGCTTTAATTGAGTTCTCATCTATTGTAGAGAACAAATTTATATTTGTTACATTGTAAGTATTGTAAGGTTTTCGGTGAGCTAGAAAACCGAGTGTGTTGTGAAGTTTTCGGTGAACTAGAAAACCGAGTGTGAGGAGTGAACGTTATTCGGTGAGCGTTGAAAACCGACATAGTGTCGTTGTAAACGTTATTCGGGTGAGCATAGAAAACCCGGTTGTGATAGTGGATTTTTCCCCGGGAGTGGGGAGCGGAGACGTAGGACGGAAGGTCCGAACTCCGTGAACATATTGCTTGTTTGAGTGTGCTTTGGCGTTCATTCATATTTATGTTCATATCTTATATCGCCATTGTGCATTGCTCATTTCTATATCATCCACTATCTTGTTTAGATTGTTTACCCTTGTATTGTTTATATATCCTTGCATATATACATATTCATCATATAGGATATATCTCTTTGTTTGCATTGCTTATCCTAGCTTATATATCTTGTGGTATTTCATATTTGCTAGGATAACTTATTAATTAATTTTAATTGGCATTTAATCGGATTAGATTAGCATAAGACCCTAATCACCCCCCTCTAGGGTCTAACATCTGGAAGTAGGGGCATGTCAACTCCGCCCCTCTTCGCATGAAGTCAAATCCTCAATCTTGAGACACAAGACAAAACTGTCAATATCATCAAGATCACAACCATCTCACAAATGATACCAATTTGTTCAAAGAGACATTGAGACTTGATAAAAGAGAATATTTGAAGAGGCTAGTCTCCCATCGACACAGGAGAGGGACTGCTTTGGGAGGAGCTGACAGGAGGTCCCGTTCCATGTCACCTCACCCCCAGCCGCCACCAGATGTTCGACTAGCCGAGCCTAACAACATAGGGGTCATTAACACTATTAGTGGTGCATCCACTACTGGAGGACAATCTAACAATGCTCGTAAAAAATATGCTAGGCGAGTGTTGCAAGTCAATTTGTGTGACAAGAAGGCGAGGACCGATTAACCTATTTCCTTTAGTGACTTGGATTTGCGAGGTGTTGAGATGACTCACAACGACCCCATAATCATCTCAGCCAAAATCAATAGTTTTCAAGTCAAGAGAATTTTGGTCGATACAGGAGGTTCTACATACATCATTGATGCCTTCAACCAGACATGTATCGATGAGTCCAAGCCACAACCTTGTCGGGGTTCGCTCATTGGATTCACGGGGCATTCGCTTTTACTGGAAGGATGATCACTCTCCCCATAACGGTTGGCGAGTACTCTTACCAATCTACTATTCAAACTTAGTTTCTAGTGATGAATCTTAAGTCAACATACAATGTTATTTCAGGAAGAGCCGACCCCAATAACTTGCAGACAATTCTATCCACCTACCACCATATGGTAATGTTTTCAACTCCTGAAGGTGTTGGAATTGACAGAAGCAACCAGAAAGAGGTCAGATCCTGCTATCTACTCTTGATGAAAGGAAGAGCACCCGAGACCCTACCGGTTGAGAAGACATGCCTACAGATGGAGGAAGTATTGGAGCGAGAGAGGATGACCCCCCCCCATCAAAAAGCTCCATGAGATACTGATCGATCAAGAATGAGTGAAGAAGATCAAGATCAGATCCAACCTCATCGAACCTCAACGAGGAGTTGTGATTGCGTTCCTATTGTCGAACATCGATGTATTTACTTGTGGGCCTGAAAACATGCTAGGTATTCTTCCCAAAGTGATGTTCCATGAGCTCTCAATCGACCGACACACTAAGCCAGTTCGATAAAAGAAGAGACATCTCAACCTAGAAAGATAGAAGGCGTCTGCAGATAAAGTGGACCGACTCCTTAGAGTCAGTTTCATTCGAGAGGTCCAGTACCTATAGTGGTTGTCTAATGTGGTGCTAGTGAAGAAGGCCCTTAACAAATGGAGGATGTGTGTAGACTTCACCGATCTCAACAAGGTCTGCCTGAAAGATAGCTACCCCCTCTCTAGGATCATTTAGCTAGTAGATGAAATGCAGATCACGAACTGTTGAGTTTCATAGACGCTTTCTTCAGCTACATCTAGATCCTCATGGCGGAACATGATTAAGAGAAGACCTCATTCATTATGGACCTAGGTATTTATTGCTACAAAGTGATGTCTTTTGGTCTTAAAAATACAGGCACCACCTACCAGAGACTGGTCAACAAGATTTTTAAGCCTCAACTTAGCTGTAATGTGGAAGCCTATGTGGATGAAATCCTAGTGAAATCAAGGCATGCATCATCCTATATAGCTGATCTTGAAGAGGCCTCCATTCTCCAACACTATCATACGAAGCTTAATCCAGCCAAGTGCACTTTTGGGGGTATTATCGAGCAAATTCCTCATGTTCATGATCACCCAGAGAGGTATTGAGATGAATCCCGAGTAGATAGCTGCCATAGAGCAGCTATCCGAATCCCGCACACTAAAGGATATACAGAGGCTGAATGGGAAGATAGCAGTGCTTGGTTGCTTTCTCTCAAAATTTGCTGAGAGGAGTCTTCCCTTCTTCAAAACCTTAAGAGAAAGCAAGGAGTTGAAGGAAGGCAAAAACTGGACCCATGAATGCAGCGAGGCCTTTAATGATCTCAAGAGGTATCTCAGCACCAAGCCTCTACTAAGCTAACCCAAAGAAGGGGAAATCTTGTACCTCTATTTGGCCATATCTCCCAAAGTCGTGAGCTTTGTCTTGGTTCGAGAAGAAGAGGGTATTCAGAAGCCAGTGTACTATATCATCCGGATCTTGAAGGCAGTCGAACTCAACTATCCTCTTATTGAGAAAGCTTCCTTCATCCTCATCACTTCAGCTAGGAGAGTTCGCCTTATTTTCAGTCTCACACTATCATTGTACGAACGAGTATGCCTCTAAAGAAGGCACTCGGTAGCCCCACCACTTCAGGGAGGATGGTCGCCTGGTCAGTCGAACTTGGTGAGTATGACATATAGTTCAAACCAAGAACAACAATCAAAGCCCATGCCCTAGCCAACTTCCTCACTGAGTCAACCTCTCCCACATGATGAACTAGCTGCACCCTTGTCACCAGCCTAACCAAAGCCTTCGACCTCTCAAGCAGTCAAGGCATATATCTCTCAGACACGCCGCATCCTCAAGCACGATTCTCCAAAGTTCACCTCCGTGTAGTTATTAATGGTGGATGGGTTCTCCGGTGAAGCCGGCAGCGGAGCAGGAGTGATCCTATGTAGCTCAGATGGGTCGACGCACTAAGATTCCATCGCTTTTGATTTTTTAGCTTCGAACAATAAGGTCGAATATAAAGCACTTTTGGTAGGTCTTCAAGCCGCCATGGCAGCAAAGGCAGAACGCTTCTATATTCTAGCTGACTCCCACTTTGTGGTACACCAACTCAAGAAGCTAGATAGGACCCATATATGTGGATACCCTCAAGCATCCAAGCATCATGGAGACCCACCTATATTTGTCATGCAGACTGAGAAGTCTACGGAACCCTATTGGATGGATCCAATCATCCACTATATGACAGGAGGGACCTCACCAGTGAATGCCACTGAAGCTAGGAGTTTACAAAGGAATGCTTGCTAATATCTTATGCTTAATAATTAACTTTATCGAATGTCATACTTCAGCAGTGGTGTAGGACCTTATCTACGGTGTCTTCGGCCAACAGAGGCCAGCTATGTTCTCAGAGAAATCCATGAAGAGACTTGCGGGAATCATCTAGGGGCAAGAACTCTCGCCCAGAAGGACATTCAACAAAAGTATTATTGGCCCACCATCTTAGCCGAGTCCAAGAGACTCGTTTCCTCATACCAAAAATGTCAAATTTTCTCGATCATCCCACGAGCGGCTGCCACAAAGCTCACCTCCATTTTGAGTCCAATTTTATTTGCTCAATGGGGATTAAATTTATTGGGTCCCCTCCCAATAGCCTCCGGGTAGCGGGAGTTCCTGATCGTTGCCATTGACTACTTTACCAAGTGAATAGAGGTCGAGCATTTGGCCAAAATTGGCGAGGGGAACATCACGAAATTTGTGTGGAGATCCATTGTCTGTTAATTTGGAGTTCTCCTCTTGGAACTCAGTTCGACAGCAGAGGCTTCCAGAGCTTTTGAGAAGAATGGAACATCAGCCTCAAGTTCACCTCAGTCACCCACCCGAAATGCAACGGGCTCGCAGAAGCCGCCAACAAATGCATTCTTCAAGCCCTAAAGAAGAAGGTGGATAAGGCGGTAGGAAATTAGGTTGAAGAATTGCCTTCAATCTTGTAGTCTTACTGCACGACTCATAAGAACTCAATGGATGAAACTCCATGTAAACTAGCTTATAGAGCCAAAGCAGTCGCCCTAGTCAAAGTTGGCATGCCTACAATACCACTGTAACATTTTGATGAAGATCTGAATTTTGAAGAATTGTGAATTAGGCTTGACCTCATCGACAATGTTCAGGAAGAAGCTCTCCGATCCATAGTCATCAATCAATAGCGCATTGCTCGACACTATAATAACAAGGTTCGACCCCGAAGATTCAACATTAGTGATCTTGTCCTTCAAAAAGCTTGCTTTCAACAAAGACGCCAGGCACGACAAGTTGGTTGCCAATTGGGAAGGACTTTATACAATCATTGAAGAAGTGTGCCTAGGCACTTATTGATTGAGAAGCTTCGATGGAAGAATCTTGCAACATCACTAGAACATCGAGCATCTAAAGAACTACTTTCATTAATTTTGTTTGTATATGTCACATGTGATATAAAATCCTTTTGAGTTTTAACTCTATTTTGCTAAACTCTAGCGGTACCATAACTTTTCGCAGGAATACAAGGCCTAGTGACCACAACATAGTTGACTCATCTTAAGACCTTGGCATCAACTTAAGTCTAAGCCACATATCCAAAGACCTTGTGTAATTACGAATAAACCCAAGGCATGAGGCCTAGTCGAATCGACTCACAACAAAAGACGTTAGTACCTTTTCAGGATAAAACCAAGGAACACCATCAATTTAGGCGACTCTGACATAAAGACCTTGGCATCCTCCTAAGCCTAAGGCACATACGAAAAGACCTTGGTATCACACGAGTAAAACCAAGGCACACCATCGACAAAAGATCTTGGTACCTTTTCAGGGTAAAACCAAGGCACATCATTATCTCAGTCGACTCCTGTTATGGGACATATCTATTCCATGAATATATAACTTGATGAGTCAGTATCTCGACCAGCCCAACAAGCCGACACTCTAGTGTCAGCACGAGAAGCAGTGACAGTCAACACGAGAGATCCTGACCTCCCAGACGAGTCGACTTCTTTATGTCGACTCGAAAGACGGTTATTAGCTGAGACAAGATAACATTCCCACCAGTCGAACATGCCAACACTCCTGAGTCGATGCGAAAGGCGGTGTTATTCAACATGAAAGTTAGCAACTCAAAGATATGACCCTATGAGACTTCTCGACGAAGCTAAAGGATTGTCCTTATCTCATATCTGTCAGCATATGTGTTACTTCTCAATATTGTTTAATCTTTGATAATCATCATTAAGTATCATTCCTCAACTGTCTTGAAGACTTGTCGGCTGCTGGATCCTAATGCTGCCGAAGTGATCTCCCACCACTCACAAACTAACACGTGTGGAGCGAATGATGACTTATTTTCCAACTCACTCCTCATCACTGCCTCACTACCGTCTTACTATATACCCATGGAGTGACCAACCTGACCTTGACGTCTCCCATAAATAGAGAGGCTATTCACAATAGCAAAAGGTTCGCAATCTAAAACTCTTAAGAGCACACACTACACAAAAATAAGAACACCCAGTTCTGTTACTCCACTCAAGCCCAAGTTCATTAACGAACTTGATCGTCGGAGGTACCATGGTGGAATTTATCCCCGCCCTCTTACGACTCTTTGTGCAGATTGCTCAATCATCTTAACTACAGAACCAGGCATAAAGTCAAAGAAGAAAGCGGCGGCTTGCAAACTCCGTGATTTTATTTAGCTATGTGATATTTAATATCAACAGTTTGGCGCCCACCGTGGGGCCTTTTTCCCCTTTTTGAGAAAAAAAATCCAGGATCCAATATAGGATCTGAGCAGTCTCAACCTCGAAGACAGTCACCTAATTATGTTACCCAAGATCAATTAGAACGAGCGGTGAACTAGCTCACCCTATCACTTAAAGAGCAGTTTGCCATCTTGACCAACGATGTTCTATGGTGAATCCCAGCACCACCACAAGACACTGTACTACCTCCACCCTCTGGAGACCGACGATCAGAAGCACCTCCTTCCCAGCAACGAAATGTCCCACCACGAACTCCTCATAACCCCCCTATACAGGCGGAGAGCCGCCCCAGGCAATCAGATGTCGTATCTTAACAGGAGCGGCACCGCCGTCCTCATTCAAAAACCCATGGTGAAAGTTCTAGTCCTAGTCATTCAGAAGGATGCGCCAAAGAAACACGCTCCAAGAAGCCCCATCATCGCGCCCTCTCGTCCTCATCCACCACTTCCGAAGCTTCCGTCTACGATCGAGTATACAGGCCGATTGCTGATACAATCGGAGGGAATACCCCACTCTCAGACGAGATAATAAAATGCTCATTTGAGAAGTTCAAAATGCCCCACTTAGGGACATACTCGGGTGAAGGAGATCCTTCTGAGCATGTTCAAAATTATTTCAACATAATGAGTATGCTCTAAGTTTCTGAAGCAATCCTCTGTTGATGCTTCCCCATCACCCTCACTGGAAGCGCTAAACTTTGGTGGAACACTTTGAGTAGAAGGCCCATTAATAATTTTTTGACAGTTGAGTCGAAAGTTCATCCACCACTTCCTAGTTGACATCAAGCAGAAGCTCCCCCTCGTGTGCTGATTCAAATGAGGCAAGGAACAGAAGAGAGCCTCCGGGCCTATTTCAAGAGATTCCAAGCTAAGAGGTTGGAAGTCCACGACCCAGGAAGCACAGTTGCCATGGTAGCACTTGTCGCCAGCTTGCAGAGCAATGAATTAGCTGACTCTCTCGCTAAGAAACCAGTCGCCAATTATGAACAATTGATGGCCAAAGTCCATGGATACATGGACATGGAGGACGCCCGGGCTTACAAGGTCTCAGCAAGGGACACGAAGGTTTCTATTGCCACGACTTCAGCAACGCTAGCAACCATGGCCATTCTCTCAAACCCTACAACAGCACCAGCAGTAGTTCTGTCACCTGAATTGACCGAAAGTCCTCCAGGACTAGGATGGCACAAGAATCCTCCAAGGTCCAACTCCCGTCCTAATCACTCAGACAGGAGGAATCAGCAAAGAAATTCAGCACTAAAGGAATCTCTAACCCTCTTGGACACCTCGCTTACTAATGCCTTGGCTATGGTCTAAAGGGAAGGATATCTCAAAGATCCTGCACCTAATATGTCATCAGATCCCAGGAGCAGGGACACTAAGCAATATTATTGTTACCATCGGGATCACGAACACCTTACTAATGATTGTCGGGTCCTAAAGAGGGATATAGAGGATCTGATTGAGAGAGGACATCTGAGAAATCTCACCTTCCGGAGAGATTGTAGGGATACCGACCTAAACAAAAATGATATGAGATCCCGCTCATGGTCACCTCGACCTCGACCTAAAATAGGCGAACGACCCTAAGAGACTACTCACAAAGGAGTCGTAAATATGGGGGGGTCATCCAACAATGAACGAAAGAGATATGCTAGAAGAACACTGCAAGTCGATCATGATCCCAAGAAGGCGAGGACAGAAGAGCTCATATATTTTACTGATGATGACCTACAGGGTGTTGAAACGCCCCATGATGATCCTCTTATTATCACCGTAGTCATTAATGGGTATCAGGTTAAATGAATTATGGTCGACACCGGAAGCTCAGTGGAGGTCTTATATACTAGCGCTTTCAATCAGATGAGAATTGACAAATCCCGCCTCCTTCCTTGCAGAGGACCCCTTGTAGGTTTCACTGGCCATGCCCTCTTGCCAGAGGGAATTATAACCTTGCCATTTGTATTAGGAGAATATCCTAGGCAAATCACTGTCCAAATCTAGTTTCTGGTAATGGATTTAAAGTCAGCCCATAATGTTATATTGGGTTGAGCTCTCCACCTCTTGCGGGCCATCC
Source organism: Asparagus officinalis (assembly GCF_001876935.1). Lineage (NCBI taxonomy): Eukaryota > Viridiplantae > Streptophyta > Magnoliopsida > Asparagales > Asparagaceae > Asparagus > Asparagus officinalis. The sequence goes on from NC_033795.1 coordinate 23,698,705, forward strand.
CCTCAACTTATCATCAGATTATCAAATTTCTAACCCTAAATGGAGTCGGAGTAGCTCAGAGCAATCAAAGGGATGCTAGATCTAGCTATCTACTCTCGATCAAGGGGAAGGGTGTCCAAGACACCATGCCAATTGAAAAAACTTGTCTTCAACTAGAGAAGACAGTAGAATGACCGAGGACAGAGCCAATAGAAGAGCTCCAAGAAGTCCCTATTGATCAAGAAGGAATGAAGAAAATTAAGATTGGGTATGAATTAGTCGAGCCCTTGAGAGGGGCTATGGTGGAATTTCTAAAAGCCAATACTAATGTATTTGCTTGGAGACCGGATGACATGTTAGGGGTCCCCCCTGAGATAATGTGTCATGAACTGGCCGTGGACAAACATGTCAAACCAGTTCAACTGAAGAAGAGGCATCATGGCCCAAAGTGCCAGAAGGTGGTAGCAGACGAGGTGAAGAGGCTTTTGAAAGCCGACTTTATCCGAGAGGTCCAATATCCAGAGTGGTTAGCCAATGTGGTCCTAGTAAAAAAAGCACTGGATAAGTGGAGGATGTGTGTGGACTTCACCGACCGTAACAAGGCTTGTCCTAAAGATAGTTATCCCCTTCCTTCAATCGACCAGTTAGTTGACGAGGGCCTGGGACATGAAATGCTTAGTTTTATGGATGCTTTCTCTGGCTACAATCAAATTTTCATGGCTAAGCACGATCAAGAGAAGACTTCTTTCATCACCGATATGGGTACGTACTGCTACAAAATGATGCCTTTTGGACTGAAGAATGCTGGAGCCACCTACCAGCGACTTGTGGCCAAGGTCTTCCAACATCAGATCAGTCACAATCTTGAAGCTTACGTGGATGATCTATTGGTGAAATCCAAACAAGCGTCTACCCATATTTCAGATTTGAACGAGACCTTTTTGACCCTAAGGCGATATCGAATGAAACTCAATCCAACTAAATGTGCCTTCGTCATACAATCAGGGAAATTTCTTGGATTCATGATTACCCAAAGGGGTATTAAGGTCAACCCTGAAAAGATTGTTGCAATAGAGTGACTCCCTGAGCCGCGTACTTTGAGAGAGATCCAGAAGTTGAATGGGAGGGTCGCAGCTCTAGGTTGACTTTTATCCAAGTCCGCTGAGAGAAGGCTCCCTTTCTTTAAAATATTAAGAGGAAGCAAAATCTTGAAGGAGGGTATAGTTTGGATAGCTGAATGCAGAGCAGCGTTTCAAGATCTTAAAGCTTACTTGAGTGATAAGCCATTGCTAAGCCAACCTATAAGAGGGGAGACTTTGTTTGTATACATAGCTGCCTCCTCTGAAGCAGTTAATTCTGTCCTTGTTCGGGAGGAAGAAAATACACAAAAGCCCATCTATTATGTGAGTTGAATCCTTTGAGCAGGCGAACTCAATTATTCTTTTATAGAGAAAGTTACCTTCACCCTCATCCTTACGGCCAGAAGACTCCATCCTTATTTCCAGGCTCACCCCATTATTGTTAGAACGAGCCTACCCTTAAAGAAAGCTTTGGGAAGTCCTACCACATCAAGAAGAATGGTTGCCTGGGCGGTGAGCTTAGCGAGCACGATGTCTAATTTGAACCAAGAACAGTTATCAAGGCTCAAGCACTGGCCGACTTCTTGATCGAATCGGCTCCCCAAAATGATTTACTAGGAGTACTCGTGCCACCTCCTCAACCTTCACCCCCAGAACGCCAGGCGACCCCTCCAACTCATCATGCTCTGGAGTATGATTCACCCAAATATAACTCGTGGTGGCTACTGCAAGTAGATGGATCCTCTGGAGAGGTGGGTAGTGGAGCAGGAGTGGTCATATGAAGCCTCGACGGGTCGATATATGAGCATTTCATTTTCTTTAAATTCTTAACCTCAAACAATAAAGCCGAGTATGAAGCTCTACTCACTGGCCTCCGAGCGACACGAGCTTTGAAGGCTGAATGCCTTTACATTCTAGCCAACTCATAATTTATTGTCCATCACATTAACGGGCAGTATGCTACTAAAGACCCAAGGATGGCCCAATATCTTCAAATCACCAAAGACCTTCTAACAGCCTTCTTGGAATCTGAGATAGTTCAAGTCCTCCGAGCCCTTAATGCTCGAGCAGATGCCCTCGCCAAACTAGGATCAACGAATTCGAGAATTTGTTCTAGACCTATTTATACGGATACAGTGGATCACCCTAGTATCTCGAAGCCGTCAGAGATCCTTATGGAGACTGAAAAACCTATATCACCTTGTTGGCTGGATCCCATTATCATTTATCTAACACGAGGTGTTTTTCCTGAAGATCGAGTCAAAGCCAAGAGCCTGTTAAGGAGTTCTTGCCGCTACCTTGTGATTGAAACCCAAATTTATCGGATGTCCTATGTGGGAAGCAGTGTAGGACCTTACTTGCGATGTCTACGACCACCAGAAGCTCTCTATATGCTTAGAGAGATCCATGAAGGTATATGCCCTAGCACAAAAAGTCATTTGTCAGGGTTATTATTGGCCGACTATCCTAGCCGAATCAACGAAGTTAGTATCTCGTTGCCAAAGGTGTCAATTATTTTCATCCATTCTTCGAGCCACCACAACCGAGTTGACTCCTATTTTGAGCCCTATACCTTTTGCCCAATGGGTCTTAGATTTGTTAGGAACTCTTCCTATAGCTTCAGGACAGAGAAAATTACTAATAGTGGTGATTGATTACTTCACCAAATGGATTGAGGCCGAACCACTGGCTAAGATTGGTGAAAGCAACATTACAAGATTCATCTGGAAATCCATTGTTTGTCGTTTCAGTGTGCCTCAGTCATTCATTAGCGACAATGGCACCCAATTTGATAGTAAGAGTTTCCAGGATTTTTGTGAAGAGTACAACATCCACCTCAAGTTCGCTTCAGTTACTCACCAAAAATCAAATAGACTTGCAGAAGCTGCCAACAAATGCATTCTTCAAGCATTAATGAAGAAGGTGGACACTGTCCTAGGATGATGGGTGGAGGAATTACCGAGTATCCTATGGTCATACCGCACAACCCACAAGAATTCAACGGGGGAGACTCCCTTTAAGCTAACATATGGGGATGAGGCAGTTACTCCAGTCGAAATAGGTATGCCGACCATTCGGTTATGACACTTCGATGAAGACATGAACTCGGTAGGACTTCAGGTCAACCTTAACCTCTTAGAAGAGACCAGAGAGAAAGCACTCCGAACTCAGGTCGTCAACCAACAACGAATCACACGCCACTACAATAGTAAGATTCGGCCAAGAAGATTCAATGATGGGGACCTTATCCTTCGTAAAGCAATCTTTAATAAAGACCCCCGGCGAGGCAAATTAGTTGCTAACTAGGAAGGCCCCTATATGGTCCTGGAGGAACTTAGAACGGGTACCTATCGACTGAAGGCCCCAGATGGGAGGATCCTCCACCACCCATAGAATATCGAACACTTGTGACGGTATTTTCCTTGAACTTTAAAGTTTAATTTCTTACAAGCTCTGTAGATTTCTATTGAAGAAATCCTATATCAAGTAATATATTTAATAAGAAGACTCTAGTCGAAATTGCACATTCCTATTGTAACTAAAAAATGCTATATCCAAGCCCTTGGTACCTTATCGAGAATAAACCTAAGCTACAACCCTTTGGCCGACTCCCACAGTCATCTATCGGCCTTACGGGAAGGAAAGACCTAGTCGACTCTCTTAAGCCTAGGCGTTCGACTTCCGAGTCGGATTCTAAGCCCTTGGTATCTTATCAGGAATAAACCCAAGGCACAACCTTTTGGCCAACTCCCACAGTCATCTCTCGATCTTACGGGAAGGAAAGACTTAGTCGACTCTCTCGAGCCTAGGCATTCAACTTCTGAGTTGGATTCCAAGCCCTTGGTACCTTATCAGGAATAAACCCAAGACACAACCCTTTGGCTGACTCCCACAGTCAGCTCTCAGCCTTACGAGAAGGAAAGACCTAGTCGACTCTCTTGAGCCTAGGTGTTCGACTTTCGAATCGGATTCTAAGCCCTTGGTACCTTATCAGGAATAAACCCAAGGCACAACCCTTACAGTCATCTCTTGGCCTTACAGGAAGGAAAGACCTAGACGACTCTCTCAAGCCTAGACATTCGACTTCCGAATTGGATTCCAAGCCCTTAGTATCTTATCAGGAATAAACCCAAGGCACAAAGTCATCTCTCGGCCTTACGATAAGGAAAGACCTAGTTGACTCTCTTGAGCCTAGGCATTCGACTTCCAAGTCGGATTCCAAGCCCTTAGTACCTTATCAGGAATAAACCCAAGGCACAACTCTTTGGCCGACTCCCACAGTCATCTCTCAGCCTTAAGGGAAGGAAAGTCCTAGTCGACTCTCTCGAGCCTAGGCATTTGACTCTAAAGTCAAATCGCATACTTTTAAAAAATATACAAGTATTGATATTGATTGAGTTCTAAGCGTTTTAGAATTCTATCTTAATAAAAACATCATAAACTCAAGATAAGATAAATTCTTTCTAGGTTAATACTGGTCATTTACAATTACACTAAAACCACTGATAGGAAGTCAATTTAAGGAACAAAGGAAAGAGGATTCTCATTCAAGAAAAATTTCTATTACATTAAGCAAAGGCCTGATGAGGCTTAAAAAACAGAGAAAGGGAACAACAAGTTTTCAATTATCTCCACCAGCAGAAGCTCCTTGGGGTGGAGCGGTGGCTTCTTGGATAACCGTAGCCTCCTCCTCTGTGCCATCTGAGAATTCATCATCATTTCTAAGATTAAATTCAGTCCCCCTCCCCTCGCCTCGAACTCTTTCAGAAGATCGAGACAACAGGAGATCGGGGAAGGATAATAACGATAAGTGGGAGGATGTGAGCTAGGAGGAACTAAGGAGGCGAACTAATCGACCCCAGCTTTACAGGCTAAGGCCACCTTGGCCTTTCCTATAGAACTTTGGCACCAATCCTCGATTATTTGATCCCTGTATTGAGACGAGTCAAAGTGAGCAAGTTTATCCTTTAAGTCATTCACCATAGTGATGGATGCTTGACTACTCGACTGCTCTTTCTCGAGATCACGTTTCGGATGGTTGATGGAGAGATGACTCGATTGGACTTCCTCCTAAGCAGCTCTTCTTTGGCCCCTTTCGGATTCTACCTCCTTGGTTAGAGCAGCCAGAAGATCGTCTTGCTCTTTGATCTTTCGCTGGAGACGATTGATCTCCCTCTTCTGATGAGCTGCCTCTTCCTTCAGACCTCCAATCATGGATGCCTGCTTATCACTCAAAGACCAAAGCCCTTCGAGGACCCTCTCTCTAGCTTTCACCTCCTGGTGCTAGCGAGCTTCGACGCTATTTAGCTCAGCCTCCAAGGCGCTAACCTTCTCTCTCGTATCCTCCTTGGCCGTCTTCTCCTTCGCTGTCTCTGATAGACATCTTTGTGGAGCATCATGCATGTGCTTAAGTCGCTCATACTGTTCTTGCTCTACCAATGCACCTCAGACTAAATAAGCCTTTAGGTTAGATGCAAGCCAAAGCTTGGCATCCTCTTCAAGACTCTTAGGGAATAGAGAATTGTTGGACGACCGTGATTAGAGCCGAGAGGGATCCCAGAATTAAAGTCTCTCTGTCGAGATGCGCAGGCGGGACAAACTTGTCACCATCAGAGAGCTCTTTTCTTGGCAACCAAGGGCCTAGCGGCACTCCTGCTAGCATCTCTTTGGTTCTCTCCCAATCTTAGAAGTCGACCTCCAAAATCCAGTGAGTAAAAGTCCAACCACCCTCCTCCCTTTCTCCAAAATTATAGTCCCCAATAGTCTCTTCTGCCTGAGGCATAGGGAGGGGTGTGGTTTCTTCATATATTTCTCTCACAGACTCAATCGGCTCTTTTCCTGGCCTGTGAGTTAATGCCAGCTCAAAATCCAGGTCGGCGGCTTCGATGCCAGCCGTAGCATCCGTGGGTTTAGATGATCCCACCACCTCATCAGTCGCCAGAGGAATAAGGAGATCTCTAGTAACAACCTTATCCCCTTCACTGGCTGGAATACCTAACTGCTCTTCTATTAGCCCTTGTTTTGTAATAGGGCCAACTCCGGACACCTTGGTGACTTGTGTCGCAATCGGTTGCTGGGCGCATCTAGTCGCCAGTCTCTTAGTATTTTTCCTCTTTGCTAACTGGGTAGCCAGTTCTCCCACCCGAGACTTCACGTCAGATGTCTCTTGAGAGTTCAGATATCCCCTTGGCCTCTTTTAAGGCCTAGCAACTGACGACTCCTTTCCTTTAGATCTTGCTTCCTAACTTCTTGCAAGAGGGAGCACCAACATGTTCGCCCTAGTTTGATCATCCTCAGTAGGCAAGACAGACGAAATAAGCACCACTCGAAGTGACGCCGAGTCAAAGAGGTTGCTCCTCTCTCTAGATCCATTATAAGATTGGATCTTCCCAAGTTGTTGTCTTTCCTCAGCATCAAGAGGACCGGGTTTCAACACATCTTTGTTGATCTCGGGCCAATCCGAGTAAGAAAGAATCTCTTCAGCCTTTCAACCCATAAGTAATGTTCTTTCTAGTCCCTATTGGACTCTGGAGCATCAGAGACAAACTTCAAATTGCTTGTATAGTAAAAGAAGAAATGTGGATATTTTTTGGTTGACTTAATGCCAACCAAGTGGTCGAACAAATTCAAGGTGGGCAGAACACCTAATTAGAAGCAGATGACTATGAAAGTCATCAGAATCCCCATTGCATTCGGGGCTAGTTGAGAGGGAGAGATCCCCATGGTGCCACATGCCTCCTTAACAAACGGATGGAGGGGTAGTCGAAGTCCTTGATCAAGATGAGCTAAGTATAATAGCGACATATTAGAACCATGGTGATATACTGGGTCATCTCCCTCATGAACCATCAGCTTGATATCCTTGGGGATATCATACAAGCTGTAGAATCTGTCGAGATTCCCTGCAAAGACTTTTGAATGAATATGATGAAGAAGGTTGATCCTCTCTTTGTTACGACCAGAGACAAAGCTTTGAGAAGCCATAGCGAGTTCTTTGGAAGAAGAAAACTTTGAAGAAGAGGAGAAATGCTATGAAGATCGGAACGAATAATGAGTGTTCTTCTTCCTCTCTCATAAAGTTATTTTATAACTTTCAACCGCCAGATAGACTTATCTTGATGGTCGTTACTTTTTGATGAACGGAGGAGATTCAACTTGTAACCCTAAGCCTTTTGAATTTTAAAATTTTAAACGTCACATCCCTCCTAGAGTCTCGCGTCACATTTTAAAGAATCAAAGCATCATTATTATCTCCGCCAACCGACAAACCGTTATGTCATATCAGATAACAGCAGCCAAAGCTTCTCAAAAATATATAATAAATGGAAGAATAATCTAGTGAGTCGACATCTCAACCGGCCAGACTAGTCGACACCCTCTCCGACAGCTTGAGAAGCGATATCAGTCGACTCGGAGTAGTTAACAAATTTCACTAAGTTTACAAAGAAGGCAACTCATACAGCAAAAATTTTGAGACTTCACAAGATCAGGAGAGACAAAATCAGGAGAACAAAAGGTTTTTCATTTATTGATCAAGTATTACAAAGTATGAAATCTACAAGATGATAATGAAAGAATTCCTATAAGACCTATTGAACACCCATTCCAACTCCTGGAGTTAGAGGTAGGGAACTCTTAGGAGTAGGCGGTGGAGGAGACGATCGGCCATGTTCTTCATATGAATCACCTTTAGCCTCACTAGGGTCAAATCTTCCTCCTAACACTTTCAATTCCTCCAGCTCTCCTAAACAGTTGGCGACCATAGAGGGATATCGAAAGTGATTATGGATGCTTTTCAAATTGGCAGGGAGCTGAGCCAATAAATGATCATAGCCGGCTTTGCAAGTCAAGGCTACCTTTGTCTTCCTAAGCAAGCTTTCATGATAAGTGTCAATGACATCTTGGCGATAAGTTTCGAAGACATCATGATGATATTTATCTATAATTTCTTGCTCATGGGATACATACTTGAGGTGTTTAATCTCTTCTCGAAGCTTGGTAGTAGTTATATGTTCTTCATCTAATTGACGCTTGGCGTGCTCCGCCACCTCTTTCTTTGCTTGAGCCAACACCTCAACCCGATCCCTCTCTTGAAGCGCTTCATTCAACTTCTCCCTAAGTATGGCGACTTCAGAAGTGTCGGAAATGAGTCCCTCGACAACCTGTTGTCGACCCGTTTTCTCGTTGGCCTTTAATAATTCCACCTACCTAAGAAGCTTATGGTATTCGGTCCATACATGTTCTATTTGACCATATAGCTCATTTTACAAAATGGCCCCTCGAATAAAATAGCTGCGAAGAGCGTGATGAAGGACGAGGTCAGACACCTTCTCCAGATACTTCTCACCTTCTGGGAGGAGGAATTGTTCAACCGCCCTAGACTGAATTCAGCGAGATCTAAGGTCGGTCCCTCGAGCATCGAGATGACATTCAGCCTCGTAACGAAACTCTGGTGCCGGTTCCGTCCCATACTTGGCACCCGGTGAAGAAAGACCAATAAGGCACATTCTTATCTTGTCCCATTCTCCCTCTTCTATGTCAGAGAATTTATGGGAAAAAGGATATTTCGGGCTAATAGAAGGTCCCGTCTCTTCACAAACCGGCTCCTTTCCCCGTCGAGTCGACTCCCGATGACGACCCGATGACTGCCCCTGATCTGTATCCTCTCCTCAGCTCTCTCTTCTAGAGGGGCTCCAGATGATTCTCCCGAGATCGGTTTCTCTCTCGAGTTGTCTAAGGGGACGATATCAGCATGTCTCTCTTCCTCCCTCACTTGAAGCATTCCTCCTGACTCTCTTCTTCTCTTCCTATGAGCAAGGGAAGCAGCGCCTCCGAAATCGATCGACTGTGCCCCTAAAGAATAAAAATCTTCACAAAGACGTTTAGCCAGCCTAATAGATGGCTCCCCATTGGGATCGACTGGTCTAGTTGCGGGCACCATAGTCACGTCCATTGATCCAGTGATGAGGACCGTATCGCTATCTATATCTTGAGGAGCCGCTGGCACTACTGACACCCCGGTCATGCGCAAGACTGATCTATCGACTAAATTCTCAAAACGGTGAGAGCCTGTGAATCCCTTGATTAAATCAAGTTGATTTTTCTCTTTCGAGGACAACGTGCTTCTGGCAAGAACAACTCTCCTTATCTCAGGCCATTCGGAGCAACGCGACTCTAAATCATCCCCGATCATTCATACAAACTTCTCCTTCCAATCCTTGTGCGAATCTGGAAGATCTACAATCAATTTGAACTTTCCTATCATTTGAAAGTAATAATGGGGATCCTTTTGATTTACCTTCACGTCCACCAAATGAGCAAAGATCTTTAGAGAAGGTCTTATCGCCAACCATTTGCATATAACCACGAATGCCACAATAACGGCTATGGCATTCGGTTTCATCTACACAGGCAAGACTCCTAACGTCTCAAATAGTCGCTTCAGAAAGGGAGGCAGAGGTAAACTTAAACCGCAATCCAGATGTCTCAAATAGAGAGGATGTTGTTTAGGTCCATGGTTGAAAATAGCCTCCGAACTCGTCGGAAGGAGTAGTTCATATCCTGTAGAGATATCCAACTTCTTAGACATCATCCTCAATTGGGACAAGGTCACTTTGGAATGAATGTTTTCCTAAAAATCCTAATGATCAACCGCTTCTAGAGCCATAGAGGGATGGAAGGATAGTTGGCAGGAAGAATGAGCAAGAGGGCAAGAAAAATTGAAGAAGAAGAGGAACAGTTAATCAAAAGAGAATTTGAAAGGATGATAGCGGCGTATGGTGATTTTATTTATAAATAAAAAGAAACTCCTTCTTTACAACTGTCAAGGTTCGAGCCGTTAGATTCAATTATCTCTTATGTTTAGGATCTATCCTCGGAATTCAAAATTCTCATGAAAGACGAAGCGCGCCCACTCTCTTTTACCTCAAAGAGCCCATAATCTGCCAAGAGAGCAGCCCTGCTATAGTTATGATAATGCCCGCTGACATCATATAGTACAGTTCTTTAAATAAAACCATCTCACTCCTCATCACCGCCTCACTACCGTATTATTGTATACCCTTGGAGTGACCAACCTGCCTTCAGCATCTTCTATAAATAGAGAGGCTATTCGCGATAGCAAAAGGTTCATAATCTAAAACTCTTAAGAGCACACACTACACAAAAAGAAGTACACCCAGTTTTGTTACTCCACTCAAGCCCAAGTTCATCAACTGACTTGATCGTTGGAGGTACAATGAGAGAATCCATCCTCATCCTCTTAAGACTCTTTATGTGCAGATTGCTTAATTATCTTAACTACAGAACCGGGCATAAAGTCAAAGAAGAAAGCGGCCCCTTGCAAACTCCGTGATTTTATTTAGTTGTGTGATATTTAACATCAACAACTCTGATAAAAGACCTTGGCATCTGCCTAAGCCCAAGGCACATACCCAAATACCTTGTGTTTGCAGGAAAAGTTAGAAGAAATTTGAGAAGAAATGTTATCAAGTCTCCTAACTGACTTAGGAAAAGAACGAATACAACCTCTCTTTGCAATCTCTCTCTAACTGACTTAGAAAAAAATTATAATCTTCTTGATCGGTTTCCTGATTTACAAAAGAGAAAAGCATGAATCCCCCTCTTTGCTTAAGGCTGGGTTCTTCTTGGTGGCAATGAGAGTTTGATTCTTGTATCCCGTTGACGATCTGAATGCCTCGCTTCATGGAACTTTGTTTACTCTTCTTGATTTAACATCAGGAAGAACTTTCCAGGCAAGTTTAGAACTCTAAACGAGTTTAAGAATCTACGAAAGAGTTAATTTTAGAAAGGAAATTTAATCATTTTTTAACCGAAATAAGCTAAACAGCTAATCTCAAAGTTCTTCAACCGAGAATGGTTCAAAAAAGCTAAGCTAAAATGATCTCAAAAGCTCCAACAAAAGCCAACCATCCAAATATCCAATTTTAGCTGAATTCTTAGCTATTTATAGGGTTTAAGGGGTGTAACTGACCCCTTAATTCGCTCCATAATAGGGACTTAATGGCCCCATTATGTGAAAAATGATTTTGGAACAATTCAAATTGTGTTTGAAATAGTCAAACGCGAGGTTTGCATTTCAGAGTGAGCCTCGCGTTTAGTTTTGTGAAACGCGAAGGTCGACCCTCACGTCTGAGAGTTAGAACGTCGGGGTGACCCTCGCGTTTTAGAGTTGGAACGCGAGGGTGACCCTCACGTTTGCATTTAAAAATGTGGGGGTGATCCTCGCGTATGTATTTAGAAACGCGGGGGTGACCCTCGCATTTTAGAGTTAGAACACGGGGGTGGATCCTCGCGTTTTGCTTTAAAGAGATCGTTAATTATAATCTCTTTTTCAAGCTCTACAAAGATCATCATCTTGTAATCCTTGCATTTGGCTCTTTGAAATGTGAGAGTCATCAATTTATAACTCTCGTCTGTTGCTGTGAAAGTTATTAGATTGTAACTCTCATCGGTTGTCGTAAAAGTTGGCAGATTGTAACTTTCATCGTCAGTGTTTTCTTTGTTTTGAATTTCTCTTTCACAATCTGCTTGACAAAAGCAGTAGGAAACACCAATCTCTTCGAGAAACTAGGCAAGAGAGGCTCGAAGAAATGAAGATTCTGAAACCCACCATCTTTCTTCACCATCTTCACAATGATATGGAGTAGAGAATTAGAAAGGTTGCTAGTCAGTGTTTTATAGGGATCAGCTATTTACAGTAATTTTTAGACAGCCTATAGAGACCCCTCTAAAGTTTTTAAAAGTTCACGGTTGACTGGAATGAATTTTTCAAAATACATTGGATCTTGATTTTGATCTTGGTACTGTTAATTCCTTATCATAAAAGAGTTGTTCACTTCATCCGTTTTGAAGGCATCATGAACTTGGTTGAAGGGATTTGTCACGCAATACCCATGTGAGGGTTAGCATCATGTTTTAGCTTCTGAAATGCGGGGGTGAGCCTCAAATTTTGAGCTTCTGAAATGCGGGGATGACCCTCACGTTTTCCATTAGAAACGTGAGGGTGACCCTCGCGTATGCATTTAGAAACGCTAGGTGACCCTCACGTATGCATTTAGAAATGCGGGGGTGACCCTCGTATTTTACTTTTGAAAACATGGGGGTGACCCTGGCATTTTGCTTTTGGAACGCGAGAGTGACCCTCGCGTTTATGTTGAAGTCAAACTGACTTAGTGTGAACGCGAGGATTGCGTTTGGGTGGGATTCTCGCCTAGAATCCCACACTAATCATGACAGCCTGGCTATCTATAAATAGACCCTGAGGGGTCAAACGAGAGTCAAATCACTCTTGACTTCATCTTATGTTCTTTAACGAGAACTCTCGTTTCAACTATGGCAATCTTCTAACTATTCACTATCGACAGAACTAATGGCACCCAAGCGCGCTTCCAAATCTAAGAAGGCCACTGAGGCAGCTTCAAGAGTGCTGGCGGTGCTACTGCTCATGCAGTCGCAACACCACTGCAAACTCCCTTGATTAGTGGTGAGTTTTGAACTAAAAACTTGTTCAACAAGTTTCTTCTTCAACGCGAAGCTTGCATTTGAAACGATGAGTGAGGCTCATGTTTTGCTTTTGAAATGCGGAGGTGAACCCTGCTGTAGGCGTCAAAAATTGCCTATAAGTTACAACACACAGCTCAAGATGAAGAGAAGATGATAAACGTCATCATCTGAGTTAAAGAGGATCATCTGATGTCAAAGACCAATTAAGGAATGCAAAAAATACAAAACAACAATCAGGCGTCACGCAAATTCCAAGGCAAGGAAGTGTAGGCAATGAAAATTGCCTTAGTGTCTGGCCCGCCTACCAATAGTTAAGGCTCATCTGCATTTAGCAAGCCCAGCAAAGCTCGCCTGCAAGCACGAGTGAGCTCGCCAACACACTCTGCTCGCCAGTACGAGCCAAACATCTCCTATTTATTGAGCTAGCCCACAGAGCCCAATCGCCTCCCTGATGAGCTTGCCCGTAGAGTTCAACTTCTCCTAATTGTTGAGCTCGTCCGTAGAGCTCAACCTCGCCTCCTTGATGAGCTCGCCCGTAGAGCTTAGCTTCTCCTATTTGTTGAGCTTGTCCGTAGAGCTCAACTTCGCCTCCTTATTTAGCTCGCCTGTAGAGCTCAACCTCACATGTTTGTTAAGCCTGTCCACCCATAGAGTTCAACCTCGCCTCCTTGACGATCTCGCCCGTAGAACTCAGCTTCTCCTATTTGTTTAGCTCACCTGTAGAGCTCAACTTCGCCTCCTTATTGAGCTCGCCCGTAGAGCTCAATCTCGCCTGTTTGTTGAGCCTGCCCGTAGAGCTCAACCTCACCTTTTCATCGAGATTGCCCACAGAACTCAATCTCTCATGTTTATTAAGCTCGCCCGTAGAGCTCAACCACTCTAAATCATTGAGCTCGCCAGTACGAGTTCAACCTCGCCTGAATGCTTCACTCGCCCGCACGAGCTAAGCATGCCTACAGGGAGTTCGCCCGCACGAACTCTGCTTGCCAATGAATGCCAGCTCACAAGTTGGAGGGGCCCACCGACCGACCCCACCTGTTCGCTAAGCTCGCCTGCAAGCTCGCCTGAGCATTCAGACAGCTCGCGAGCTCGCCCGTAGCTTTGCCAGCCTCACCTGAGCAATGCAAGAGGGTTGCTTGCTTGTGGGAGTGTGCCTACCCACTTCCCACGTCCTGGGTGATAATGAAACATGGCTCTTATCACCCCTATTAGTGGTCACATCCCACAAATTAAGGGATGACTAATGTCATCCCTTGCCTATTTAAAGCCATCTTCATCCAAGAGGGGGGTGGGGGAACATTTTCATACTGAAGGCTCTTCAAACAGAGACCTTCATTGGGCTCACTTTCTTGGTAGAACATACCTAGCTCCTTGCTTGGATTGTTGAAGCAGACTCAATCTGAACTCTCAGATTTGAGACTTGTCAGCTCTTTGCAAACTCTTGCATCGTAGCTCTCTCCAAGCTCACGGCTTTGATATTTTTTAAGCTTGGGTATAGTCGAATTCAATCGCTCTTGAGCCTCTAATGCGCACTAAAGTTCCAACCGCAACTTCCATCGGATCGTCTAAGGGAAGCAAACTTGGCGCGAGCACCGAGGGAGGTATCCTACTGCTGCCAACGAACCCACGTTAAATAAGGAGGGCCATTCCCTCCTCCTTTGTTGTAAAACATTGATCATTATTTTGTAATAAGTCATTTTTATAAATACAAACAGCCCCCCTCGAGCGGGAAGTCAATCTTTTACGCACCAACAGAAGATGGCGACCATAGTGGGAGATATCATTCACTCAGATGAATTGGTGGTGGCGCAATTCGATGAAGTTGTAGAAGGGACAACCGTTGAGTCCCTTATGATCAAGTTCGACCAAGCTACGTATGAAGAATACTTGTCTTCTTCCTCCTCTAGTAGACATGCATCACGCAAGCGTTACAAAGTCGTGCGTGTGGCCCGACCCCAAGTGGTCGAGGCAGTAGCGCCTGAGAGCTCTACTCGAGCTAAATCAAGGGGTTCTATCATCCCCAAGCCAATCAAGGCCAACCAAGCAAGCCAAAAGACTGCTCATTGGGTTCTCAAACAACCCACGCAGTCCCCCATGCAAGAGGAGACTGTGGTGCATGTCGGCACGAACCACGCTTTCGCCGTCAACATGAGTCTTCTCCTCTCCAGAAGAGCCCAACAGCAGCGATGACAAGCTCTCGCCCGTTAGGAATCCCAAGCCTCTATCTCCTACGATGGCCTGAATTACTATTCAGGCCTGAGGAAAGCCAGACAGGAACGCAAAGTTCCTAATTTTGGCGAATCGAGTCAATTAGGCAAGCCTACCTATTCAGGCGGGTTCCCCTACATTGGCAGAATTCCCAAAACTAACAAACTTATCATTCAAGGCGAGCCTTGCTCTAGTAGCCAAGTCCCCAACTTGGGCGAACTCAGCAACTCAAGCAAGCCCACCAAATTAGGCATGCTTCGCTCTTCAAGTCGTCTGTCCAAATCAAACGAACCCCGTGATTCAGGAAAACCACGCCTTCAAATAGGCGAGCTCAACACAACAGGCGAGCTTCGCCCCTAAATAGAAGCCATCATGCAGGCGAACCCCAGCAGGACCGCCTAAGAACCAGCCTTAGCCGAAAAGGCAAAGCTAAGACAACTTAAGCAATCGAACCTCGACTGAACGAACAGACGGTACAAGCTCGCCAGCAGTCGGCTGAAGCTCGCTCATGTTCCAAACCTCGCCTGATAAGCCAAGGTCACCTGCATGAACAGACGGCTCGAGCTCACCAGTAGTTAGCTGAAGCTCGCCCAAACTCTGGACCTCGCTTGTCATGGCAAGGTCGCATGAAGTCGACACTTGGGAAATTTCCCAAATGGTCCTATTCCGACTCCTTTGAGTCTCTTCCGCACAATTGCATATTTGATCCTTCCGACGTTGGAGGTTGCCACAACCAATCCGCAGAAGATCTCAGGGATTATCTAACTCATAACCGAACTATTCACGAGGCAAACTCTCAGTGCCATTGTGAGAGGCTCATCCAGGCGGTACTTGCCAACTACCTGCGGTACTTGCTGACTACTGGTGCACCGTAACACCGAAGCCATCAGTGTTTGAGAGGCTTTCTCAGCTATCTCTTGAGCCAAGACATCCTCACCGAAGACGCAATTGTCGGAAGAGGCAAGCTATTGGTGACTTAGAGCTTCCAATAGCCACAGTCATCATGACAGGGAAAAGTAAATCCTGGTATTCAGATTCATCAGATCCCGATTATACTCTGGGATTCAGATAGCCCCCTATTGAAAATGTGGGTGTACACCAATGCACTCGCCTTCAAATAGGAACAGCTATCCCATTTGATTATGCTTGTTTGTTGCCCATCTATGATAATGAGGATGAGGTGTGCTTAGTAGCAGCAACGTCTCAGACCTCAAGCTCAGCCTATGGCAAGCATGCAAAGGTGCACATGGCGGAATCCTCTGAAGACTTAGTCAAAAAGGTTGAAGAACAATAAACAACCATCACCTCTCTAAAGGAGATGATGAGGCAACTTCTCAGTGAGAAGAAGAAGAAGAAGAGGAATTCGCAAAATCGACGAAGACCCTTGAGCAGCAGAGAGCGAGAGCTTACTCCCCCTCACACAACTAGAGAAGAAGATAATTGCGAGCCACACTCAGATTATTCTAAAAAATCCTCAGGAAGACACTCGCATTCAAGCATCACTCCCCGAGACAAAAGGTTCGATGAGTTCCAGAGTCAGCTCAATGCCTTGAATCTCCAGAGAAACATGAACGAGCTGGGGGTGGTTCAACCATATCTAGTCGAATAGGACACGGTCGCCTACCTGGAAAAGTTCAAACTAATGAGCCTAGTCCAGTTTTATGGTAAGGGATCTCCCTCATAGTACGTCTACTATTTCCTATCTCAGATGAGATTCCTCACAGGAAACAGTGTTATTCTCACCCGACTGTTCATTGGTACCCTAAGAGGGGTGGCCTTTGAGTGATTTCGTAAGCTAGAACCAGGCTCCATCACGACATGGGCTGACGTGGAGAGGCTTTTCTTGGCCCGTTTCTTCGATGACGATACGGAAGTATCGATGGCCACCCTGCTGGCCAATAAACAAAAAAAGATGGAGTCAGTCAACGATTTCGTCAAGAGATTCAGGAATCGGACACTCCAGTGTCGGGACCAAGTCTCCTTGAACACCCTAGTTGAGATGTGCTACAACAACCTCTCAATCGATATTCTATTCAGAATCGGCACGGTGGAAACCCAGACCTGGAAGGAACTTGTTCGCCAAGGTAAGCAAGTCGAGAACATGATCAAAAGATTAGAAGCCAAAGAACCTCATCCCAAGAGCAGAGCTTCAGAACCAAACACCTCTAGGAACCCTCGATCAAGAGGGAAGAAGATCATGGCTATCGATTCCACTCCAGCCCCCAAACCCGCGCAAAGGCAAAAGCCCAGGCCCTTCGAGCAACGCCCGCAAAGGCAATACGACTTCACAAAAGACCAGGTGGTGGCTATCTTCAACACTCTACTCAAGAGCAATAGGATCAAGCTGCCAGAAGTCATGAAACCTGAAGACGTGAACAAAACATATGATCCAGGCTACTGTGCGTACCATAGATTTGTCGGTCACCATACTTCCAAATGCTATATCCTTAAGGATAAGCTGCAATCTCTTTACGATGCAGGAGTCCTAAAGAAGGAGAAAGTATAGAAAGCAGAGACTACAAACATGATCACCCTTCAATTTGGAACGGGTCTCCCTGAGGTTCATACACTGATGGGAGTCGTGCCTATCCCCAAGGCAGAACTGAAGATTGTTAATGACGCCCCTCACAATCAATGAGGAAAAGGCTTGGTACCATAGACATTACCATCGGGACAAGTAATGTGGGTTCATCCTGATCTCCTCGATAACGAGCAATGGACTTCCAACAAGTCCAAGGGCAAATCTAAACTTTGTAATGTTATTTCGGCAATTCCGAACAACAACAAAGCAGAGGTAGCAGCCCTTACCGATTCCAACGAGGAGGCAGACGCGTTGATCACCCAAACAAGAAAAGACTTTGCCAAGAACTACCTTTCAACAGCAGAAAGTCCGACGAAGCTACCAGTGGGACTGCCACCGACAGTTTAGCTAAGTCCTGACAGGCCGAGCTCAAGTCCTGACAGGCCGAGCTCGAGTGGTCAACCCTTTTGGTTTAACCTACTCGCCCAGCTGAAGAATATTCTAGCCAGGATCGCCCTGTACGAGCTTCTGTGGTTGTCCAAGGTGACCCGCGAAGCCCTACGAGAGGCGTTGACTGATTCAGAAGCTTTTGCCACACATTTCTTGCCCACCCCCAAAGAAGAGGCAGAAACGAGATGTTAGCAATACTACCAGGCATCCAAACAGCAGATCCCCTACATCACTTTCACTCCGGAGGATACGCTCATCAAAAGCACGTCTCACGATCGACCCCTGTACTTCACAGGATACATCGGCTCCTCAAGAGTAGACAAAATTTAGGTTGATCCAGGGTCTACACTGAGCATTGTCCCCTGAAGCTCATCAAGCATTTGGGGGTGCCTCAAAAGTGGTTTTCTTCAGCAACCACCACAATCTTTGGCTTCAACGCCACTAGAACCCGGCTACTTGGGAAGATTCGTCTCAAATGCTAACTGGGTGACATGAAAACTAAGGTGACCTGCTATGTCATCGACGCAGAACCCTCATACAAAATGTTGTTGGGCCAACCATGGATCCATAACAACAGGATAGTCTTGTCCACATTGCACCAATGCTTGAAATATGTGGACGACTATTACCAAGTGAAGATGGTGGTTGCGGATAAACAACCTTTCAAAGGAGTTAAAAACTACTTCATCGACTCCCTGCTCTACCAGGACTCTGAACCAAGAAACAAGCCACTGGTCAAGGAAGAGAACATCGACAATGGGGCTGATAGTGATCCTGAGTGCAACGAGGATCTTATCTTAAATGATATTGAATCCATTGTAATCGGCTACGAAAGCCCTACTATAACCGACACTGACAAGGTGAACGGACTTACCCTGACCGAGGAACCTCATCTTGCTTACTTGTTATCTGGTGCAGAATCTGTTGATGATAAGCTCAGCGACTTGAACTCAGGATTGTACTCTGATTCTTCTTTACACTTGCCCGTGCACTCGACATTTGTCACGAACAAGCAGATGGTCGAGTCCTCACAAGTTGCCTTTGTCATACCCACCCGGAATATTTCTCAACAAGATATTATCTTTGGAAGGATAGACCAACCCGCACGCACATTGTGGGATGAGTCAGACGAAGATGAACTTGCTCCTTAATTCTCATGTTACAGCCCCATCGCAAGATGCATGTTGGAGAGGATGGGTTATGACTTCATCTGCCAAGAAGGTTTGAAGTAGGGCAAAGGCCGGAAGACGCCTCTCTAACCTACCTACGTACCCAAAGGGAAGCTTGACAATTACTATGGCAAAACTCGAAGAGGGTTAGGTTACTCCTCCTCTTCCTCGGAGTTGTACTGCAATTTCGGTGAAATATCTGACGATGCTCGCTCAGATGATCAATCATCGACATCCTCAACTTAGGATTTAGATGTTAGCATCGGGGTCCTGTTCAAAGACTTCACGGTCAACAAGGCTACGGTCGATATCGCTGAAATATAAGAGGATGAACAGATTCTGCTTTATGATGAAGCATGGGATTGTCACGTTAGTGCCTAGTGGAGTGGTCGCTTTAAACAGTGTGAACCGCCCACAGAGGACAAAGTACTCCAAATAAATATGGGAGACAAGGCAAGTCCCAAACCCATATTTATCAGCGACAGCTTACCTCCCCAGGAGAAGGAAGACCTCATATCCCTCATCCGAGAGTATATCGATGTCTTCACATGGAATTATGAGAACATGACCGGCCTTGATCCTTAGATCACCATGCATCATCTCAACATCGGCTCAGATGCCAAACCCATCAAACAACAGTAGAGACGGTTTTGTCCACAAATCATGGTGGCGATCGAAGCCGAAGTGAAGAAGCTGATTGAATCAGGCTTCATCAAAGAGGAGCAACACCCTGATTAGGTGGCTAACATTGTTCCATTCCTGAAGAAGAGCAAGATCCGCATTTGCATCGACTTTAGGGGCCTCAACGCTGCATGCCCTAAGGAAGAATTCCCTTTGCCCATTACGGATGTCATCATCGATAACCCCTGTGGTTTCAAGAGGATGTTCTTCATGGATGGATTCTCAAGGTATAATCAGATCAAGATGCATCCTGAGGACGAGAAGCACACTTTATTCAGAACTCCGATGGGGGTGTACAGTTACACAGTCATGCCCTTCAGGCTCAAGAATGCTGGCACAATCTATCAATGCGCCATGAGCACCATCTTCCGAGATCATCTACGGAAGACAGTTAAATACTATGTGGATGACCTGATCGTGAAGAGCCGCGGCAAAGACGATCACCTTCAAGACCTGAGAGTCATGTTCGACCTCATGTGCTTCCGTCAACTAAAGATGAACCCTACAAAGTTATTCTTAGGCATGACGAGTGACAAATTCCTCAGATTCGTCATCACGACAAAGGGGATTCACATTGATCCCGACAAAGTGTAAGCTATCCAAGAACTCCAACCACCCAGAAATCTTAGGGAATTGGGAGGACTACAAGGATGTTTGGCCTACATCCAAAGATTCATCGCAAATCTTTCGAGCAAGTGCTAACCCTTCTCCAAGGTTATGAAGAAAGATGTCTCCTTCGTATAGGACGAGCCTTGCCATTAAGCTTTCGAGGAGATTAAAAATTATCTCTTGATTCCACCAGTCCCGGCGGCCCCGATCTCAGGCAAACCCTTCCTGATCTATATGCGGGCAATGGAGCATTCTTTCTGAGCCCTCTTAACATAGAATGATGATGCCGGCCAGGAGCAAGGCATCTACTACCTGAGTAGGACCCTGCAAGGAACCGAACAACGATACCCCAAGGTTGAAAATAAATATCTGGCCCTAGTGTTCTCAATTTAGAAAATGCGACACTACTTGGTCGGTCAAACCATTCATGTCATCTCTCGGATGAACCCCATCCGAGTCTTCATAACACTGCCCGAATCCTTGAACTGGCGTCTGGCATGATGGGCACTCCTATTGTCTTAATATGATATCCACTTCATGTCGCAGAAGTCTGTCAAAGGACAGGCAATCTGCGATCTTATAGCCAACCACCTACTCGAGTCATGGTTGAAAATAAATATCTGGCCCTAGTGTTCTCAATTTAGAAATTGTGACACGACTTGGTCAGTCAAACCATTCATGTCATCTCTCGGATGAACCCTATCCGAGTCTTCATGACACTGCCCGAATCCTTGAACTGGCGTCTGGCATGATGGGCACTCCTATTGTCTTAATATGATATCCACTTCATGTCACAGAAGTCTGTCAAAGAACAGGCAATCTGCGATCTCATAGCCAACCACCTACTCGAGTCGAAGGCTGACTTGTTTGAAGACATGTCGGACGAAACCCATGAGGTCAATGCTACCTCGTAGAAAGAAGACTGGCGACTATACTTCGATGGTGCATCTCGTGTGGGTACAAGTGGGTCTATCATCGTAGGTGTGGGGGTGGTCTTGGTTTCTTAGCGAAACCATGTATTACCCCGAGCTTTCTCACTAACTAAGCCATGTACCAATAATGTGGTTGAGTACAATGTGCTGCTCATTGGACTCGACTTCACCAAGGAGTTAGGGGTGAAGCATCTTGAAGCCTACGGTGACTCTCAGCTCATTGTCAATCAAATGACGGAAGAATATGAAGTCCGAAATGACGACTTAATCCCATATCACTAAGCAGCCATTAAATTAGCCGAATCATTCGAAAGCTTTTGCATTGAGCACGTGCTCCGTTCCAAGAACATGCGTGCAGATGCATTAGCATCATTGGCAGCTAACCTAGCCTAGTCGTTAGGGACAAGACAACAAGTCACCATCGCAAGCCGACAACTCTACCAACCAGAGTATGCTCTGGAAGTGAACACAACTTATCGGGTGGCCGATCAACTCGAGCTAAGAGATCGGTGCTTCCCGATCATTAACTATGTCTTGTATGGTATACTATTTGAAGACATCAAGGAGCGGGATTCTGTTCGCAGACGCGCACCGAGATTCTACTACGATGCAACCACAAAGGTATTGTATCGTAGATCATACAACGTCATGCTGCTTCAATGTCTCTCAACGACAGAAGCATAGGAAGCCCTGTCGGAA
Source organism: Asparagus officinalis (assembly GCF_001876935.1). Taxonomy (NCBI): domain Eukaryota; kingdom Viridiplantae; phylum Streptophyta; class Magnoliopsida; order Asparagales; family Asparagaceae; genus Asparagus; species Asparagus officinalis. Next base: position 23,720,558 of record NC_033795.1, read on the forward strand.
GCCCATGATGGCACTTATGGTACTCACCAACCCAGACCCAAGCTCTGGGAATGCTTGCGAAGAATCGGCTACTATTTGCCCAAAATGGTCAACAATATTATGGCTTATGCCAAGAGTTGCCACTCGTGTCAAATCCACACTAATTACATGCACAAACCACCTAAAGACTTGCATCCGATGGTGACTTTGTGGCCGTTTGAGATATGGGAGATGGATATCATCGGACCGATATCTCCTCCATCGGCTAAAGGTCATCAATTCATCCTTGTGATAACTAACTACTTCTCCAAGTGGACCGAAGTTGTCCCCTTAAGAGAAGTAAAAACCAGCGATGTGATCAAGTTCATCAAGCATCGCGTCATCTACCGATATGACGTCCCGAGGCGCATCATTCATGATAACGGATCACAATTCGTGAGTAATGCCTTCACTCAGTTCTATGACAAATTCAGAATATAGAACCTGATATGCACGGCTTATAATCCCTCAACAAACGGATTAGCGAAGGCTTTCAACAAGATAATCATCAAGATCTTGACCAAGCTGACCTCCAATAGCAAGCGCGACTGGGATAAGAAGCTAGGTGAAAGCTTATGGGTATAACCGACGCCACACCTTACTCATTGGTATACGGTTGCAAGGCTGTGTTGCCACTCAAAATTCAGATTTTGTCCCTACGTATCGCACTTGTAACGAGGATGATGACTAAAGAAAGTCATCAACAACATCTCGCAGAATTGGAGGCGTTAGATGAAAAGTGGCTCGAGGCTCAACAACACATTGAGTTCTATCAAGCCCGAATCTCTAAGGATTTCGACAAAAAAGTCAAACACAGATCCTTCAAAGAGAGAGAGAGTTGGTCCTCGTAGTTCGACGACCCATGATCCTCAACTCCAAGAAGAAAGGCAAATTCCAACCCAAATAGAAAGGCCCATTTGTAATAGAAACAATATATTCAAATGGTGCTTATCGCCTCGTCAAACCGAATGACGACAAGATTCTGATGCCTATCAATGATAAATTCTTGAAGAAATACTATCCTTAGTCTTTTTTCAACCTTCTTTACTCCGACTAGTATACGAGTATAAACTGCTCCTTCTTTACTCCAACAAGTACACGAGTATAAACTGCTTCTTCACATACTCCGACTAGTATATGAGTATAAGCTGCTTCTTCTTTACTCTAACAAGTACATGAGTATAAACTGCTTCTTCACATCCTCCAACCGGTGTACGAGGCTAAACTATTCCTTCTATAATCTGACTAGTATACGAGTATAAACTGCTCCTTTTTTACTCCGACAAGTATATGAGTATAAACTACTTCTTCATATTCTCCAACCGGTGCACGAGGCTAAACTGCTCCTTCTTTACTCCGACAAGTACACGAGTATAAACTGCTCCTTCTTTACTCCAACAGGTATGCAGGTATAAACTACTTCTTCCTATACTCTGATAAGTACATGAGTATAAACTGCTTCTTCATATCCTCCAACCAATGCACGAGGCTAAACTGCTCATTCTTTACTCTGACAAGTACACGAGTATAAACTGCTTCTTCACATCCTCTAACCGGTGCACGAGGCTAAACTGCTCCTTTTTTACTCTGACAAGTACATGAGTATAAACTGCTTCTTCATATCCTCTAACCGGTGCACGAGGCTAAACTACTCCTTCTATACTCTGACTAGTATACGAGTATAAACTGCTCCTTCTTTACTCCGACAAGTACACGAGTATAAACTGCTTCTTCATATCCTCCAACCGGTGCACGAGGCTAAAATGCTTCTTCTATACTTCAACCAGTATACGAGTATAAACTTCTTCTTTTATACTCTGACAAGTACACGAGTATAAACTGCTTCTTCATAACCTCCAACTGGTATACGGGCCCAAACTGTTCCCTACCTTTGATGGAAAATTCCTAGAGAATATTACACATAATATTCCTAAGAATAACCCGACAACCTCCAACTGTTATACGAGGCTAAATTGCTCCCTACCTTTGATGGGAAGTTCCTAGAGAATACTACACATGATATTCTTAAGGGTAACCCGGGATAAGTTGATTATTTTGGATGAAAACCAACCATCTGAGTAATCCACTCTTAATCATGATAAAAATAATTAGGAATCTCCTGCTATGGCTATTTGATCATTTCCAAAATGATTAAAATCCTCCCACCAGTGCATGAGGCTAAACTACTCCTCATATCTCCCACTCGGTCAAACCTTCCTACAGTTAGGACCAGAGCCAAAATCCCTGCTTGATTCCTTCTAAGAACGAGAGGTCTACTTTCAGAATGGGCGACTAAAACTTTGAACAGTTAGGATCATCCCAAAATCCCACTTGGTCAAACTTCCTACAGTTAAGACCAAAGCCAAACTGTCAAGTTAATTGTCACATCTGATAGTTATTTTCTCATCAGTCTCATTCAATTAGACAATGGATCTTAAAAAACTATCAAGCTAATCATTACCTCTGATAGTCTTCTCCAAATTTCCCTCATCGATCCTCTCCTATAGGACTATGAGACAACTCCCACTGTCATGTTAACAATTACCTCTGATGAATCAACTTACCAATCCTCTCCAACAGGATGGTAAACCCACAGAGTTGCTCAAATCGCAACAAACTCCCACTATCACATTAACAACCACCTCTGACAAAATCAACTTACCAATCATCTTTAATAGGATGGTAGGTCCTCAAAGTCACTCCGATCATGATAATCCTATTATGTTAACGATTACCTCTGATAGTTAACCTCGTCATTCCCACGAATGGCGTTGTCCGATCAATCGTCACACTCATACGTCCCCGAACGATCTGGTCTATTCCGAGCATTCTAATATTCTTAGAACTATCGATGGGTAGTAGCCTACCATGCGATGGCTTCTACATCAATCAATCATAACACTCATACGTCCCTGAACAATTTGATTATCCCAACACTGTCATTCCCACAAATAACATTGTTCGTCAATAACAGCCTACCAAGTGATGTGCCTTATCGATTCCCGGATGGCGACCTACCGAGTGATGAGTCGTTATTCGGATCCTCTCCCAGTCGCTCACGCAGGTGATCGGTCTTTTCAAGCTAAGTTGTTACACTTAATGACACAATCCATCCTAATTATGACTTAACAGTTGTAATTAACTCAACCCGACGCCTCGAACGGCTAAGAGTAGGAAAGAAATTTTAGCGTTAAGTCTAAAAAAAACTTTCTGACAACTCATCATAATGAGGGGAATAGTATGGTTAGCCCGATTCAAACGATAATCGATAAAGGCAAATCAAACCCATTGATAGCTGAGGGTTTACTAAAATCCTATGTGTGGGTCGACAAGAAGGTGAGATTATACAAGTTATTAAGACTCGGTAATGGGATAACAAAGGATAACTTCATTCATAAAGAGACATTTTGACAATAAATTCAAACAAAGTTAAAATTTCTCAAACGCGACTCAACATCTTGAATCGCTTGGGCATGTTTCCTCTCGACCTTACTCAGAAATTCTTAGCGGATGTCTTCCTCAGAAATCGAGACCAGGTCACTGAGCTCAGTCCTCACCGCCTTTAAAGATCGCTCATTTTCCTCGAGATCACTAATAATCAGCTATTGTTGATTCTCAAGGTCCTCTAACTCTCCCAACACGACTTGGCGAGATTTCTCTTTCTCATCTAGAAGCACCTGAGCCTCCGTGATGACCTGCTTTATTTTTTATATGGTTTGAACTAAGTCCGACAAGATAAAGTTAGCCTTTCGACACTCTTCATCAAGCCTCTCTCCCTCCACAGTGGCTTGCTCTAACTCTACCTTCAACCGAGCCTCCTCGTTCATAACCGCTTCTAGACGGCACTCTCGCTCTTTCAAAGTGGACTGACCCTCTACAGAAGCTAAGTTGATGAGATCAGAACTCTCGGACTGGAGGGCGAGCAACTCTTTGATGTTCCTCTCCACCTCTCACAAGCGCGAGTGATATGGGGCAGCTGCAAAAGGACCAACTAACTTGATTAGACCCTCCATGTGTATGTTTAAGATAGGATTGAATTCCTCAAAGGGGCAACCTTCATCCAGTACTAACTTGATGCTATCATGGAGAGTGGATTGAAAGTTAGAAACGGTCTGGTTCATGGATCTTTTGCGCATGCGAGCAACAGGAGAAAGGAGAGTCTCATCGGTAGCCTAAGTTGTTGTCGTGGCCACTTTAGCAGGAGTAGTGATGGACGTCATCGAAATTGAGGGTCCCACTGCTATTATTAAGGTCTCGATCAAGGTATGGACCATAGTTTGTTTGACAGTCACGGTGGTGGGAGGCGAGTCCATAACGATCGTTTGAGGCGACACCTCTTCTTGAATCGGGAGCCCCTCTCCCTGAGTAGGCACATTTTCTCGAGTCGGTGCCTCCTCTACCTGAGTGGAGGCCTCCTCTCGCATCAACGCCTCCTCTTCGTGAAGGGAAGCCTCTTCTCGAATCGACGCCTCCTCTTCTTGAATGGAAGCCTCTCCTGGAATCGACGCCTCTTCTCCTCGAACCAACACCTCTTCAATAGGAACTGGGGGCTTGATAGGGGAGTCCACTTGTTGAGTACCATGTGGATGAGGTGAGGTAGTGACCCCCGCACGTACGGATGTTAGCAGATTGGTCCATTGGTCGACGGCCTCAGGAGTCATCCCGACTGCAACAAGATTGACGGAGTAAGCGTTAGTATGTGTACTAAAATGATGTCCATAGAATCAAAAGTTAACAATTTAGAATACCTGGGATGGAAGTCATAACCTCCAAGGCCGGGTCGCGAGGAGGAAAAGTTGACCCATCCTCATCATGATCCCGGAAGGCGTCATCCACGGCAGCATCGCTTCCACCAGGGTGATCGGCGTCCTCCTTCTCCCCTTCTTCATCTTCAGAATAGATGATGACAGTAGCCTCCGTCACCCCCGTATAAAGTCGGAACAAACATGGGACGACCGGATTCAGCTTTATAATTAGAGGAATAAAAAGAATTTGTACCTTCCGGAATGATCAGTTGAATATCTTTGGCCTTAGCGGTCGAGGGAGTCGCGACAATAGGAGGAATCACTCCCGGTCTTGGTTCGGGATCAGGTAATGCATGACTCTTCCCCGCTTTGCTAGTTGTCGCCACCCCATTGTGGCGAGCCTTCTTAGCCACCTCTTCATCAGAACTCCTAACGCCTGCCTCCCTTAGATGTTTCGTCAAAATTAGGAGATCGGGAGCACAAGTCGGCATCCGAAGACGATGGGCCCCTAAGTTGCTCTAGGTGTTCCCCGCTCGAGCCAACTCCTCTGTCATTTCAGTCTCTCTGTAAGAGGGGAGCTAAGTGAGATCGTAGGGGGTTTAAAACTCCGTGCCCGGGAAATCACCCAACTCCTCGTAGAGCTCCTCATAAGCTTCTGAGCCTTCTTGAGGAACCTCTTTAGATACTGTGGCTCAAGTATACGAGCAAACAAAGTGTTATATTGTGCATCAGAAAAACACAAAGGTTCATTTTGCATAGGTGGTGGAATGTGGCTTGAAGAGGGTTCAGCTTCATGAGAGGATTGTGGTATGTCTTGGGGATTTGTTATTGTGTAGGGTGAGGCTCATCTTGGTGAATTTCAAAGTTAGTTAATTTCATCCGAGTTAAGGCATTGGAATTAAAGAGCTTGATGGAACGGATCATAGAATTTTAGTTTCGAGTTCGACAAGAAAAGCCTCAAAAATTCTAGTTAGAAAGGCTCCAAATGGAAGAGATCCCTTAGGTAGAACTAAAAGATTTTCATAATAAACCTCAGACTAATTCACTTTAATATTAGTCATAATAGCATATAGGGTCTTGGCTAAGTCAAGTGATATAAAATGAAAACTCCCCGTTTTCGAAAATAAATTATAGGAAATAATTCGGGTGATAAACCTAGGGATAGGCCTAAGTTTATTTGAGTGATTCAGTGGTTTTCCATGTCAGGGAAGGAAAATATGATTTGAAAGCAAGTTTTCATCCGTCATTTTGATACTTGGAAGACTGATAAGGAATTTTAAAAAAATTTCCTAGTTTCTTAGGAGTTAAATTGATTTCAATTCCTTTCACAAGAGTGTTAGAACGTTGGATTGTCTATCGGTTTCAAGTCTAGTGATATTTATGTAAAATAATTAGACCAAAAGAGGATAATGTGGTTTTTTATTTTTAGAGTAAAATAGATCTAACAGTCCAATATTTGCAAAATAATCACTAAAATTATGAGTGATAAAGTCATCAAATTTAACGAATCGACCGGGTAGTATTTCGAAAGTTTGGAATTCTTTGAATTGAGCAAGCAAAGTAGGGTCTTTTGGATATATTAAATAGTCTTCCATAATATTAGAAGGACCAAACCTAGGCCTCTTTGATCTAGACATGATTTAAGTTTGAAATTTGAAAAAGATCAAGTGAAGGAAACTTACCAAACTGTTGAAACGCTAGTTGATGGTAGTAGTCGGCTAATTTGAAATTGTAGTCGACTACTAAGACTGGAAAACTCAAGAAACACAAGGAATTTGATGAAAATTTTGAGAAAAAATAAAAAAGAGAGGATGCCCTAACCTTGAGAACGGATGAACTGATGAGTAAGAAAGGGACTGTCGTTTTTTTAAGAGTGTGAGAGAGTGGGTAGTTTAGGAGTTAGGATAGTTTCTTATGTAAAAGTTTAATGGCTTAGATTAAATAAAAAAAATCAATGAATGGATATGATTTGATCTTAAAAGAAGTAGATTTAAGGCTAGAATTGATCTAGTAAATAATGAATGGTTGAGATCAATTTGACTTAAGTTTAATGGGTATTGGGTTTTGGGTTTGATTGGCAAAGAAACCAATAAGCTAAAAACTATAAATGTGAAACTACCAGTGTAAGTAGTCGACTATACTGTCATGTAGTCGATTATTCTGCAGTTGATAGAGTTCTATAAATTTGTGTAGAACTCAGATTAGTCGACTACTAAGAAAATGACAGAATGTGATATATGCAATGTTTGTGCATGTAGTCGACTACTAACCTAATTAGTCGATTATTAAGGATGTGTATGCATATGTATTGATTTTAAAAGTTAATTTAAATCTTTAATTGAACATATACCTAATTCCCTTCTTAATTTTACATAAATTTCTTCTTTTATTGGTTTTGTTAGTATATCTGCAATTTGTTTATCAGTAGATATAAATTCTAATAAAATATCACATTTAAGCACATGATCATGTAAGAAATGATGTCTAATGTCAATATGTTTTGTACGTGAATGTTGAATAGGATTTTTCGATAAATTAATGGCACTAGAATTGTCACACATTATGGAGGATGTGAGACAAACTATACCATAATCAAATAATGTTTGTTTCATCCATAGAATTTGTGCACATGCAAAACTTGGAGCAATATATTCTGTTTCAGTTGTTGATAATGATATTAAATCAAATGTGCTATTCTTTGGATAAAATAAACCAAAATTCACAGTATCTTTAAGATATCTGAAAAATCTTTTTACTGCTTTAAAGTGTGACTCTTTAGGATTAGATTGAAATCTTGCACATAAACAAACACTAAACATTATATCGGGTCAACTAGCTGTAATGTAAAGAAGTGATCCAATCATACCTCGATGAAACTTTTGATCCACATTCTTACCATTTTCACCTTTGTCAAGTGATGTAGTTGTACTCATTGGTGTTGGTTTGCTAGTAGTGTTGTCCAATCCAAATATTTGCTTTGGTTGATAAAAATTCCTTCCTTTGATTGTTTGATTTGAAGTCCAAGGAAGAAGTTGAGTTCACCCATGTGACTCATTTCAAATTCATCCTGCATAGTCTTAGCAAATTCTTGACAAATATCATTGTTAGTAGATCCAAATATAATATCATCTATATATATATATATTTGAATTAATAATATATCTTTATTTATTTTTTTAATAAATAGTGTAGAATCAACCTTCCCAATTTCAAATTCGAAAGTTAAAAGAAAGTTATTTAGTCTATCATACCAAGCACGGGGTACTTGTTTAAGACCATATAAAGCTTTCTTAAGTTTAAAAATATGGTTTGGAAAAATTTTATGTTCAAATCCGGGAGGTTGTTCTATAAAAACTTCTTCTTTAATAAAACCATTTAAAATGTGCTTTTAACCTCCATTTGATATAGTTTAAAATCCATAAAACATGCAAATGCAAGTAAAATTCTTATAGATTCTAAACGAGCAACCGGTGCATAGGTTTCATCATAATCAATACCTTCTTATTGATTATAAACTTGTGTAACCAATCTGGCTTTGTTTCTAATAACTTGTCCAGATTCATCCAATTTATTTTAAAATATCCATTTGGTTCCTATAATGGATTTATCTTGAGGTTTAGGTACAAGATCCCAAATTTTATTTCTTGTAAATTGGTTGAGTTCCTATTGCATAGCAATTATCCAAAAATCATATTTACATACTTCTTTAATATTTTAGGTTCTATTGTAGAAACAAAAGCAACATATGTAAATAAGTTTAATTATGATCTAGTTTGAACACCTTTAGAAATATCACCAATAATCAAATCATGTGGATGATTCCTAACATCTACATATGCTTTAGGTAAAACATTAGTATCATTAGTATTATCATCGACAATAGGAAGTGATTGATTAACAAAATCATCATCATCATGATTATTATGATTATTATTAGAATTTGAATTAGATTCATCAAATGAAACATGCAAGGATTATTCTATTGTAGAAGTCTTTTTATTAAAAATTCTATAAGCTTTACTATGCATAGAATAACCTACAAAAATATCTTCATCTGATTTAGAATCAAACTTGTCTAAGTTTTCTTTTGTATTTAATATATAGCATTTACATCTAAGTACTTTAAAATAAGAAACTTTAGGAATGCGATTGTAAAATAATTCAAAACTTGCTTTATTTAAAATAGGTCTTAATAAAATTCTATTTTGAATATAACATATAATATTTATTGCTTCTGTCCAAAAATATTTAGGCAGATTAGACTCAACTAACATTGTTCTAGCACATTCTTGTAAAGTTTTATTTTTCCTTTCAACAACTCTATTTTGTTATGAGTGTAAGGAAATAAAAATTTATGTGAAATACCATTTTTATTACAAAAATTTGAAAATAATTCATTTTCAAATTCACCACCATGATCACTTCTAATAATGACAATAGTAGTGGATTTTTTATTTTGTATCTTTTCAAAAAGTAGAAAATTTATGAAAAGCATCATTCTCATGTTTTAAAAACATAACTCATGTAAATCTTGAATAATCATCAACAATGACAAATGCATATCTACTTCCATTTAAAGATGCAATTCTAGAAGGACCAAATAGATTCATGTCATAATTCTAATGGTCTACTTGTAGAAACAACACCTTTAGACTTAAAAGTAGATTTAAGTATTTTTCATTGTTTACATGCGCCACAAAAATAATTTTTCTTATTTACAATTTTAGGTAAACCGTTTACCAAATTATTTTTAAAAATATGTGAAATATTTTTGTGGACATATTAATTTGAAAATTATTTGTCCACAAAACATTTGAATAAAAATGCATTAATATATGGATCTTTAGTTACCAAAAGATCCATATGGAGGTTTGTCAATGTTACATACTGTTCCAATACCTATTACTTGACCTTTGTTTTTGTCTCCAAATATAACTGTGTCTCCCTTTTTGTATTGAATTAAAGAAAACATTTGAGAGTTTACGGTCATGTGTTTGGAACATCCACTATCTAGTATCCACTTTTTTGAGTTACCTGAAAAATAGACATTTAAACATTTGTACCATTTTATGTTAGTTCTATTGGATTAGCACTTAGGGTATTTTGAATATAACATACAATATTTATTGCTTCTGTCCAAAAATATTTAGGCAGATTAGACTCAACTAACATTGTTCTAGCACATTCTTGTAAAGTTTTATTTTTCCTTTCAACAACTCTATTTTGTTATGAGTGTAAGGAAATAAAAATTTATGTGAAATACCATTTTTATTATAAAAATTTGAAAATAATTCATTTTCAAATTCACCACCATGATCACTTCTAATAATGACAATAGTAGTGGATTTTTTATTTTTTATCTTTTCAAAAAGTAGAAAATTTATGAAAAGCATCATTCTCATGTTTTAAAAACATAACCCATGTAAATCTTGAATAATCATCAACAATGACAAATGCATATCTACTTCCATTTAAAGATGCAATTCTAGAAGGACCAAATAGATTCATGTTATAATTCTAATGGTCTACTTGTAGAAACAACACCTTTAGACTTAAAAGTTGATTTAAGTATTTTTCATTGTTTACATGCGCCACAAAAATAATTTTTCTTATTTACAATTTTAGGTAAACCGTTTACCAAATTATTTTTAAAAATATGTGAAATATTTTTGTGGACATATTAATTTGAAAATTATTTGTCCAAAAAACATTTGAATAAAAATGCATTAATATATGGATCTTTAGTTACCAAAAGATCCATATGGAGGTTTGTCAATGTTACATACTGTTCCAATACCTATTACTTGACCTTTGTTTTTGTCTCCAAATATAACTGTGTCTCCCTTTTTGTATTGAATTGAAGAAAACATTTGAGAGTTTACGGTCATGTGTTTAGAACATCCACTATCTAGTATCCACTTTTTTGAGTTACCTGAAAAATAGACATTTAAACATTTGTACCATTTTATGTTGGTTCTATTGGATTAGCACTTAGGGTACCAAATCCACTTAGAATTTGGTTTTCCTTTGTTAACATAAATATAATTATTTGAATTGCATATGTTTTTCTTGCAATTTGAGATACCAAAATTTACGCAAAGTAGATTATAAATTTGAGATACTAAAATTTATGCAAAGTATATTATAAATTGCAAGAAAGATAGCAACAATCACGGAAAATCACAATCACAAACACAACTTTTTATACTTGTTCCACCTCCCCGGTGTACATCCAGTCCCCAAGAAAATCTCGCTTGAGAGTTTTACTATGATTTAAAAAAAAACTATTACAAAATTAAAAGCAAACCTGACCAAATTACTAGACCATGCAAATTGCACACAATCTTTACAGCAAGAGATCACACCTCTACATCCGAGAGAACACTTTCCTTGAAGGAAGAACACAATTCTTATAAGCCTTAAATGTGTAGTGATGTGTAGCAGTTGTTTTAGGAACTTTTTAATCTCTGAAAAATGCCTTAATATTTTGTATATGGGATGAAGATCAAAGGCTATTTCAGAATTTAATTTTCTCAACCCTTACGTAAAAATTTGAATTTTAGAACTCTTGAGAATGCACAAATGTTAAAGCTTATGGATAGGAATGAATAGTGCAAATTTTTGAACTTCTAACCTATTTATATATCCCTTGAAAAGATAGGTTTTTAAAGCCAATTAACAGATCAAAAATGGTTATAAACAGTCACAAATTCAAACTTGAAATGTCAAAAAAACTGTCTCTGTAGTCGACTATAACTCTTAGTAGTCGACTACACTGAGTTCAAACAGACTCTATGAAGTCGGAATTTTTCTTAGTAGTCGACTACTATGGTCATTAGTCGACTATAGTCAATCTTAGTAGTCGACTATACTGTCTAGTAGTCGACTACACTGTAATTTGACAGAAACTTAAAAATTTGAATTTAACCTTAGTAGTCGACTACACTGTATTTTTACAGAAACTTGAAAATTTATCTAAGTCTTAAGTAATCGACTACACTATATATTAGTCGACTACACTATTATTTGACAGAAACTTGAAATTATGTCCAAGGCATGAGTAGTCGACTACTATTGTCAATAGTCCACTATACTATCAAATGACAGAAACTTAATATTTTGATCAGTGTGCATGTAGTCGACTACAAATCTTATTGGTCGACTACTAAGGGGTAAAAAAGATATGAATGAAGTATTTTGAGACTCATTCTTTAACTATAAACTCTAATGGTTAACATAGGATATTTATATTGTTAACCAACACCCTAAGCATGTGTTAGTATGTTCTAAACACTATGTGTGTATATGTGTTGTGAGTTATCAAGGCTTGTACAATAATTCTAAGTAAAGAAAATGTGAAATTTATATTGTATATATTTAAGCACTTCATCTTCTTTACTTCATATTACATTGAGCTCATCTTGCACTTTTGTTCACATATCTTGAGCTTATTTGAAGTTGATATCTGCATTGATATGTTAGTGCACAATAATACACATAGTGAATAAATTGTTCTCATCAAAACTATATCTTGGGTGTGACATGATATCCAACAGTTCTTGACTTGAACTAGGGGTTGGATTCGAGACCATGACGGAGTTGGCTCCACTAGAAGTGGGTTAATTCATCTGAGATGATGACTACGATGTTCGCATTCTGATAGAGGAGTAATCAAAAGGAATAGACGCCCTTCTCCTTAGCCTAGTGTTGCGATATACTCCATTGGGCTTCAGGTAGAATGGATTCAACACCAGGAGAGTATACTAGATTAGGCGAGCTATCTAAACTTTCCTCGTTATCTCTAGATGCCACACTTGTCATGTTGACAGTGAGCAATTGCATTTTGCTCCTTCGAGTGTGTCATCGTCGTTTAGTCTGAACTTTTGAAAGCTCAAGAACATGACTAAGACGGTTGAAGATTGTTTCTTTGCATTGACAACTCTTTTGAACTGCCGAGAACACTTCTTTCAGGGTCGTGCAATGCTGACATTGGCGAGCTCTCTTCAGAGTTATGAATTCTCTCAAGTCAACATTGGTGCCAACTTTGCTGGTTTTGGCCTTAGAATGCGAATGTCTCTTACAACGACGTTAGCTAAAAATTTGTCCAGCGGAATCATGGATGATGATGTTATTCCTTTGAGGAAATTTGGATAAGGAATAAACCACATTCTTTGCTTCTGTCGGAGAAGAATAGCGAGCATTGCGAGACACTTTGAATTGAACTCCTAAAGGAGTCGAAGACTAAAGCTCGAGATCACGATCTTCGCTCAAGGCGAGAGTCAAAATCCCTTCATTCTTAGCGAAGTTCGTTTGGCTTTCAACACAGCCCGAACTATCTTCGGTGAAGGTGGGCTTTCCACACGCAGGGTTCGTTTTAGACCTGAGATTCACACTGTAGTGAATTTTGTGACAACTATGTATAGTTGTCATCATAGAGATTTTTTTATTGAAAATTAATTTCTCGAACTTTGCTTGATCAAATTCAATGACCAGCGTGTCAACAAAAGACCCGAGGGTCTTAGTGTCAGCGTGCGAAACAATCTTCTCGTCGAAGGAGAAGAAAGTCCCCAGCAGAGTCGTCATCCTATTTTGGGTTCTTTTGGATTGTAATTGACACAGATTATAACAAAAAAATATAATGAAAAAAGAAAATTTTATTTTTTTCGTGGGGTTCTTTTCCATATGGTTGTGAAGCGTCGATCTTGTACTCTGTTGACTCGCCGACTAAGATAATGGGTCTTTTGATGTTGATGAGGATCAGATTGCTTAGAAGCTAGCTCAGTCTTCTTTTAGCAATACTTCTAAACAAAATGGCAAATGTATGCCTCTGCGCATATATATCTCTACGTCTGCGTCTGTGTGTATATCTCTCTGTGTCTCCCACCGTGTGCGTCTCTGAAGTGGATGATCTCCTCTCTTTTTATAGGTTAAAAGAGAGAGTTAATGTTCTCCTTAATTGTGGATTAAGTGGCCATTAAAGTAGAAGTTAGTGGGGAGCAGTTATCCTCTGAAAATAGCTATGAAATGGCTACTTGGGTGAATTTCGTAGGCTGGGTGAAGTTCGCTAAAGACGTGGGCGAAGGTTTCTTCAAACGTGGGTGACTTAGTCCATGTGGGAGAAGTTCGTTAGTTAGCGAACTTCGCCTACGAGTACGAATTTAGCCCATAATTCAACTCTAGGCTTAGCCAACTGATGACGCCTTTCGTCTTGATGTGAGGCGTGTTGCGAGGGTCGACTCGTGCCTGACCTGGTTGGGTCGATATGAGTTGTTTGATGAGTTTTGCTTCAATCATCAGGTGATCTTCGCTGCAGCTTATTATGGGCTTGACTTTGGGCCTATTTGAAGTGTTTAGTTCATGGGCGTTCACTTCTTGGATGTCAGTGAAAATATATTTTGATTGTCTACACTATACCTTTAGACTAATCTAAAAGATTTTCTTTTTTTTAGATTTATGTGCAGGACGTACTAGAGATCAACAGAGTTGATCATTTCCAAAGTCATTCAGGTTAGGAAATGGAGGATGATTGATTACAAAAGTTGGCTAGTCAACCTGTTTTTTTAGTGTTCTTCGTGAGATGGATTAGGCTTGACTAGGCCCTTATCCGTGAGGCCAGAGACCAACACCTTTTATATGCATATAGGGGAATGTACCACTACACTTCAAGACGTAGTTGTCATACTTGGGCTCCGGATTGGTGGCCTACTGTTAAGGGCACGGATGACCATAAATAGGAGGATGTATGTGAAAGGCTTCTTGAGGAGGCGTGATGCAATGAAGCTGTCATGGCTTCAAGAGGCATTTATGGGAGATATAACCGCTGACACCACAGAGAAGATGATTTAGTATTTTGCTTGTGCTTACTTGTTGCACATGATAGGCTATATGTTATTTCTTGATGCGAGAAAAAATCTTCTACATGCATGATGGCTGACCCTACTTGAGGATTTTGAGTTGTGAGGCACTCTATCATGGGGTAGTACAATATTGTTATACCTTTATAGAGAACTAGCCAGGGTTTTCTTGATGGAGAATAAGGATTTCAATAGGTGCATGACTTTGCTACAGGTTTGGGCGTGGGAACAGATATATATTAGATGACCTACTTTATAGACGCATCGCAATCTACAGTTTCAGTTGCCATTGGAATGTAGGTGTATTAATGTAATATTTATAATTACTTTTATTACTTAGTTTTATTCATATTGAATTTGTTCTCATATCTTTTTTATGTCAAATAGATATAATGTGAGGAGGTCATCCTAGAGAACCCTAACCAGACATACAACGTTTTATAGAAATGAGCTAGATATTGTCCAACACGAACAGAAAGTATACATTTAAAGTTTTCTATAGATGCTAATACATGTTTTTGAAATTTAATTTTAGTTCAAGTGGACGCCCCATGATCCACAGGATCTCGATTCCCTTGCACCTATTTGCAAAGATATATTGGATTTGTGGAGCTCTAGAGTCCCAAAATGATCTTTTCAATATTATGGAGATTCATGTGTCAGATTGTGTTCTATGAAATTTAATATTGACCAGCATGTGTCGGATCCTATTGAGCCCATCGATCACATACGTCGGATGACATCACATCATGTGGACTGGAGGCCATACCGTGAACCCTACATAAATAGGTGGAATATCATAGAGAATGAGAGAAATCCAATGAATTATAACGAGTATATGCATTGGTATTGGGATATCACACATAGATGGATCGTACACGACCCATACCAAGCATCTGAATGTAGGATCTGAAATAGATACACTAGAACACTAGAGGGGGGGTGAATAGTGTTCTTTTAAAATTTATGCAAAGTAGATTATAAATTACAAAGAAAAATGGCAATCTCAGAAATTCACAATCACAAACACAAGGTTTTATACTGGTTCTACCAATCCGGTGTACATCCAGTCCCCAAGCAAATCCCGCTTGAGAGTTTCCACTATGATTTTGAATAAACTTATAAAATCAAAAGCAAATCTGACCAATTTGTAAGTCCCTGTAAATTGCAACACCAATTGACAAACACATTGCCAATTTGCACACCAATCTCTAAATCAAGAGATTAACACCTCTCACAACTTGAGAGAACTTTTGAAGCAACAATTTTAATTCCTATAAGCCTTGATTTGTAGTGTAGTGTAGTAGTGGCTTATGAATGATTCTCACTTCTGTAAATTGCATAAACAATAAGTATTTGAATGAGATTCAAAGGGAATTTCAGAAACTTTTTTTTCTCAAAATCTGAATATTTTTCACTTGAAAAATGCACAAAGATCAAAGCTTATGGGTATGTGAATCTCTGCATTTTTTCTGAACAAATAACCTATTTATAGCCCTTGAAAAGACAATTTTTTGAACTTTAAAAACGTTTAAAAACGACTATAAACTGTCATAAATTCAAACTTTGAATTCTGGAAAAACTGTATCTGTAGTCGACTACAATACAGATTAGTCGACTACACTGAGTTTAAACAAACTCTGTGTATCCAGAAAATTTCTCAGTAGTCGACTACAGTGCTCATTAGTCGACTACACTGTATTTTGACAGAAACTTGAAAAATAAATTTTGCCTTCAGTAGTCGACTATAATGTTGATTAGTCGACTATACTGAAAAATAACAGAAACTTATGTTTCTGTCAAACACTTAAGTAGTCGACTATAATCCATAT
Source organism: Asparagus officinalis (assembly GCF_001876935.1). Classification (NCBI taxonomy): domain Eukaryota; kingdom Viridiplantae; phylum Streptophyta; class Magnoliopsida; order Asparagales; family Asparagaceae; genus Asparagus; species Asparagus officinalis. The sequence goes on from NC_033795.1 coordinate 23,737,007, forward strand.
TAGTCGACTATATTGTAAATTTACAGAAACATATATTTAAGTCTTATACACGAGTAGTCGACTACTATTCTAATTAGTCAACTACTAAGAGTAAAAAACATGAGCTAAAAAGTTTTTATATTTAATTTTTAACTATAATTCTAATGGTTAATATAGGGGATTTCTATAGTTAACCAACACACTAAGCCTGTGTTAGTGTGTTCTAATAATGTGTGTGTGCGTGTGTGTGATCAAGGCTTGTACAATAACTCTAAGTAAAGAAAATGTAAAATACATTTATCTCATATGTTCTTCATCTTCTTCACTTCATAATGCCTTGAAATCAACTTGCACTTGTTCATATTTTGATATTAAAATCTGCATATAAAAGTTAGTGCATTTGTATATAATTGTTATCATCAAAATACTATTATGGAGATATGATATTCAACATTCTCCCCCTTTTTTATGATAAAAAATAAGTTATGCATAAGTATGTATTTGATAACCAGGATTAAACATTATGAAATAACCATACTTACTCCCCCTGCATATATGCAAATTAGAGTCTATAACAATACATAGCAATACATAATTCTAATATAGGTAACTATTTCTCCCCCTTTGTTATCAACAAAAAGAGAAAAACATTTATCCTAAACATGACATTATTTCTTCAATATGAGCTAAAACTTCAAACAAATCATCCAGATTATGAACATAGTCCATAACTTCACCCATCCAAATAGGTGAGCTAAAACTTCAAACAAATCATCCAGATTATGAACATAGTCCATAACTTCACCCATCCAAATAGGTTGGCAAAGACTTGCCATAAAGACCAAAAGTTCCATAATGTTCATCACCATGATCTGTTTAAAATACGTAGCACATATATTAACTAACCAAACAATCATCATAGTAAAATAAGCACATAATCAACATACTTGATATAGTAGCAACATAAATAACATATGTCCTAACAACTCACAGCTACATAGTTTTTGATGCTTAAACAAAATAACATAATTGTTTTCAAAATTAATATTAAAAAACATCCAAAATAATATGATGCAAGCATTGACTTCTAAGGTGCTGGAGGAGATTGCTGTCCTTGAAAGTATGCATTAAGCTTTGTGTCCAAGTCTTCAAACTTCTTGATTAGCTCTTCTTGATTACTAATGATATATGAATTCTGAGAATATAGAGCTCTCTGACCAGTTTCAAGTTTAAGAATACATGACTTAGAGTGTTGTATTGCACGTCAGAAAAGCATGAGGGTTCTGTAGGAAATGATGGTGGTGGTTGACTAGAAGAAGCTCCTGCTTGAGTTGAAGATTGTGGAATATCTTGTGGAATTTATTCTTGATGAGGATGAGGTTCATTTTGTTCTTGAATTTCAAAATTTATTAACTTCATCCTAGTTAGGGCATTTGAATCAAAGAATTCAATGGAACGGACAACAGAATTTTCAGATATGAGATCCACATGAAATTTATCAAAGATTTTTGTTAAGAAGGCACCATAAGGAAGAAATCCTCTTGGTATTGTCAGAAGATTATCAAAGTAAACTTCAGCCCAATTAACTTGGATATTTCCCATTATAGCATATAGAGCTTTTGCTAAATCTAGGGAAATGAAATGAAAACTCCCAGTTTTTAGAAATAAGTTATACGCTAAGATTCATGCAATGAACCTAGGAATTAGACGAAGTTTGTTTGAGTTATTTAATGGTTTGCCATATCCAGGAAGAAATATATGATTAGATAAAAGATCTGAATCATTCATCCTAACTGACCTAAGAGAAACTCCTTGATAAGGAATATTGAAAATTTTCCAATTGACTTAGTAGTTAAGTCAATCTCTATTCCTTTAACAAGAGTCTTAAGTTTTTCAGAACCACCAATAGTTCCCACACGTTCTATATTAGTATAGAACAATTGCACAAGAAAAGGATATGTGGGTTTTCTATTTTCAGCAGAGAACAATTCAAGCAATCCCACATTATCAAAATATGATCCAAAGTTCCAGGGAATAAAATCATAAAATTTCACAAATCGTCCTGGAAGAACTTCAAAAGTTGATATTTTGTTAAATTCTTCTAATAAATCAGGACTTTTTAAATAAATAATGATTTCATCGTTAACAGAAGTATGGGTTTGCTTAGCTTTCTTAGATCTAGACATGATGAAACAGATAAAAAACAAAAGATTCAAAGATTAAGTTGAGAAATATACCCCAAACTGTTGAAACCCTAGATTAGTCGACTAGAACTTGGAGTAGTCGACTACTCAACTTGATAGCTTGACAGATTTCAGAGAATAATAAAGAATTTGATGAAAATTTGAGAACAAAGAGAATGCCCTAACCTGGAATCATGAGTTCTGAAGAGCGGAAGAAGAGGGTCGGTTTTTAGATGGGTTAGTGGGTAGTTTTTAGGTTTTTACATTATCTTTTAAAAGAAATTACATTGAATGGTTCAGATTTGATAGTAAAATAAATGTATGGTTAAGATTTGATCTTAGATATGTGGCTAGGATAGATAGAGTTAAAAATCTATGGTTGAGATGAGTTTTACTTGACTGAAATGGGTATTGGGTTTTGGGTTTTATTTTAAGAAAAAAATCCAATAAGCTTTAAAACTGTAAAACTATGAGTTCAGAATCAATAGTCGACTAATAAGAAAAGTAGTCGACTACACTGTAATCGACAGAAAGTTGATTTTCAGTTTATGACTCAGAGTAGTCGACTATAAATGAAATTAGTCGACTACACTGTAAACAACAAAAAGTTGATTTTAAGATTTTAACTTAGAGTAGTCGACTATAGATGAAATTAGTCGACTACACTGTAATTCACAGAAAAATGTATATGTAATACTTATGCATGTAGTCGACTATAAGTCAAATTAGTCGACTATTAAGGGTATGAATGCATATATGTTTGTTTTAAAAATTTAATTTAAATCTTCAATTGAACATATACCTAATCCCCTTCTTAATTTAACATAAATTTCTTCTTTTAAGGGTTTTGTTAATATATCTGCTATTTGTTTATCAGTAGGTATAAATTCTAATGAAATGTCACATTTAAGCACATGATCACGTAAGAAATGATATCTAATATCAATGTGTTTTGTACGTGAATGTTGAATAGGATTTTTAGATAAATTAATTACACTAGAATTATCACACATAATGGATGATATGGGACAATTTATGCCATAATCAGATAATGTTTGTTTCATCCATAAAATTTGAGCACATGAAAGACTTGTAGCAATATATTCAGCTTCAGTTGTTGATAATGATACTGAATTTTATTTTTTTACTAAACCAAGATACAAGTAAATGTCCTAAGAAATGACATGTTCTATTTGTATTTTTTCTATCGGATTTACATCCGGCAAAATCAGCATCACTATATGAAATTAAATCAAATGAACTATGTTTTGGATAAAACAAACCATAATTTGTAGTATCTTTAATATATCTAAAAATTCTTTTCACTGCTTTAAGATGTGATTCTTTAGGATTAGATTAAAATCTAGCACATAAACATACACTAAATATAATATCAGGTCTACTAGCAGTAATGTAAAGAAGTGATTCAATCATACATCGATATAGCTTTTGATCAACATTCTTACCATTTTTATCTTTGTCAAGTGATGTAGTGATACTCATTGGTGTTGGTTTGCTTGTTGTATTTTCCATTCCGAAACGTTTGAGTAAATCTTTTGCATACTTACTTTGATTGATGAATATTCCTTCTTTCAATTGTTTAATTTGTAGTCCAAGGAAGAAATTTAGTTCACCCATGTGACTCATTTCAAATTCATCCTGCATAGTCTTAGCAAATTCTTGACAAAGATTGTTGTTAGTAGAACCAAAAATAATATCATCTACATATATTTGAATTAGTAAAATATCTTTATTTATTTTCTTAATAAATAATGTTGAATCAACTTTTCCAATTTCAAAACCTAAAGTTAAAAGAAACTTCTTTAATCTATCATACCAAGTACGAGGTGCTTGTTTAAGACCATATAAAGCTTTCTTAAGTTTAAAAACATGATTTGGAAAACTTTCATGTTCAAAAGTTGGAGGTTGTTCTAACAAAACTTCTTCTTTTATAAAACCATTTAGAAAAGCGCTTTTAACATCCATTTGAAATAATTTAAAATTCATAAAACATGCAAATGCAAGTAAAATTCTAATTGATTCTAATTGAGCAACAGGTGCATAAGTTTGATCATAATCAATTCCTTCTTCTTGATTATAACCTTGAGCAACTAATCTAGCTTTGTTTCTAACAACTTGACCAAATTCATCTAATTTGTTTCTAAAAATCCATTTTGTTCCAATAATGGATTTATTTTGAGGTCTAGGTATAAGATCCCAAACATTATTTCTAGTAAATTGATTAAGTTCATCTTGCATAGCAATTATCCATGAATCATCAAGAAGTGCTTCTTTTATATTTTTAGGTTCAATAGTTGAAATAAAAGCATTATGAGCAATCAAATTAAAATGAGATCTAGTAGTTACTTTGTCAGATATATTTCCTATAACTAAATCATGTGGATGATTTTTAACTTCTACAAAATCTTTAGGTAAATCATTTTGTAGATTATCATCTTTTGTAATATCTATCATAGGAGTATCTTGTATGGTATCAATTACATCATCATCATTATTTAGTATAATAGGTGTTTTTGAAAAATTTTCATCAAAAGAAACATGTAAAGATTCTTCAATAACTTGTGTTCTTTTGTTATAAATTCTATATGCTTTACTGTGATTAGAATATCCAACAAAAATTCCTTCATCGGATTTTGAATCAAATTTATCTAAGTTATCCTTTGTATTTAAGATAAAACATTTACAACCAAAAACTTTAAAGTAAGATACTTTAGGAATTTTGTTATAAAATAATTCATAAGATGTTTTCTTTAAAATAGGTCGTAATAAAACTCTATTTAATACATAACATGCTGTTGATACGGCTTCTGCCCAAAAATATTTAGGTAAATTACTATCACATAACATGGTTCTAGCACATTCTTGTAAGGTTCTATTTTTCCTTTCTACAACTCCATTTTGTGGAGCAGCACGAGGAAAAGAGAAAGTGTGTGATATACCATGTTGGTCACAATAATTTGCAAATAATTCATTTTCAAATTCACCTCCATGATCACTACGTATAGAGATAATAGAAGTAGATTTTTGATTTTGAATTCTTTTGCAAAATATAGAAAACTCATTAAAAGCATCATTTTTATGTTTAAGAAAAATTACCCATGTGAATCTAGAATAATCATCAACAAGAACAAATGCATATCTACTTCCATTTAAAGATGCTACTCTAGAAGGACCAAAAAGATCTATGTGAATTAATTCTAATGGTCTACTTGTAGATATTACATTTTTAGATTTGAAAGAAGATTTGTGTATTTTTCCTTGCTGATATGCATCACAAAATTTATTTTTAAAAGACATCTTAGGTAAACCATTTACTGAATCATTTTTTGAAATCTTAGAAATTTGTTTAAAGTTAACATGTCCAAAATGTTTATGTCATAAAATAGAATCATTAGATGATGCAATAAGACAATGTTCATTTGAAATATTTTTCATAGATAAAACATATATGTTATTCTTTCTATGACCTTTAAAAATAATAGTTATTAAATCAATATCATAAATTAAGCATGATTCTTTTTCAAAAACAATTTTAAAACCTTTATCACAAAGTTGACTAATACTAAGTAAATTATGTTTAAGACCATCAACTAATAAAACATTATCAATGATAGGTTTGTTTGGATTACCGACATATCCAATACCTATGACTTTTCCTTTGTTGTTATCTCCAAAAGTAACGGTACCACCATCCTTATTTTGAAAAGATGACAATAATTGAATATTTCCAGTCATATGTTTGGAGCAACCACTATCCAACACTATCCAAAATCCACCTATCTTTTTTGGGTACCTGAAATAATAAACATTTACATTTTGGTACACATACTATGTTGGGTCCTTTAAATTAGCCTTTAGGAAACCAAACCTATGAAGAGTTTGATTTGCCTAAATAGTTAGGTGATACACAAATATTTTGAATAAAATCAGAAATATAAAAATTCTTATGTAAAGAAGATAATTCTTTTGGAACCCAAATAGAAAAGAATTTTGATTTCTTTTTACACAAATTTTCATTTCTATATTCATACAAATCACAAGAAGGTTTTACAAAAATTGTTTTCTTTGATTTATTTTTATTAATTTGAAAACCTAATCCTTTTGTCTTTTGTGATTCTCTTTGAAAAGAAAGAATGTTATTAGGATTTTCTTTACCTTTATTAAATTTGTTTACATTCAAACATATATCCACATATTTTGATTTAAAAGAAGAAATATCTTTATCTAAACTATTTATGTGAATTTTTAAATCATTACATTCTGATTTTAAATAAATATTCTCATTAGATAAACATTCATTTTCTTTAAGCAAAGAATAATTTTCTTCTTTCAATTCAATTACTTGAGAATTTGAAAAAGTAGAGGAATTTAAATCAGAAATTTCTTCAAGTAATCTTTTATTTTCACATTTAAGAAAATTATGTGAAGTCTTTAATCTCACAAAAGTTTCATATAATTCATTAAAAGCATCTAAAAGTTCTTCATTTTCACTTACTTCATCTTGTGCCATGAAACACATGTGAGCAATTTCCTTTTCTTTAATTTCTTCATCTGAGGATGACTCATCACTATCATCCCAAGTGACTGCCATTGCTTTCATTTTCTTGTTATTTTGAATGTTGTTGAAGTTGTTGAAATAACTTGATTTTTGCTTATTCTTCAACATTGGACAATCTTTCTTCATATGACCTGGTTTATTACACTTAAAACAAAGAGGGTTATTTGAAATTGAACTCTTAGATTTAAAATTACCTCGTTTTATAAATTTCCAAATTTTTCTTATCATCTCCACTTGTGTATATGTTTTTTCAAGACCAATGAGAGAATTTGTGATATCGGTGAATCTTGTGAACATTTCTCTAATAGTCTCATTTTCCTTCATCTTGAACAATTCAAATATGTGCACAAGAACAGAAATTTTAGATTCTTTAACTTTATTTATACCTTCATGAGTTACCTCAAGTGTATACCAAATATCGTATGCAGATGTGGCCGTTGACACCCTATTGAACTCATTCTTGTCAAGTGCACAAAATAATGCATTCATTGCTTTTGAATCCAAATTTGCATTATTTCTTTGGGAAGTAGTCCATTCTGTCAATGGAGTTGTTGGCTTCTCATATTTCGTTTCCACAACGTTCCAAAGTTCGTAGCTAATTAATTGAAGGTAAATCTTCATTCGGCACTTCCAATAGTTGTAGTTTAATCCATCGAACATTGGTGGACGATTTGTAGAGTGACCTTCTTTGAATTGTGATGTATTTGTAGATGCCATCTTTCACCTCGCTCTGATACCAAATATAGGATCTGAAATAGATACACTAGAACACTAGAGTGAATAGTATTCTTTTAAAATTTATGCAAAGTAGATTATAAATTGCAAAGAAAAATGACAATCTCAGAAATTCACAATCACAAACACAAGATTTTATACTGGTTCCACCAATCCAGTGTACATCCAGTCCCCAAGTAAATCTCGCTTGAGAGTTTCCACTATGATTTTGAATAAACTTACAAAAGCAAAAGCAAACCTGACCAATTTGCAAGTCCCTGCAAATTACAACACCAATTGACAAACATCTTACCAATTTGCACACCAATCTCTAAACCAAGAGATTAACACCTCTCACAACTTGAGAGAACTTTTGAAGCAACAATTTCAATTCCTATAAGCCTTGATTTGTAGTGTAGTGTAGTAGTGGCTTATGAATGATTCTCACTTCTATAAATTGCCTAAACAATAAGTATTTGAATGAGATTCAAAGGCAATTTCAGAAACTTTTCTTTTTCTCAAAATCTGAATATTTTTCACATGAAAAAATGCACAAAGATCAAAGCTTATGGGTATGTGAATCTCTGCATTTTTTCTGAACAAATAACCTATTTATAGCCCTTGAAAAGATAATTTTTTAAACTTTAAAAACGTTTAAAAATGGCTATAAACTGTCATAAATTCAAACTTTGAATTCTGGAAAAATTGTATCTGTAGTCGACTACAATACAGATTAGTCGACTACACTGAGTTTAAACAGACTCTATGTATCCAGAAAATTTCTCAGTAGTCGACTACAATGCTCATTAGTCGACTACACTGTATTTTGACGGAAACTTGAAAAATGAATTTTGCCTTCAGTAGTCGACTATAATGTTGATTAGTCGACTATACTATAAAATAACAGAAACTTATGTTTCTGTCAAACACTTAAGTAGTCGAATATAATCCATATTAGTCGACTATACTGTAAATTTACAGAAACATATATTTAAGTCTTATACACGAGTAGTCGACTACTATTCTAATTAGTCGACTACTAAGAGTAAAAAACATGAACTAAAAAGTTTTTATATTCAATTTTTAACTATAATTCTAATGGTTAACATAGGGGATTTCTATAGTTAACCAACACACTAAGCTTGTGTTAGTGTGTTCTAATAATGTGTGTGTGCGTATGTGTGATCAATGCTTGTACAATAATTCTAAGTAAAGAAAATATAAAATACATTATCTCATATGTTCTTCATCTTCTTCACTTCATAATGCATTGAAATCAACTTGCACTTATTCATATTTTGATATTAAAATCTGCATATAAAAGTTAGTGCATTTGTATATAATTGTTATCATCAAAATACTATTATGGAGATATGATATTCAACAGGATTCATATCACGCCTATCGTGAGATACTTATATCCCTAGAGCTATGATCGAGAAAGATTATGTAAGTTTTTAAACTCATTTAAAAGGAATATTCCTCTTTTGAAATTATATTACTGGCTAAGCTTTTAAACTCATTTAAAAGGAATATTCCTCTTTTGAAATTATATTACTGGCTAAGCTATGTATATACTGATTATATTGTATATCCATGCATTTAATGAGATTCGAGGAGATATAAATGAGAGGAATGTTGAGATTTAAAATTCAAAAGTAATATCAGTATTCAATAAGATCATACAGAGAATAGCGAATGTATTTCATAGAAATCACGTCGACGAGTTTGAAGGACGCAAGGATAGGGCACGCCAATTTTTATAAGTGTGCACGTGAAAACGTAAGATGGGTTCTAGTGCGGCACGTGATGATGGGAACAACACTTCTCATAGTGCGGCGTGTAATGATAGAGCCGACATTTCTCAGCCTCATACACAATCAGATACTCAAATTATCAACGCTCATGATCACGAACGTTAGGGGAAGGGGGGAGGAAGAGGTAGGGGAAGGGGTAAGAGAGAAAGAGGAAGGAGGGGAGGACTATTAGGATGTATGTTATTTTTTTAAAATATCATATGATGTTTCTTTTGTGATTCTGAATCTCGTGAATATATATGGTTAAATTGTGGTTGGATTGTTCGAAATAGTTGCTTCTGTAGATAGATTTTCATGTATATATGGTTGGAACTTTGTGTATGTCATTAGAATTTCGTTTATATACGCAGTTGAAAAAATTCATGTATGTGGTTAGATTTTTCCCTCCACTAATCATACATGCATCCATAAAACACATACTTGCATACATATAAACACATACATATACATGCATACATTCTTAATAATGGCATAACTCTCCTATTAATTGTCCACTAATATTAACTTCTATTTTTTGTAACCCCTCCACTACTCCAATATTAATGTTATCATAAAAAAAATTAAGATTGTAAGTTGTATTTGACATAATAGCTGAGAATTGAATGCACACACATATGACAAACTAATAATATACGTTTCAATTTGGAAACAAAGTGTCAACTTAAAATGCTTACATGCATACATTCTTAATAATAACATAACTCTCCTATTAATTGTCCACTAATATTAACTTTTATTTTGTAACCCCTCCACTTAAAACGCACATATGACAAACTAATAATAGACGTTTCAATTTCCAAACAAGGTGTCAACTTAAAATGCCATTAGTGCATGCATTCATGCATACTTGAAATGAGAGTTACATTTTTAATTGTAGTTTTTATTTAAATGGTAATTTTATTTGACTGTTATGGAATCCAAAAAGCCTGTTTTTTTTATCATAATAGCCCTTACTTGCAACCTATATAAATTCACTCATTTGATGATTTAGATTTACACTCACATCTTACAACCCTAACAGCATACTATACTCACCTCATGGCTTTACTATGATATTATTTGGATGATACAAGCTCGCTAATGAAAACATTATCCCTTCAGAAGAGATAACGACAAAAGGGAGGTGAAGACAATTGAATTTGTGTTGAGGAAGTACTGAGCTTTACTCGGATTATACTTTATACTGATGTGACTGTTAGACTGACAGCTATATGCGGATTGAGGATACAATTGATACAAGAAAATGTGAAGAATTCGGATTGAGGCTAAAGTTTGAGGTCTAATTTGGTTGGGGAGGGGGGGGTAATGAACTTTTTTTTTTCTATTTCTATAATTATTACTATGTACTTAATTGTGATTTGAGAGAAATATTGTATTATCCATGAACTTAGTAAATATATTTTTTGTACTTAAGTGTGTCATACTAATTATATGATAATAGAAGAGAGAAGGTGAAAGTGAGAATTTTAATTTGTTATAATGGATTAGCAAAAATAAAGATAATTAATATAAACTGGAATAGCATGACACACTTAACATAAAAATAAAGAACAATATTGGAATTTTTGTCTTTTGGGTATATTTTTTATATAACAAGTATATTATAACCTCCCTAATGTTAAAACTATATTCTAAATTTGCACATAAAACTACTAGTAGTTATTAAATGTCATTCATTATCTTAAATTATAAATTAAATAGAACTATGTCTTTTAAGATTAAAAAAATATAACTTTTGGGTATTCCATGATTTGCCAATGTTCACAAAATAACCCTGAATTTTTTCACAAACAACCATGGATCTTCATAATTTTCACAAAGACCATTGAAATTTCATATATTTATAAAAAATACTGAAACTTCATAATTTTTTACAGATAACCCCCTATATAGTTCAAAACTTAAATCTTAAGAAGATTGAAAGAAGTATATAATCTAAATTATAAAAAATTACAAATAAGTCCTCAAATGTTGTTATAATTACATTCAAAAGGAAACTCTTTCATTAATTAAATAATAAATTTGTAAAGTATTAGAGCATAAAACAAATATGTCCACGTGCAACACACGTGCACTATACTAGTATACACACATGTTGTGAATGAGATGAAAAGCTCACTATGAGTGTGTGAGTGTGTCCTGCAAGTTCACAAGATTCAGAATCCCGTGAAGTTGTAGGATTGGTTCCGCAAAGAGTTCAAATTGAAACTCTATGTGAACCTGACCCTACAACTTAACGGGATTATGAATCTCATGAAGTTGCATGGTCAACTTCCTAGAGAGTTCGAAGTCTGTGGGCATCTTCATGGGATTCTGAATCCCGTGGAGTTTGTATTAAAAGAAGTCCTCAGGATTCAGAATTCTGTGGAGTTTATGGAAGTTATTAATTTAATCATAAATTACACGGGATTCTCAATCCTGAATAGTTTTCTGTACTTTTTTGCCAATGTCGACCCAGTTTCAGCCAGGTAGCTGAAACAGGTTCGAAAATGATAATTAAGCGAAAAGAGGTAGAAAATGATAAATAAAAATAAAATTTCTTCGTAAATGAAAATGTGCCCAAAGAAGAACGAAGTTGAGTGAGAAAAGAACATACCCTAACCGGAAATTTAAGATAACAAAGGACAAAAGAGATAGACGCTCTCAGAGGAACCTGTGTTGGTTAGCTTTGTAAAAGTTTTCTAGTCTGATCACAATATATTAAACATAAAACAAGGAGAGAGATGCAACCAACAACATATAAGGTCATGAACAAGATCACTATAATCTACAAGGAAAGTCTCCAAAATTTCTCCCTCGTCTCCGCTATTGATTCTTGAAGAGGGATTCAAGTTGAGGAGTGGCAGATACAATGATGTCAGCATATGGTGCACCTTGCTCAACATCTATGCAACCCTTAGCCTTCAAGGTCTGCGAGAAATGAAAATATATAGTTTAATGTGTCCCTGGAATAAAAGATGTTAAAAAAAATTACATACGACACAGTTCAATTGCATCCAATCTAGTTTCTCTCGACTTACTTGAGGTTTTTAGCTGTTGTTCCTTAAATCGTTCATATTCCGATACTAGTCCCTCAAATCTTTCAAATTGTTATTTAATCCGCCGATTAATATATCATGCTAAGCTGAGCATAATTATACATAATTGAGAGACTCCCTTCAGTTGTCTCACTTATTCATTTAGACTCTTAATTATAAGAATACCTATAATTGAGTCTCTTAAGAATGAACCTACATTCGTAATAAGATATCCAAGATGATGGTGAATATAAAACCTATCAGTTTATTTTCAGTCACAATTCAGATAAACACATATTTAACAATTCTAAACAAAACATTAAACTAGACAGGTGAGAAAATTCTTGAAGATATATAGGTTTAGACGGTGCAGATACTGTGAATAGCCTCAACACCAAGGAGAGACATGCAATTGAGACAATAGTGGTCATGCAAGCCTCAACACCAAGGAGATACAATTCATGTTGTGGCCGGGGGTTGACCTTTAATTTAAAATGTGACCTGCCTGCAGGCTTTTTGAGGAGGGGGGAGAGAAGAAGAAGAAGAAAGAAAGAAAGGAAACAAGAGAAAGGAAAAAGGTGCAAAATATAATAGCTTCAGCAAAAAAGGTAGTTTGGAAAAGTTACTTGTCAAGATAACCTACAAGTGAGTTAAATAGTAGTAGATTTCATCTGAAACACTATAAAAAATCAGAGGAAAATTGACGGGGGCATCAAAATAATTTGGCGTTTAAATCTCTGCTAAGAGTAACCAAGAAATACTGCATGATGTTCAAATTATGCATTGCAACTCGCTAGAAGAATTCAGCACACTGTATTGCAATTATATTATCTCTCTGTCACCAGACTCGCCACAATAATATTTGTTTAATTAATACAATAAACATGTGCAACACTATTAGGGAACATTTATCACAAAATCAAAAGAGAAAGATAAAGTAGTCAAGACCGTACCAGTGTTTCATAAAAGAATCTAGCAGATTTAGCTCTTGTTTGTCCTTCTAAAATGCTGCCCAAATTCAAGCTTTCCTTTCTATTTTTTTCTTTAAGATAGAGAAACTTGTTGTATAAATAGTTTGCCACCGCCCTGAAGAACATTTATTTCAAAGCCACCAATTATCCCAGAATACAGTAAGAATCAAGTAAAAATCTAGCACAGAAGAAATTCTTTTTTCCTGTGTACCTTGCTCTCACGGACCATCCACCATCTGCTATAAGGAATAACCACATGAGAATTCATGAGAATAAAATTTAAGTAGAAAGAAACTCAATATTCGCAAGTAGCAGTTATCAACACCTGGTTCATCACTTTCTTTTTCAAAAGATTCTAGCGCCTGACAGCAAATTACAAATCAAAATTTCAGTCACAATGACCATTGGCCATCAATTTTAGCACAAGAAATAAAGTGTGTTCGCATTGAACAAATTAACTCAGAAAAAGAAAATCCTAGAGAGGGTCCTCTGAAGATAATCATCTTGAGGAAAGATGATCTTGAAATGTGTCCCCCAACACAAACCTTAAAGTTGGTAGCTAATAACAATCCAAACATTTTCATTGACAGTACTGGATTTTCAGACTAATCCACCGTATCAAGACCTAGTTCCTCCCAATTTTATTTTCTAAAGAGGACCTTCAATAGAAATCTTTTCCTATCAACTTACCTTGTCTATCATGTCGAAAGCAGAAGACGGGATTGCTATGGGAGATGACTCTCTCATTCTCCCTTCTGATCTATCAGGAGTAGAGATCTCAGAATAATTTGCTCGACGGGGACTACCACAGAAAGTGTTTTCTTGTTGTAAATCATGTGGGTCCATAGATTTATCGGATATTTCATGTTGTAAATTGCTCTCATCAATGGAGGACACTGTTGTTTTCTTCTGTGTCAGATAATCAGACAATTTCTTTCGGAGGATATCATTGTCTTCAGAAGAGATATCTGCAAGAAAACTGAACACTTAATAGAGAAACTTAAATGGTCATGGAAGTGGATGGAGTCATGGAGGAGATATGAACTTACAAGGAATTACAGGATCAGTAAAATTTTGATGCAGATAAGTGATCCTGTAGGCTCTCCAAGCATCCAGAGATGTAAGTGGTACTTTCCTTCTTTTGCCTACTAAGTCACTTGCATCTTGTATCCACATCCTCATAGTCCTGGAAGTGTTAAATTTAATGACATGATCATGCGGAGCCAACTTCTATGAACACACATACATACAATGAATACCAGAAGCCTATAAACCATAAAGTAGAATCAGGGTTCTGAATTAAACCACAAAATCTTGTCTTCCGTCTTTTTTTTGTGCAACATAATGTCATGTATATAAAGTCTTCAACCAGCGATGCATCTAAAAAAATGCTTGGACCTAACAATTCTTTATAGGGTTTTGGAGATACTGGTCCCCAGATTTTATCTACTTTGGTGTAAATCCCCCAAAACTTGATATTATAAATAAGTACTCGAAAACTCATTGGTCACCCTAAATTAGTCCCTCTAGTTTAAATCTGTTAGTTTAACCGTAAAATAAGCTAAGATGGTTAGTTTTTCTATTTTTTCATTATGCTCTGTCTTCAAACCCCGCTTTTAACAATCATGGACATACGAATTGGCTTTTAAAACTGCTAAAGGCTATTAATTTTAATAAGTTACATTGATTACAAGATTTCAATCCATATAATTTTCAATCATAGAGTTATAAATATGAAGATCACAATGAATGGTTTAGATTATCATATATGGATGTTCATCATTTTTATCACAAATAGGTGTAAGGCTCAATGGATAATACAGTGTAATCCCGTGTGTGTGAGGGTACGTGTTTGTCTACAGTTACCCACATTGTAGCCACTCCATTGGTTCTCAGGTTTAAGCAGGTTTGGGGTGGGTCTCAGCATTCTAGGTGCGGGTTAGGTTATGGGTCATACTCTAAACCGAACTACACAAGTCAGATTGGCTTTTTTCAGTCCCAATCAAACCAAAATGGAAGGTCAACCCAATTTTAACCACTGAGCAAGTTGGGTTAGTGGGCTTGGGGTTGGACTCACCCCAAGTTAAAATTATTGAATTTCCGCCTCCAGTTCCATATTCTTTTAGTCAAAGCAGCAGTTTCTGCTTCATGGCTCGAGGTTCCTTCCCATATGTACAAGATGAAATTATGAAAAACAACAGAGAATGCAAAAATACTTGCAATTGTTAACACATACAAAAGCACTTGGTGCATCATCCATTTGGGTCAACATTGTTGAGGATAATCCTTATTTCTGTCGTCCAACTTCTAGAATATGAGCCAAGTTTATACAATTCTGTTCCATGTTTTGATTCAGACTGACCAATAAATGTTTGTTATGTGTAAACAAATGCATGGAGACTGAAAAGATAAGTAACAAGAATTCTATTGCTAAACATTTCAAACGAAACGCTACCAATAAAATATTACACTTACCCATTAGACAACACAATAGTCTCATCATAGAGAATCTTCCTTTTCCTATACATCCGGCGAGTTTCCTTTCTAGCTGGAGTGGTAACTGCAAACTGAGGTGAAGGTAGACCTGAACCATGACCGCATATTGTTAAATTCTTTCTACTGTAGATGCTTCTAGATTAAAAAAATCGACATTTTTTGAAATTTTAGAAATTCACCTGAAACAAGTGGAGATGTATTCAAATTTCTAACCGCTGAATTCCCCTCAGTAGGGTCACGAGGTTCTCCTTTATTTGATAGTGTTGTATCACTAACTGGTCTGCATCGATCTTCTGGCTCATCAAACTGCACCTCTTTCTGAACATGCATCTTACCTTGAAGATTAGGAGAATGTACCTGGCGTTCTTGGTGATTATCGTGTAAATGAGAGCCATCAGTAGAGCAGGCCTTTAAACCTCCATTTATCTCAGATTCTGCCACCATCCCTCTCACTTCTTCATTTCTTGAATTGCAAACTTCAGCGAACTCGAGGTCCATCATATTAGATTGAATAACACTGTCATCAAATATTTCTATCATTTAATACAAGTAACAAGGAAGAAAGGAAGCGGAGGTGCTTCTTCCATCAACTTACTCATCAACTGGGGAGAAACAAGCTGAATTAAACTCAGCATGAATATCCACTTCCCTACGATTACACTGCAGTCGAGCATTAAATAACAGCTATAGTTTCTAGGCAAAGAGACAGCTAAGCTCAAAGAAGCATAAAACTATGCAAAATTGCCACCTAGATATCTACCTCATGCAGAAAGGAATGCTGATTATTCTTGTCGTTTGTCCATTCATCTGTTATATGAACAAATTCAGTCACAAGAATCTTAGATTGAACAGAGAATGTTAGACAATCATAACTAGGACAATAATAAAGTGCCACTTTAAGATAAAAGCATTACTGCATGTAAATACTCGTAGAAAGTATAGAAAACAATTTAAAGTGTTAAATCAAAATTGTACCTTCAGATATGGCCGGCTTTTCATGAGGTTTCACAGTTTCTCTGCCAAAATTTTAGGTAAAGACCATTAAATCAATAATATCAAAAGATAAATCATATTCTAATTATAAGATTTTGAGTCTCAATATTCTTACCCCTTATCTGCAGCATCCAGATTGAAAGCATCGAGTTCAAAACACTCTGGTAGAGTAATAGTAGCATCATGATATGGCGCACAGATTGCTTCCATTTGCACCTCGTGTGCTCCATTCTTTGGAGCAGAAATATTATGTTCTCGTGAATGAGTTACTTCACTAGCTAGTGGTAGATCATGTTGAGGTTCTTTATTTTCTTTCCTGTTTGCAGCGTGTCTTCGTCCATGATTTGATTTATTTTGTGCGGTAATATGTATAGTAATGAATGATCTTCTTATGTTAGTGATAGCCTCATTACAATCGTGGTAGAGATAGTCGACTTTCTTCGAAAATATTCTAACAACACCCAGAAGAAGTTGAGCTAGAACCCGATATGAAATCTGAATTTCAGGAATGATCTTGTCTGCATGGGTTGATAACAAAAAGAAGAAAAAAGCATTATCATAAAATAAGGAGGACAAACGATGTGGCTACTAGAAAGGACGATAAGAATATTGCCGCACAAATTGACATGAGTCACTATTTTAATGAGACCGCTAAACCCACTTTATCATTATAACAATCCTAATAATAATCCTAACAAGTTATAGAAACTGATCATCTTAATCTTAAAAACTTGGATATATCAGAATGTCCTGCTGGGCTAGCACATGTATGCAAGTTGGAATCAGATGGAGACAAATATAAACCTGTCCACAAGGATAAAATTACACAGATATGCACACAAACTGTTAGTTTTCTCCTGTATTCTCCACCTATGAGCAAGTGAGGGTTTATTACATCTTGCATCAAACAATTGGAATCGAAGTGCTACTTGACCTGAACTAAATACCAACATTAACTGAAAAAGTAAGTTAGAAATGGAATCGAACCCATTCCTATTGAAAGAGAACTAGGATTGAAATAATTCAATTAAAGGCAGTTAAAAAAATCAAGGAATCCTAAAAAATACTCAAACTAGGAGGAAAAAGTTTCCTTAGTATGAATCTTTGTAATAATCAAGAATATGAATAAGAAAAAGAGGGAGAAATTCAAAGAACAAACAAGCAATTCAGGAATTACTCTTGTAAGAGATCTCCAAGAGAAGAGAAATTGTAATCAACTTCTTCAAGTGACAAAAACTCCCCCATTCCCTCTGGTGGACATAGCCCAACTACAAAACAGATTAAATCCTTTTTTTATTTCGTGATTGTTTGCTTTCTTTGTTCGCCATGAAGAGGTTTTGGATACTCTGACCAAAACCCAACAAGTGATGCTAAAACTCTTCTAAACCCAATAATTTTTATCAGAGGTGACAATTGCCGGTTCTAGTATCCTATTGAGCATCCCAAGGTTATTAACAATTACTCGAAAGGAGGTCGAGGGCTATCAAGGTGTGCAAAAAAAAGAGGCAATAAAGTTTGAGGTGGAGAAATTCAACAGTAAAAGAAGCTTTTGGTTACGACAAACATAGCAAATTCAAACAGAAAGAGGATTTCCTCATGTTTCAGTAGCAAGAAAAATCCTACAGCATATTGACGACGCAAATTCCTACATAAAATTTTATGAAACTGAGCGGTAGGTGGCTAACGTGCTCAAATACTAAGAATGGTATATAGCCTCAGGTAGAGATTGAACATATCCTTGAACTTTCCTCGGGTAATCAAGTATTGAGAGTCATACACGACCTCATGTGGAGATCACAAAGGCATCTGTAAACTTCATTCACATCTCAAGATTGAGAGGTACTTGGTCTCAGGAAAAGGTCATGAAGTCATCCTTGAACTTCATTCAGATACTCAAAACATTGAGACTTGAGAGCAGAACCTAGCCAGAGGTGGAGACTATAAAGATAGAGCAAATGGCGTGAAACAATCAAGCATATGTAAGGCATGAAGATTTTGGATTGTTCGAGTACAAGCCAAGGTGGTGATTGTGTTGATTATAGCTTGCATTAACTTGGATCAAAAATTGACTTGACTAGAAAAAACAAGTTATAAACTCAAGCAATTGAGAAACTACTCTTTCAAGGGATCTCCAAGTATAAGAATATTGTAATAACTTTCTTCAAGGAGTAAAAACACCTCTCCTCCTCCCATGGGGTAGGTCAATTGCCAAACCATGTATCTTTTTTGCTTGTGTGATTGTGTCCTTTCCTTGTTCGTCGTACAGGGGCTTTCAACTCAAACAGAGTCCCAACGATTGGTGTTAGAACCCTTCCAAATGCTCACTAAATAGGGTGTTTATCATTTACGAATACTTCACTTTGACACCAGAATATAGAAAGTTAATAATACTTTTCAAATATAACAAAAATAGCACCATTTCTATACACAAACTATTCACAGGACAACCTACATTTTACGATTACACTACAGCGTACATTGTTACACACATTATAATTGGGCCCAAAAACAAAATCCTCAGTATTTAGGAAACCACTCATATCCAAGGCTTAACAAAGAACTAGCCATACAAAGAATCCTAAAAAAGTTTGAAGGGAACCCTTTATAACATTCAATTCTCTTTAGTAGATCATATCTTCTCCCCTAAGGTATATCATTTCTTAACTGCTCCTAGGCCTATCTTTTGTCCTAACTTCCTTTGCCATTATCCTAATTGGTACATTTAATGGACTGCGTTGCGCATGAGCGAACCATCTCAAATGATCAATACTCACTATTTTTTCCAAGTAAAACCAATTACAATGGACATCGCAGTATAATACTAAGTGATGGAGAGAACCCATTAGTAAATAAAACCATCAACAGACACATCACCATTTCTTCAAAGTAAACCCATCATAGCGCACATTGTAGTGTAGCAGTATATTTTGGAGGAGAACCCTTTACAGTATGCATAAAACCCATTAACATACACATCACCATTTCTTCTAGGGAGAAAAAAAAAACCCGAACAAATTTGAGTGGAAAAAACAATGGAACAATCCAAAAATAACAAAAACCCAGATGAGGAATCATACCAATAGAAGAGATGATGTCAGTGTCATCAATTTGTTGCCTCTTGAGCTTTTTAAGACAGTAGGCTGCTATCCAAATGTTCCCTAATGGCCCTTTTCTTGACAGCAGAGACTGTGAATGGAACATCTCTCTTCTCTATTTCTCTTATTTTTGGGTCTATTTTCAAGAGGAAGGAGAAGTAAAAAATAAGAAGGGGCGATGATGAAACTGCACATATCTTCTGGGGGAAGACGCGGAGGGGTAAGCGAAGAAGTAAGAAGACCTGACTGAGGGGTGAAGGGGCAATTACTAATTTGCCCCTGGAGGACTTTTATTTGTTTTTTTAAATCGGTTTTTTCTCCATCATTCATATTTTCACCCTCGGATCATTGAAATTACTGCAAGGTCCCTCAAACCTTAGATTATCTCGACTTAGTCCCTCAAATCATTGAAATTTCTATTAGGTCCCACAATCCTTAGATTATTTTGAAATTAGTCCGTCACATCAATCATTGATGAAGTAGCAAACAGAGGAAAATTAGTTCCCCAAATCATTGAAATCAATATCATGATCTCAAATTCTCATAAGGCATTCCAAGTTAATCCATCCGATTGCTATTTACTCTTGATCGGAGGGACTAATTTGAAACAACTTCAAATTTGAGAGACCTAATAGCAATTTCAATGATTTGAGGGACTAATTCAAAATAAAACTAATATTTGAGGGATAAGATTTCAATTTCAAAATGAGTTGGGGAATTAATTCGAAATATGAATGATGTAAGGGGCTAATACGAACAAAACCATTTAAATTAGGGGCAATTATTGTATGATGGGGATGTGAGTTGGTGCGTTTATCATTCGTCCTAAATAGTATTAGATGATTCTATCTGGATTCCCTCAATGATCCCATTCATTTAATCATAATTATTCATTAATGTGTTCCGTCAACTCTAACAATTTCATCATTCTGTAATTTAGGGGCTGTTTGGATAGGGTTTTTTTGGTGGTAAAAGAGGAGAAAGCTGCCAAAAATGTCAGCTTTTTGGCAGCTTTCCCCCAAAATCACCTTTTTAAGGGGTGATTTTGGGGGAAAGCTGACATTTTTGACAGTTTTCCCCACTTTTACCACCCAAAAAAAAGGAACCAAACAGCCCATTATGCTCGTTCTCATTTTTCAATCGAAAAATTCTTTAAGGACCCAAAATATGGGACCAATAGGGGGGACAAGTGAGGTGTCACCCTCCTATTGGATAATGAGTTGGTCATCATTAATGATGGCCAACTCATTATCCAATAGGAGGGGGACACCTCACTTATCCTCTTTATTGGTCTCATAATTTGGGTCCCTGTAGCAAAGCTCTTTTCAATCAAATGGGTACGATAATAAATAATCTGAATAAATGGGTTGTTAGATATAACTCATTCATATCTTACAACTCCCAACAACTTATACTCATATCCTACAACTCCCAACCCACTTGCAATTATACGTATATTAACAGTCCATAAGTTGTATATATACACGCTAGTAATCTCAATCTTAACAATAATAATCATAAAGAAGTTGATTTTTCTTTATTCTCAAATCAATACCAGCGAGCACATGGATTTTCAATGTTCCTTGACAAATAATTGAATTTTGAACAAAGATAATTATGTTGGTAAAAAATCGTAAAATTATGCCTAAAGTTTTTAAATAATTAGGATACGAATTTTATCAGAGTACTTTCAAGATGTGAGACAACATGAGCTAAACTGAAATTTAGTATCCAAATTAATAGGTCCTTCTACCCTTTTTGTTAGGCTTAGAAATGCCAGTAAATACGTTGTAATAAGATTCGCACTCCGATAACGACACTTGCTTTTGTTGATTTATGTTAATTAGAGATTAGAGATTAGAGATTTAAATTTAAGCGTTTATTAACATTCAAAGGTGGAAGATTCATACGGTATCTTGCGAGGTACTCTCAACCGTCTAAATAAGGGTAATTTAGTAATTTACTCTCATCGTCTTATTGGTCGGTCGTTTTCGGGAGTAAGAGGATAACTGGCGTCAATTCACGGAACGTACAAAAATAGGATTTACATCCGGATAAAACGCAAAATCCAAAAGCGACTTAATATCTCCGAACCCGTATCTGCACTCGCTAGTGGAGAAACGACAAATCGTGGGTCCCAGCTGAAATGTTTGTCTGCGGCCGACAAGAAGAGTCCAGTTCGGAGTATTGTTTAGTTTCGGGTCGGGTAAAGCAGCGCCGCTGTTCCCCGAGCGTGAAGCTAGAATCGTTGCTTGAACGGACGCGTGTGCTTTGAGATTCACGCACTTGATCTTATCATCTCCGTAGCCGTTTTACGGAACTCCAGACTCTACGTGCAGTTATAACCCATCACGTCGAATCCTGTTATTCCTTAATCTTTAATTTTTCATGCTATTTCGGGAAATTTTGGGTTTTTCTGCATAATTAGTCGGTTCCTTACTGTTATTTTCTTTTAAAAAGGTCCTTTAAGCCTTCATCGTATGTTCAGATTGCGTATTACTTTGAAGTAATAACTCTTTATCCTTTAAAATAAAATATTTAAGTGTTTGGTTAATATTTTTAGGGGTTATTAGGTAGGACTATCCCCGTTTGGCAAAGGGTTAATGAAGAAGGGTTAAAGAGAATGATTAATATACTTAGCTCATTTGATAATCCGAAGGACTAAATTATTAACCCGTTAAATAAGTTTTATTTTAGCCCTTATGACCAGTTTTAGTGTTTGGGAATAACAATGATTTTGACTATTTTCTTTATAATTATAGGTCCCGTTTGGCAAAGGGTTAATGAAGAGGGGTTAAAAAGAAGGATTAATGTACTTAGCCCATTTGATAATCCGAAGGACTAAATTATTAACCCGTTAAATAAGTTTTATTTTAGCCCTTATGATCAGTTTTAGTGTTTGGGAATAACAATGATTTTGACTATTTTCTTTATAATTAGAAGGGTTAACTCTTATTCCATCTAAATAGGAGTATTAGTAAACCCCTCATTTTGAGGGGTTAACTCATTTTAACCCCTCTAGAGGGGTTAACTTAACTCTTCTATATTTTTTATGTTTGGCAAATTATGGAGGGTTAACTCACTTTAACCCTTATATAGATTTGTTGTGTTTGACAGGTTAAGAAGGGGTTAAGTCTCCTTAACCCCTCACTTAACCCTTTGTCAAACGGTACCTTATAGTCTTGGGACTACTTTTTTCACTTGGGATTAGATTATAAAAGACAATCTTATCCTTCCGCTTTCCTTTATACTTATGAAGATTTTTCATCTCTAATTATTTATCTCACCCACTTAATAGCCGTCATTATCAAAAACAAAGAAAACAAATAACTCGAAACATGCTTTATGGTATCTCGAAACATGCTTTATGCTTAGATCTAACCAGCAATATTACCTTATGACTATGTTCAACAAACGGATATGTTTTACAAAATATACGTGTCTA
This sequence comes from Asparagus officinalis, assembly GCF_001876935.1. Lineage (NCBI taxonomy): Eukaryota > Viridiplantae > Streptophyta > Magnoliopsida > Asparagales > Asparagaceae > Asparagus > Asparagus officinalis. The sequence continues at coordinate 23,760,296 of NC_033795.1, forward strand.
CTTATTTGGTTTTTTACTAACAAAAAAGTTTCTTGGCGCTTCTATTTTCCGTTGTAGTTGGAGGATTAAAATGAATTCATTATTGATGCTACAAAGCAAAGTGCAACATACACTAGTGGAAAAATAAGCAAAGTAGATGGATCAAACTAGACGGAAATTTTTTCCGTCTAGTTTGATGCAAACTAGATAAAAAATTCCGTCTAGTTTGAGACACTCTAGACGAAAAACTCCGTCTAGATTGCCAAACTAGACGACACATTTTTTTATTTTATTTTTTAAAAAAGAAGGGCCCACCATCCTAGACAGAATTTTTGTTTAGGAAGCAACCTAGACCGGAATTCTGTTAGGATGGTGGGTCCCACAATAAAAAACTCTATCCTTATTCCTCCTGCCGCCCCCTCTCCCCCCTCACTTATTTTATTTTTTAAAAAAGAAGGGCCCACCATCCTAGACAGAATTTTTGTTTAGGAAGCAACCTAGACCGGAATTCTGTTAGGATGGTGGGTCCCACAATAAAAAACTCTATCCTTATTCCTCCTGCCGCCCCCTCTCCCCCCTCACTAAAAAAAAAAAGCCGTGAGACCCACAAAGAGCACCTCGATGTTGGCTAACATCTACTTGCCAAAATGCTAGCACTTAGTTACCTTTGAGTCTTGACTTTTTTCTATTTAAATCATAAAGTTTTCTTCACACTAGTCCATGTAGGACTAAAGTATGGGGTATCACAATCACATCACCTTATAATCTCATAAGATTTTTAAAATCTCATCAGTAATACCTAGTTTTGCCTGAAATCTAAAAATAACCAGCTTTTAATTTATTTTTAGTAATAAAGTTAGAGTCTATTTAAATTAGTAAATAAATTCAATACTAGGGTCAAATTAGATTAGCAAACAAAGCTTAATTTTGATTCATGATTTATTTCCTTTATTATAGGGAGTCTTTTAGGATAGATTTTGATACTTTCTATTTTTTGTAATTCTAGTTTTATTAGAAGTCTATTTTGATTTCTATTTAAGAATAGTTATGTAACCTCAATGAATTGCATAACTTTTTATCAATAAAATTTCTCTTTTAATATTTTCTTGGTGGATTCAAAGTTCTTCGTGGATTCAGACATCGTTCTCTGTGGATTCAGAAAACACCTCTTGGTGGATTACGAGGTTATCACTTCCGCGTTGCGTCAATTAGCTAGCTCGAAAGGCATGATTAAGGTTCCTAAAAAGTTGAAGGTGCATTAGCTAGCCTAAAAGGCATGACAAGGAACTCGTAGTGTCCTTAATGTGTGTGAAATATTGCCTTGAACATATCTTCCTCAGCCAGCCTTATTTGATGATCACCTTATCTTAAATCATGCTTCAAGAAGCTTGTGGGACCATGCAACTCATCAAGGAGTTCATTGACTAAGGGTATCAGAAACTTATTCTTCTCCATGTTGTCATTGAGCACACGGTAGTCTACACACATGCGCCAATTCTCATCGGATTTTAGCACCATGACGACAGAGGTAGCTAAAGGGCTAGTGCTAGGATGTATGATTCTGGGTTCAAGCGTCCCTCATGTTATTCTTGTTGCGCGCCGTGCGGAAGCGTGCTCGCAAACCAAACGAGTTAGCGAACAATAAGAGAAAAACCAAACAAACATGAGTGCAATCCACCAAATCAACGGTCAAAATCATACAAACATAGAGATTTACGTGGTTCGGCAAATTTCCTACGTCCACGGAGAGATGATGGAGAGATTTCACTATATGGATGAGAACTACAACTGGTTATAACTCACACAAACTTTCAAATATAACCATAACCAAATATCTCAACTCCCTCACAATATCTCCCTCTCAAAGTGCTCAAAACAATGCTAATTCTCCGGTCAAGAAACCCTAAAAAACGTTTTTCTATTTATAACAAAACACAATCCAAAAACAGAATGAGAATCTGAAAACGCGTATGTCACACCCGGGTGTGACACGCACCACACCCCTGACAACATGGTAGATTCTGCCACACCCGGGTGTGACACGCACCACACTCCTGATAACATGGCAGATTCTGTCACACCCGTGACCTGCTGAATTTTCACATTTTTCAACACTTTGAACAATTCGATGTCATTTTCTACAATTCCTTCAATCACATTCTTTTTATGGGATGGATGACGATAAGCCCTTACACAGGCTACATTGGTCTCGTTTATTAAAAGAATACGTTGGTCATGACTACTGTTAGATGGGAGATCTCGATGGGCATAGGCGAAGACGAGTACGAGTAACGAGCCAAGTGTCGTCCACCAGTTCCGCGAGCTCTGCTACCGCTACGTTGTCGACGTCCTCACCGATGCCCAAGGCTACTCCGATCACGTGGGAAAACCCGCCATCGATCCCGATGACGTCAGGCTCGCGATCCAGTCCAAGGTCAATTTCTCCTTCTCTCAGCCGCCGCCTCGAGAGGTACCAAACCCTAACCCTAACCCTAAATTTTGTGTTTTTTAGTTGCAATGCGTGGATTCTGGAATCAAATCACAATGTGTTTGTTTGTGGGTATTGCTGATAGTAGTTCGATGGTAAATGTGTGAGCTTTCTTCGTATTTTTTTTTGAGAAAAGTAGAATTTTTAGCTCTGTTAGGTTCTTAGTGACTTCTGAGACTCAAAATATATGTGCTTGTCTGTGGATGTTGCTAATATTAGTCGTAAGTAACTTGATGGAGAAGATTGGAGTTTTGATTGTAAAGACGTCAGCTTTGGTACTCAAATGCCGACCTCGTCGATAAATTTAAAAAAGGTTTGGGAGAGGCCTTGAAATCGGGAAATTACATGAATGACTCCTTATCTATTTTTGTTTCTGAGTAGCTTATGAAAAATTAATCATTGTAAATGTTCTAGCAACCACTTAATTTGGGATATTCTTACTATGATTTGAGTATTTTTTTTTCCAATTACTAATGTAGCATCGTTGACTTGATTGTGAAATATTGGTATCTTTATCTTTGGCTGATGTTCCAAATTAATATGTTAAACTGGAAGTTGTTCATTAGGTCACATCAGTTGTATAATCTAGCATTTTTTACCAACTGTCCAAGTATGGATCAATTACAAGTTTTCTCTTCAATGCGAGAGCAGTTAGGTTCTTTAATCAATGAAGTAATGTATTGTCATGGGCTGGTTTGACTCTTAGGTTTATGTGATTTTTCAAACCAATATCACTACAACAAATTACACTTTTCCCGACGCTTATTCCTGACGCATGGTTAAATACGTCGCCAAAAAGTATGTTTTTCCCGACGATTTTAGTTAGCGTCGGCAAAACATATATTTTCCCCCACGTTTATAATTAGCGTCGCTAAAAGTGTATATTATTTGCGACGTTTTAACTTAGCATCGGTAAAAGTGTATGGATTTCCCGACGTTTTTTCATTTTCGTCGGCAAAAGTATAGCTTTTAGCGATGCACAAATATTCGTCGCAAAAAGTATACATTTGACGACGCATGTTAGCGTCGGCAAAAGTGTAGCTTTTAGCGACGAACAATTTTACGTCACTAAAAATAACACTTTTGCCAACACTATATTGCGTCGGCAAAAGTGTTACTTTTAGCGACGCGCAAAACTTTTTGTCGTAAAAAAGTAACTTTTGCCGACGCTTTACTATTCAAGTGCGTCCCCAAAAAAGCCCCCTCGTTTTTTCATTTCCCCGCGTACTTTTAATTTCCTCCCCCTCTTTTTTTCGTTTTTTCCTCTCCGTCAAAAAAGCCCCCTCATTTTTGTTCATTTTCCTCACCACCAAAATCCCTCGCCACCCCCTCCTCTGCCTCCTCTCCACCGCCTTTGGCGGCACCGCCGCCGTCGAATCCCGAGACCAGAAGCTCAACCGGATCGCCGACGATCTCCTCGCCCTCACAAAGGCCGAGCGCGAAGACTACTCGACCCTCTTCACATCTCGACGTACTGAAACTAGGGCTCGAGCTTCATCCGAGGAATTACTCGATGTTTTGCTCACGATTTTTGCTTTAATCTTTGCTTCCCCCAAACTTTTCGATCGGCTCGTGGTAATTTTCTTAATTTTTCTTAATTTCCTTCAACTTTATTTGGAAATGAGTTTTTTTTTGGTTGGGAATTGATTAAAATCTTGCTGAAGAATGGCTGGTGGATCGCAAGAAGATACCTCACGATTGGAGGAAGCGACTGAGTGCCGTGCGATCGAAGATCGCTCCTGCCTTCTCTTCGCTGCCCAAAGATATTGATCCCCTTCTCCAAACCCTAGATCCTGAAGGTATAACGAATTGCTTCTGTTGGCTTCACTTGATGTTTTGACTTAAACCCTAATTTTTACTCATATTGGCGCGTCTAGTTCATTCTTTGATGTGGACTTCATAGGAATTGGTAGTACGAGTGCATTTGGTTTCTCTGCGGTTTTGCTTCTAGAGCTTTTTTTAGACCAACTTTTTAGAGAAAGAAAGAAGTGAAAGGAGTTTGGTAATTACAAACCAAACGTTATCTGTTCACTTTTATTGGATTGTGCTGCAAATTGAGGATATTGTTAGTGCCACTGATTTAAACTGTGCCCTTATTATCTTCATGTTCAGTCAGAGAATAAAGTTCTCATACATTCTTTTAATGCCCTTTTTAACTTCACTGTCTGTATAGTGCGTTCCTTGGTGAGCTACAAGTGAAGACATGACTTCTCATTTTCTTTGCTATCATCCATTATTATAGAAGTAACACTAATAATTGTAGAACTTGATGAAAGGTATTTTGAGATAGAAAGATAGGAAATACATGCGATGTCCTCGTTGTATTACTGTCACCCTATCTTATATATGCGATGTCCTCATTGTGACATAACAACAATTTGTCTTAGTATCACCATCAGGCGATGTGGATTTTAGAGGTGGCTGGTGGTTCCCATCACATTCACACGATTTAGCGCTTAGTCCCACATAACACTTATTATCTCCTTGATATCTGTTAGAAGCCCTTCCTCGAATCAACAAACTTTATCCTCATCATTAACCAATAAGTGAGAGGCAAACTTTGATAAGTAAACTCCTCATATTTGGTTACTGCTTTATCACCTTGCTCCAATCTTCAAAACTCTTGTTCCTTCTGCGTATGGATGGTTGAGGGAAAATACGTCTTATAGAAAATTTTCTTGAATTCGCCCCATGATATTTTGTATGCATCAACTCCTTTCAATATAACAATAATGTCTTAGAAATTGAAGTAGAGGGATCAAACGTTTGGTTTGTAATTACCAAAAAAACACAAAGAACAACATATGTGACACTTTATCCCCTCATCATCAATTTGCAGAACAATCCAATAAAAGTGAACAGATAACTTTAGATTTAGAAAAGGAAGCAAGTGAACAGATAACTTTAGGTTCATATACTTTAGAATGAACCACGCTTCGACATTATGTTTGTAGTCACTGATACGATAATAAAATAGTTGGATGAGCTGTAAGTTTTGATTATGTTTGCAACACTCTGGTTGGACTGAAACAGTTGGAGTCATATGCACGCATATTAGATTAGTACAGTAGGCATCAAGGTCCGAAGTATGCTAAAGAACCAAGCAGTAATGTGGCTGTCGAAGAATCTGCAGAACCCCAGAGTGTAATATCCTTGATCATTCTTCTATTTAACAAATTTAGACCTTTTTTCTTGTAAATTATCATCCAATCTATTAAATGACACCGCCTTTTACACAGGGTGGTTCTAATGGACATCGGAAGTCCGACAATAACAGTAGAAGGATGTCACTAAAAGATGCTCTTATGTCAGACGAGGTAATTATGAAGTATATTTTAGGCACTCATCTACACAACAGAAGTTTAATTGCTGATGCATGCATCATATTTTTGGGTTATTTAAAGTAGTTCAGCATGCACTAATTCTCCATGGATCTTCCTCCATTTCTCTTCATTGTGCTTCTTTTTGGCCATTTCTTCTTATCCCCCACCTAGCAAAATCAAGCCCTCACAATAACTTCACGGACATCGAAGCCCTACTGGCCTTCAAAGCTAGTCGACGA
>NC_033795.1:23766336-23768988 GCF_001876935.1 Asparagus officinalis
TTCTCTCTTCAAACTGGACTACTAACACCTCCTTCTGCAATTGGGTTGGAGTCACCTGCAGGCTGCAACCAAATTAAGGCACGAGAGAGTTACTGCCCTTTACTTTTACAATATCACTCTCCAAGGAACAATTTCACTTGTCGTTACAATTTCTTTCCATTGCAACTACACAACAGAAGTTTAATTCAACAGAAGTTTAATTGCTTGCTTTTGTCCGACTTTTAGGCTTTTCTCATTGTTGTTCATGTTACTGTCATAAACACGAACCTCATGGGTCATGACAAGGGAGGGCATGCCTATTCATGTATTGAGTAGGAAGAAATATACTTAATGCATGTGGCACCTTGGATTGTGTTTTCCCTTTCCCCCCTTAGGCGGGTCCTCAAAATGCATTGTGTGTGTGCATATCAACAGAGCAATTCCTACTCTGTTAAATTTCATTCTGAACATCGTACATGTGGTTTTCATATTTCTAATGTTTATTCATCCTTTTTTTTAATTTTATCTTTAGGCTATTCTGTACCTTCTTTTGTTATCTATGTGTTTTGGGGGTAAATTACTGAAAATCCCCCTAACGTTTAAAAATATCAATTTACCCTCCTTTCTTTTTGTGGCAACAACATTAACTTGGATAAGGAAGCCTATTCAAGACATGCAAGACAGTAAGAGTTCCTTATTTAAACTTGGCTGGGAAACCTATTAATAGGATGATTTATATGTACAATTTTGTACCTGCAACTCTTTTTGCTTGAGATTCTGTGAGAGTTGCCGCAAAGCCAGAGAATCCATGTCTATAGCTGATGCACTTAAGAGCACCCTCCTTGCTGTATAACAAAAAATAATTATTATTATAGTACATTTCCTAGAAAATATATAGTAGTATTTGTTTGAGCTATATTCTCTAACAGGAAATAATCAAAGAACTGATGGAAAGACTACCACACATGAAAGAGCTTATGAATATGTACTGTGGCCCTGATAGAGTGACTGCAAAGCAACAAATGCAGGAGTTAGACAGAGTCGCAAAAACTCTACCAGAGAATATACCTTCATATGTGAAGAGGTTCACTGATCGTGCCGTTCTTTCACTTCAAGTTTTCTTTTTTTCAACTTAGTTTAGTTTCCTGTAAATCTTATAATGTGTCATTCTCTAAAATGGAAAACACTAAATATGGCAAACTGGAATATTTAAACAGGCCTTTTGAGTGTTGACTTGGAAATAAAAATGAATGTAATTATTTTGCAATGGGAGCAAATTCTTTGTTTATCATAATATGCAACTTGTTTGGAGTATAATTTGATGTTTGGTTTCTTTGTTGATGTGAATGGGAGCAATTTTTTTATGGATGTTCAGGTTTAGTGTAGGTTTGTAGTTGACAGAAAAGATATTATTTTTGGCGATGCAAATTAGTGTCGACAAAATTATACTTTTTATCGACGCATAATCTTGCCAAAAATTATACTTTTGCCGACGCTATCTTGCGTCGGCAAAAGTATAGCTTTTAGCGACGCTATTTTTAGCGACGCTTCACTCTGCGTCGCTAAAAGCTGCACTTTTGCCGACGCTAACTTGCGTCGCCAAAAGTATAGTTTTTAGCGACGAACAATTTTGCGTCGCTAAAAGCTATACTTTTGATGACGTATAGCTTTTGTCGACGCTGCATGCTTCACCAAAAGTACACTTTTGCCAACGTACAATATTATGCGTCGCTAAAAGATATACTTTTCCCGACGTATGACGCGTCGCCAAAAGTGTACTTTGGGCGACGCAGTATATTTGCGTCGCCAAATACTTTCCTTGACGCACTTTTGGCGACGCGTTAGCGACGCTGCATTTTGCGTCAGGAAAGATTTTTCCCGACGTTTTTTAAACTTTTGCCGACGTTTTTGTTTCGTCGGCAATGTTGTATTTTGTTGTAGTGTATTATGGTTAACAGACTAGACTATTCTGACCAATATTATGGTCACATCAGTTGCATACATTAGTTTGGAACTTTTCGTATGCCTTGTCATTGCCTCTTTTCATAGATATAGTTAACTGATAGTTGCATTCTTCTGGATGCACGAAAACTCGTTCCTTGTGCTTTCTAGTATCATTCTATGTGCTATCTGTCAATTATGTTTATCAATGCGACGACCCTTTTTGGTTAATTGTTCACTAGTATAGGTTTTCATGCTATGCCTTGTAACTTAACACCTACTACAAAACTTTCTAATGCAGACGACTCTGATAACAGGGATGCCGACAACGATGATGATGAGGAGTGAGTGAGACTTGTTCTTATATTTATGTAGTTTTAGATTGTGTTAAGACATGTTGTGAATTTTACCTATATGTAATATATTTGTGATTTTATTGCGTACTGAATGAATATTGTTTGAGCATGCGAGATGTGTTGTGATTGTGATTAAATGATGAGTATTGTTCGATATTGTGGATTGATGGATGACGATGTATGAGTATTCATTTGGAATGTAAATGTATATAATGGTTGATTTTATGATACATTGTCAAATATTATCATTGGATTGATGTCGATACAGGCTATATATGTATATATTCTCTTGTGGGAGGTTACTAGAAAATTAATTTTTTTTTAACGTAAATATGTACATTGGCGACGGATTGCCCCATCGCTAATACTCATTGGT
>NC_033795.1:23768998-23797652 GCF_001876935.1 Asparagus officinalis
TTTAAGTCGCCAATGTCTTAAACATTGGCGACGGATTGCCCCGTCGCCAATGTTTAAAACATTGGCGACGAATTGCCCCGTCGCCAATGTTTTAAACATTGACGATGGATTAACCCGTCACCAATGAGTAATGGCAACGGGGCAATCCGTCGCCAATGTTTAAACATTGGTGATGGGGCAATCCGTCTCCAATGTTTAAAACATTGGTGACGGATTGCCCTGTTGCTAGTGATTATTGGCGACGAAAAGACCCCCGTCGTCAAAGAATTCCGTCGCCAATAAACACCCGTCGCCAATAAGTATTGGCGACGGATTCCCCCGTCGCCAATACGTATTGGCGACGAATTTATTGGCGACAGATCCATGTCCGTCACCAATGTGTATTGGTGACGGATTTTAGGGTATTGGTGACAGATTTCCCCGTCGCCAATGCCCAGTTTTTTTACTAGTGACGGTGTTTCATCTTACTGATCCACAATGCCACACAACTGTTCTAGATTCTCATGGCTCTGATTGAAGAGTTTAAGACTCCTCACCAGTAATCTAGCTCTCACACCAAGTCGTCAGGGACAGAACCTTGACCTCAATTCCTTGCAGATAAAATGTAGATGAGAAGAGAAAGAAAGATGCTGAAATAGGAGAGAAGAAGAGAGGAAATTGAGTTGAAGGAAGAATTTGAGGGAGATAGAGTTCACTTCATTCATACTAATCAAATTCTACATTTCTCTCTAAATACATTCCTCTACCGCTAATGCCACTACACCATCTAACTGACAAGTATGTGGGCTGGTTACAGATTCACATCTCTGCCATTACGCACCACTTCCTCCATTGGGCTCATCTTATAGGCTTTTAACCTGACACCCACTCTTTTTCCAATTTTTGCCAAAGGTCCCTCCATTACTTTTAGAAACCAAACTTCTTTAAGGATGTACAACTCGAATCCACAATGCCAAATCCATTTTTCAAAGAACATCCTTTTTTTAAAGGAAGAACTGATATATAATAATTTTAAGTGAATGAGGATTTGAAGGAGGAAGAACATGTTTTTTTTCCCTCTTCTAATATTATCCTTTTTCATAAAGAATAATTGATATATAATTTTATGAGAAGCAAAATAAAGGACACGTCATTTACGATCCAACAAGATTTGCTCTTCTTTATATGTAAAAGAAAAGTATGAGAACTACAATGAGCGCAAATCTTATTCAGAGGCGACTAAGTTTTAAACTCGACTTTGAGCCTCTTCGTCCGCTGGCCCGTCTCCGAAGCAACGCGCGGACAACAAGTTTAGTATTTTCTCTGAGGCAAAGAAGAGAGAATAGGAGGACTATTAAACGATTTTAAGGAGATAAGAATTTGTAAAGAAGAATAAGCTAGGGATGTTAAACGGGTGGGTTTGGGCATTAAACGGGCGGGTCATAAATGGGCGGGCATATTTTACCCATTTACCCATTTATGGCCCATTTAAGATTTTCTAAATGGGCGGGCTTTTGCCCGCCCATTTAATAATCGGGCCGCCCATTTGCCCGTTTAACTATAAAAGCTATATATATAATACTTTTGTGGTGTTTCTGTAAACTTTTAGGGCCATTTGCCCGTTTAACTATAAAAGCTATATATATAATACTTTTGTGGTGTTTCTGTAAACTTTTAGGGGTTTTTTATAAACTATGATAGTTATATCGTGATACAGTGAATTAGTCGACACGGTGAGAACAATGTTGAAACGGAGCAGCGTTATATGAGACCATGTCGACTAATTCAGCCACAAACATCATTGACATAACTACCTCACACACTTATAACCCTGCAGCATCGAGATATCAATAAAGCCAGTGGAAATCATAGACAGGAAACATTCTCAAAATGTTCAAACATGTCAAAGCAGCCTGTACTGGAACAAGAATATACACAACAACTTACATACACATGTCAAAGCAGCCTGTACTGGAACAAGAATATACACAACAACTTACATACCAAGTTTTTCGATTATATTAATAACAATATATGTTCTTCTAAGCATTACATAACAAGGGAAATAAACGAAAAGAAAAGGATAGAATTGCAGACCCAAGCATATAAGTTTACGAGTGCTACATTCAATTCCAAATTCAAATAATCGAGGCTGGCATACATTGCCATACAAACAGAAGGCAGGCTTTGAAGAGTAGGCATTGTGGCGCGTTATCCATGATGTCAAGGCACAAATTCCTCTCATACATAATATACCAAACACCTGCAAGTCATAAGAATCTTTATGTTAACACTACAATACAAAATAAACTAGTCGTCCTCGTTTTATAATTTTTAAGAAAGAAAGCCCCCTTCCTTTGGAGAATGAGAAAAACAAAAGGGAAGTGAAGAAAATATAAACCTGTACCTAACTCAAAGTGCTGCTAATAAAAATTATAAAATTTTTTGCTGACTTTGGCAAATTTTGGTTTCGTTCTTCTCTCCGCTCCCTATGATTTCCCCTTGCAGCTTGCGTTTGAAAGTGGGGGGGAAATGAAGATTCTTCAAAGTTAGCAGGTAAAGCCAATGTAGTTAGATAGCTTCTACTTAATTACTGTCGCAAGTATGTCTCTACTTAAAACGATCTAGCTGAGTTGGTAAGCTACTGATTCATTAGGATTGGAGAATGAGAAACAGAAGATAGAAGAGGTTATCGCGCGGATAACATTATTAGGATTGCACTAGTTATTGCCTCTTGGAAAATGGTATCGACTTCTTATTAAATGAGGTTCAGAGCAGTTAGCATGATAACTAGCTATTGTCTCTTGAAAAATGGTATCGATTTCTTAAATGAGGTTCAGAGCAGTTAACATGATAACTAGCCGTAAGTCCTCTCTGAATTATACGGGCAACATTATTAGGATGACACTAGCTATTGTCTCTTGAAAAATGGTATCGATTCCTTAAATGAGGTTCAGAGTAGATAGCATGATTACTAGTTAAATTTATTATATTTTATATAATTATGTATTAGTATATACTTACTACATATATTATATATATATATTATATATACATATATTATATGTAAATATATTATATATATTTATAATCTATAACTTGAGAGAGAGAAAATCGCATAAGTAGCCATTGCTCGTTGGGCCAATGGGGAAGAAGTAGCAGTTGTAATATACTAATATACTATACTTATATACTAAGAGAGAGAGTATACACACACATATTATACATATATAGGAGAGAGTATACTTATATAAGAGGGAGTATACATATATAAGAGAGAGTATACCTTTATAAGAGGGAGTATACATATTATACATATATAAATAAGAGAGTGTATACCTATATATACTTATATAAGAGAGAGTATACATATATAAGAGAGAGTATATTTATATATACATATATACTAAGAGAGAGAGTATACACACACATATTATATATATATAAGAGAGAGTATACTTATATATACATATATACTAAGAGAGAGAGTATACACACACACACACATATTATACATATATAAGAGAGAGTATACTTATATATACATATATACTAAGAGAGAGAGTATATATATATACACACATATATTATCTATTTACCCTTTAAAAGAGGGAGTTCATGAAAAACTTTTCCCTCCCCAAAATAGCCTTCCACCAAATTTAATTACCAAACATATCCCAAATTCATAAACCAATTTAGCCTTTCTTCCGTTACGCCTCTATTCCTCCTCCTTTCAATTCATCGGTTACGCCCTCATCCTTTCAATTCATCGGTTACGTCGTCTCCTCCAATCTTCCGTTACCTCCACCAGCTTTGAAAGATGATTTCTCAGTTCTTCTCAGTCATCATCAACACTTTCCCTCCGTCATCATCAACGCTTCACCGTATCCTCCGTTCTTCAAAGTTTTTGGGAATTGGTTACAATCTTTGCTTCATTTTGGTTTAATTTTAAAGTATAATTTCATTGAATTTGTTTCTAATTCGCCATCATCTAATTTTTGTTCTAATTCAACAATAGGTCAATTGTTTTCCGATTTAGGGCTTGCTTCAAGTGTTCTAATTGATCCTGTGTCAATTTCATCAGGTAAAAATTCTCTTTTTATTTTTAATTTTTTTTAAATTCAATTATGTTACTGTGCCTGGCTCCAAAACATCTAATTTTTGTTCTAATTCAACAATAGGTCAATTGTTTCCCGATTTAGGGCTTGCTTCAAGTGTTCTAATCGATCATGTGTCAATTTACCTTTTATGTTGCGGCGAGTTAAGAAAGATGTCATAACAGAGATGACATCGTAGAAGGAGGTTACAGTTCATTGTAAATTAAGTTCCAGGCAGCAGGCTTTTTATCAAGCTATAAAAAACAAAATATCACTTGCTGAGCTTTTTGACAGTAACCGTGGGCACCTAACGGACAAGAAACTTGTTAACTTGATGAACATTGTCATTCAATTGCGGAAGGTGACTTTTGAATTACCTTACAGTTAAAAACTTTACTAGATAGTCCCTGAGGTTTTTTATGAAGGCTTTGTTGCTGTTATTATTATTTCAGATAGCTTCTGCATAATGAAACCTGGTTCTACATGACTTGATTTCCTTCTATTTTCATTATGTCTTATGGAAAGTAGACCCATGCAAAATGTGGGAAAATAATAATAATATAAAATAAAAGACAACACTAGAGTCTAGAGGCGACTGCAGATAACATCCAGAATTTTGAAAATAAAATTTCTACTGATATAAAATCCTCACCTTTTGATAGGTGTGCAATCATATAGAATTATTTGAGCACAATGAGGGAAGCTCATTCTTATATTTTGCAGAGGTCCCAAATTCTCTTCCTCCTCCTCCATTTGGGGAGCTAGAAGATGTTTATTACTCGGGAGACTTGAATCCCATATCGTATAAGGTACTTTCTTCCTTTTCTGATAATTTTAAACTTTCTAATGCTTATTGCATTTTTTTTTTAAATTTTTCTTTTACCGGTTCCCATTTTACCTACTCTTTTTTAATTTGCCAAATCTTTTTTCATGCTTTTAGGTTCCAAAATTGGTTTATCAAGAAACTATCCGGAATTTTGAAAGGTCTTGTTCAGTCATGGGGCATGATGTCCAGAATAATACTTTTGAGAGACTCTTCAGTATATATTCTCCTGAAAGTATATATCGTTCTGCAGTTTCCTAATTTTCAGATGAATGTTCTGTGACCACTGGGACATTTGGCTTTACTCGGCTTATGGATTTATCACCAACTGAGGTCTCATTTTTAGCCCAGTGTTCTTTGCTCGAAAAGCTGATGTTTTCTGTGAAAAGATGGTATAAGCAGTTTGTAGATGAAGTCGTTGATCTCTTCATGAATTTAGAGGGCGGTGATGCTCAATATGATCAGCTAGAGGAATCAAAGGTGAGAATAGTTGCACGGATGCTGATTATTCCCACAAAATCAGAGATATCCTTCAAGTGTTCTAATCGACATAGAAGTTCAAGGTGCTAGATCAGTGAGGGCAAGCTCTCTTGAAGCGATTTTTGTATTTATCTGCCCCCATCATTTGATGAGCTTGAGAAGCGCCTTCGCTCTCGGTATATAAGAGATTTTAGAGTATTTTCAAAAGCGTAACTCACTATGCAGACATACATTCTCTTATATTGTAAATCTTATGTAGTGTTATTTGTGTCTTGTTAACAAAAACTGAGGAACAAGTTCAAAAGAGGCTAAGAAATGTGAAAGCTGAGCTCGAGCAAGGAAGAGCCCCAGGTCTTTTTGAACATGTTTTGGTTAATGATGACCTTGAAACGTGATTATCACATTAATTCTATTTCTAATAACAGGTTTCTTCATGCATATTACTTTTCACTATATAGTGTTATATTATTCTTGCTAGATTGTTTTTTATTCATCTAAAGCTGTTATAAATTGATCTTACATGTGAGGTCCATCACATGACTAAACTTTCTCAGTTTGGATCTATATGCTTTACACACCTTCTTAAACTATTCATAATTAAAGACAACTTAATTATGCTTGCCCTTATTGATTTGACAGTGACGGTGAGACTTTCATATCGGCTGATGAATGGCAAATTAATCTGTGGAACTTGGAAATTAGCAACTAGAGTTTTAACATCATTGATGTAAAGCCTGCAAATATGGAGGACCTAACTGGTATTAATCTTAGCAACATTTTGATTTTGTGAGTTAATGTATTCTTATCAAATTCAACCATCTCTTCACCTTTAAGTGATATATTGTGGTAGATAGAGCCTTCAAACATTTGAAGTTCTTTTTCCTTGTGGGGGTGATAAAATAAAATTTGATTACATTTCCTTTCAAATGCAGAGGTGATAACATCCATAGAATTCCAGCCTACGCACTATAACATATTTGCATATAGTAGCTCTAAGGTCTCTATACAACTTATTGATTTGCGACAATCAGCACTATGTGATAACCACTCAAAGTTGTAAGTGATCTATTGTTTTTTCTTTGAACTTTTATACAGTGACATGTAATTGGGTGTACTTCTTGTTTCAATAAAATGTTACTGAATTCTTATTTTGAGTTGTTTGCTTCTTTGCTACTGTCATGGCTAATAGCATGTACTTCCGGGTTTGAGGAGCGTGAAGCACTAGGTTCAATATCTTTTTTCACTGAGATCATTGCGTCAATTTCAGATACAAAATTTGGAAAGGATGGAATACACATTCTCAGTCGTGATTACATGACTCTTAAGGTTATAGTTTTTTAGCTGTTTATCTTCAAGTTTTCAATTGTTTCTTTTTTGAGGAAAATCAGTCAGCAATGAGCTTTTGATATCCATGGTACAATCCTTGTGCAATTTTGAGAATCAACTGTTTCCAGTATTTACTTTATTTTTTTAAAAAAATTGCTTGTAACTGATTTCAGCTATGGGATATAAACATGGACATTGGTCCAGTTGCAACCATTCCAGGTCCATGAATATTTAAGGCTGAAGGTGAATAATATTTACAATTATGTATTTCATTCTGAATTTGTTAGTAACATTGGATGCTACGCCTTTCAGTTCCTTCTTCTTTTTCTTTTTCATTTTGAGAATAAGCTTTAGTCTAATTTTTTTTTTAATGATGGTCCTAATTTTATACGGTTATGCGATCTTTATGAAAATGATTCAATTTTCGACAAATTTGAATGTTGTCAAAAATAAACAAATCTGTATTAAAAATTTAATCAATTTATAATCTCCAGCCCAAATGAGATGGTAAATCTTGTAGGCCAGGAAATAAAATCAAATGATGGTTTAAGTTAGCTTTTTTAGTTTGAATCTGGATCTGGTAGGAACCTACTGTAAATGTGTTAGGTGCATATATGGTAACTAACTCTAAATGGCCTATTGTACTAATTACTCTTATTGAGGTAAATTATACTTAATTTTCTGTTTCAATGCAGAAATTCTGTATCTTTGCCATAGGCATAATTATCAGAGATTTATTATTCTGAAAGATTTTAGCTAGATTAATTTGTTTGATTTATTCATCAAATAGCACACCTTCATGTGGCTAGCGGAAGTTACTTCTAAAAACAGTTATGGTCTGCAATGATGTAGCCTGAAGCTCCCATTGCATCTCTTCAATGTAACACAGACACTTCTACATGAATTTTTTATGTCCGACACTACGACACATGTACCAGACAGGCGGACACTGATACTTCCTTGGGCACTCCTTGTATATGTGCATACACTTTTCAAATGCATCTTCAGTCCTAAGTCATATGGTACATATTTAATTGGAAACACCCATCATACACCTCGTGGTGATGTATCATACACTTCACATACACTTCTTTATTCTTTGTTACATGTTTGGGATATCTATTTATTTTCATTTATACTCCCAAAAACTATAATGGAAAAGTCTATAAGTAATGACTTCTATAAAACTAAGTTTGTATATGTCTTATTTTGTTCTGTTACAGTAGGTTAGGCAATTGTTGTCTGTTTGTTTATTCTGACTTCTGTGGGATTAAGTTACTTTCTCAACACAGTATCATACACTTCACATAATTGACATAATCGATATAGTACATATCAGCTTCTTCGACTATTTATACATTACGTATGTGCAAGATGACGTATAATCAAAAAAAGGTCTTCTACAATGTGAGAAATACAAGTATCGGTAAGTTATTATTAATTTTTTCTATTTAAAAAATTTAATCTCTTCTACAATGTGAGAAATACAAGTATCGGTAAGTTATTATTAATTTTTTCTATTTAAAAAATTTAATCTTTTTGGCAAGTACCAATAAGTTATCATTGGTAAGTTATTATTAATTTTTTCTATTTAAAAAATTTAATCTTTTTGGCAAGTACCAATAAGTTATCATTGATTTCTAATTTTTTAAAAAGTTAATCTAGAGAAGAGTTGAGCTTGTCTATTATCAGCCATATGACTATCTTGAAAGGATCGAGAATTTTAAGGCAGCTGCAAGGGTGGCCTTGAGAAGAGCTGTCCTTGTCTATTTAAGACACATGAAGTTTATGACCCAATGAGGTTTGTTAATTTGCTTATATGAGGTTTGCACTTAATCCTTCTTATTGATTTAATGCATTTATAATCTGTTGTTTTGAACATATTGACATTAATAATACTCATTATACTTAATTTGTACCAAATTAAGTATAATGAGTAATAATACTTAGTTCCGATATATGCGGACTCCTCCTTTCCAATTTTTACAGTTAGCACTTGATTTCTTGCAGCAATTAAGGGGAATTTACTCTTATTTTTATAGGATTTTAAGTTATCTATCAATCCAATCTCATTGCTCATTACTCTGTAGCTCTGGCTTTTCCACGTTTTCTGAAATTATGGAGTTATATACAATGCCTTTGTTGAAATTTGATATTAATCTGCAGGAAATAGTTTTTCTTTAGTGAACATTTGATAATCTGTAGTATTGTGACAAAGTAAATTCTTTTGACCAGGTGGGTTGATGAGGTCATTCCAGATGCTCCCTGGGTGTGCACAAAAGAGTTCCTTGATAAGCACGACCAGGTGGGTTGATGAGGTCATTCCAGATGCTCCCTGGGTGTGCACAAAAGAGTTCCTTGATAAGCACAACATTGACTATGTAGCCCGCTCCCTGGGTGTGCACAAAAGAGTTCCTTGATAAGCACAACATTGACTATGTAGCCCATGATGCTCTCCTGTAAGGTCATCAACCCAGTTGCATTTGCATTATTGCTGCTGCAAACTATTATCTTTAAGCATTTAGATTTTAATTATCTTGACAAGGTGATGTACAAGAAAGTGTATTAGGGAACTTTTTCTTAATCGATCACTGAATTAAAGCATATAACAAAAATAAAAGAATTTGAGAGATTATTCTTTTTTAAGTTCCTAAAAATTTGCATGTGAAATAGTAAAAATAAAGGATTAAAACTGACACACACACTCTCTCTCTCCCTCCCTCTCCCTCGCGCGCGCGCGTAAATGCGTAGACATAAAAAGCACGGGAAACTATTTTTTTGATTTTTATATTGTTTATTTTTGGGGACACAATCAGCAAATTCTCTTACCTTCTTCTGATTATCTAATTAGAGGAAAAACTTATTTTTACATATATATGCAGATATGCAGATGCAAGCGGAGTTGGTAATGATGTATATGAATTCGTATGTTCTTCATAACATTTATATATTCTGTGGTGTCAACTAACCACGTTTCTTGTTCGTTAGCTCCTTAACTATGAGTGTTATTGCAGGTCAAAGCCATTGGTAAATTTAAGGAAACAAAGCGCACAGATGGAATTTCTACATCTGATATTATAATGAAGATAGTCAAAGATTACAATGATTACGTCATGCAGAACTTGGCCCGTGGTTACACTAGGAAGGATCTTGGTGTCAGCTATGTAAAGGCACGTGTACTTAGTATATCTATATTCTTATGCTATCAGATTTAGAAGAGAAAAGTAGTTGTACTTAGTATATCTATATTCTTATGCTATCAGATTTAGAAGAGAAAAGTAGTGGTGGACGAGATACTTGAGTCACTAATCTTTTTAGAGGGATTACCTAATTGTATGAATTTTTATCAGGAAAAGCGGTTGAGAGTGAACATGGGCTTAAAGAAACTCCGCGAGAAAGTTAAGGAGCACCAGGAGAAAATTGGGGAGAAGGTACTCTTCCTTAACAGTAGAAGTTATTTTCTGAGGAAAAGCTAGAGTGCATTAGCTTATATAAATAGGGAAGTTTGAATTTCAAAAATATTAAAATATTAGTCATGAATTGATGGGTTAGGTGCTCTACGATTTGATTTGCTCCCAGAACATAGGCTGCTTACTGAGGAGAGAGAGTATGTACTTTCACTATATGACCATGTCTATGATCCCGGCTTAGGTTCTTCTCTGATGTTGGACTGGACCCTGTAAAAGGTGTATTGCAATTGTGCAGGATTCAGTCACTCTTCAAGCTTGACCCAAAACCCATTCCATTTCCATGGAACTTACAAGTTCAGGCCTCATGGTCCCTGTAAAAGTGTGTTGCAGTTGTGCAGGATTCAGTCTAAGTTTCACTCTTCAAGCTTGGTCCAAAACCCGTTACATTTACCATAGAACTTAAGAGTTCAGGCCTCGCTCCCTCATTCTCTCTGTCTGTGCGCGAGCGCGTGTGTTGGGCTTCGGGGGTGGGGAGTGGTGTTGGGGCATATTTCATATTTAAAATAGGATAACTTGAAGTATTAAGTCATTCTTGAAGTATAGATGTAATTCTTATAGATGTAAATTTTCTTATATGATAAAGCAATTACATGGTATAAATAGTCTGAACTAACCTTTCATGTGATGTGTGTTTTCTTGTAAATGATAACTCAAAGTTAGAGGTGATTCTTATGGATGTAGTTTTTCTTATATGATATACCAAAGTACATGGTATAAAGAGTCTGAACCTACCTTTCAGTATTCTTCAAGGTCTTCTCCATGATTTTTTAGCATGAATTATATGACCGATAAAGAAAACTTTTCAACCCATCTGAAGACCTCAACCTACTCTTTATTGTACTTGTCTCGTTAGGGCTTCATATTTGCCTTCTTCTTTATTGACTTACAATTTCAATAAATTTAATGTGCTGAGTTATCAAAAATCGTATTTACCATGAGGTTGCATGCCAATGGAGATTTAACCCCCTCCTCTTCTGATAGTTTTTTCTGTTGCACAAAAATAAAGGCAATTAATATTGATAAATTGCATGATCGACATCAATGCCTTAGTCTTAACAACACACACTTAAGAGTTCCTTTTGAGCCACCCTGAGGTGGCCGGCCAGATCTGTGCCCGGGCACAGTAAAGGGAGCCTATAAATAGGCCCCCCTTGTTTCATTTCAAAAGGTTGGAAAATTGGGAGAGGCGAAGCCCTGCTGGAATCAAGACTCAGAACTTAAAAAGATCCAAGCTTTGAGACTTCGAGGACTTGTTCATCCAGATCTGGTGCTCGGCGATCGTCAACGCCAAATAAGGCAGGTGTTCGAGAGGACCGGATCTCAGATCTACGCAGGCATACTCCGGATCAAAGCTTGGCCTTTGATCCCGAGATTTGGACGATTATTTCCTTGGTGAACTAATCCTCCCCGGCTATTATTTCCTTGGTGAAATAATACCCGTCGTACTGCGTAGATCCGACCGGATCTAGATCTCGCGGTGGTCCACGGATAAACCCCGGCGCAGGCAAAGAACCCACAAAGCGAGAGACCGCAAAACAGGGAAGCTTCACGATTTGTTCGATAAAAGGAGAAAGTTATAATCTTTTTCTTTATTTTTTGATTTGCGTTGTAAAGCCGGATCTTAATAAAAAAAGACAGGATCTTTGTAAACTCAAAAAGTTGTTATTTAAAGATAGCAATGGAATCAATAATCGAAGAGAAAGAAGACAGCGACGATTTTTCTCCGGCGAACAATCTGGCGACCAGCCAGTGGGAGCCACGCGATCTCGCTGCCGTTGAGATCGTCCGCGTCGCAGCGCGCGGATCTTCAATGCCAGGTCGCAGGATGGAGGTCGAGTATGATTCGACCGAGAGCCAACAAGTTTACGAGGAGTACCTTTTCGTCCTGTCCGGATCTACCTCCCCCGCAAGTCCAAGAGTTCTCCTCCAGGAGAAAGGCTCGTTGGTTTGAAGAAAGTCCAGAATACCAACGACGCTCTCACCCCAGCTGACGCCAAAAGTTGCGTCAGTGAAGTTCCACCGACCTCCAACGAGGTCAAACCTGTTCTCGTCAACGCTTCTACTGTTGAAGGCGTTGTGACTCTCTCGAAGAGAGCCCGCCAGAGGCGACGTCAACGCCTTGCGCGGCAATTCGCCAAAGCGATGGAGTCCACGGACGGGGTCCGCTACAACGCGGATCTAAAGAACAGGAGAGGCAAACAGCCTCAACAATTGAAGAATGGCTGCTCCTCCAAGCCGCCAACGAACGAATGGATCCGAGTCAAACGGAACCGTTTGACACTCGAAGAGCGGATTCACAAACGCCGCGCATTACTTGCACAAGCAAGAATCCTCGTGCAGAAGGCCGAGGAATTGAAGAAAGGAAGAGTGGCCAAGAAGCCGCCATCAACCCGCCAAGTGTGGAGGCCGAAGCAGCCTCCAACCAAAGTTCAACCTCCGGTGAACCAACCAAAGTCGCCGGTAATCCCAATAGCTTCTCCGGGAGATCATGCAGAATCGTCCCAAAGGAAGAAGCCAGTCTTGGAGCGCCTCGGTCCGATTCCCGACGAGAGAGGCAAAACTCCCGTCCAAGATCGTTTGGGCCCGATGAAGAAGCTCCGGACGACGCAACATGCTGGGGGTCGCCGTCACCTCCAACATGACAAAGAGACCAAGGCAGTCATGCGCACCAACTTGCGCATTGAAGTCCAGGAGCCCGCCGAGAACTCACGCCCAAAAAGGCATGTTTCGAGGCGTGTGACTTTTGAAAGCCCTAAGAAGGCAGTTCCCCCTCAGAAGGAAACATTATCGTCCGATGACGATAGTGTTATACCTGAGAAGTCGTGCCAACACACGATAGGTTACTCCGATCGTCAAGCAGACGAGTTGTACTATCGTGCTGGGGGTACGAATAAAACCAAGAAAAGGAGTCCCCAAAAATAGGAAACTCAGTGCCCCTGTTCCAAACTCATTCGGGCAGTATTGTCTGAATGCAGCTGCATCAAGGCGGTCCCCGAACGAGTTTCGGTTTTCGAAAGGCTCAGTACCGAAACGCCGAAGACAAGGCCTAGGCATTTCCGACGAAGAAGAACGGTGGTTGAAGAGGGAGAATTTCCGAGGGTCACCACCAACATGACCAGCAGAGGGACATCGACGTAAGATAATCTCGAGTCAATTTGGAGAGCATCCCGGCCTAGAACCCGTCTACAGTCCAGAACCATCAATCGGGCAACCTACGGTAGGGTTCGAACAAGGCTCCCCTCAGAAGATGAAGAATCTGATGCTGGCTCCGCGGTTGCATCAGATAATACGGTATCCAGCGAGGGACAACCCCGCGAGGCACTTATGATAAGTGCGGAGCAAGTGGCCAAAATGCTCAGATGGCCATGCAGAACATGAGAGAGATGCATGACCAACAGATCCAAGCACTGACGAACCAGCAAGGCGAACCAAGTCGTCGTAACCGAGTTCATCAGGAAGATGAGGATACAAATGAAGCTCATAATGCCAATAATCCTCCCTTCAACGCAGGGGGTGGTAACGAAAATGCTAGCGAAGACACAGGTGAAAGCCTGAAAATTAAAAACCTCAAGAGCAAAATCAATACGTTGATTTCCGCTCAAGAGACCAAAAAGACGGGCATCCCTTGTCCATACCCAAGAGAGTGGGAATCAATCCCATATCCGGCGAAGTTCAACTTAATCAACTTCACGCCATTTAATGGGATGGGTTCCCCCACTCAACATTTGATTTACTTCAAATCACACTTGGGGGTAATCTCCGGCAATGAGCCTCTGATGGTGCGGTCATTCGTTGGCACTCTTCGCGGAGCCGCCTTCGATTGGTATCGCCACCTCAAGCCAGGTAGCGTGAATAGTTGGGATGACATGGAGACCAAATTTCTCACCAACTTCTTCGACGACGACACAGAGATATCCATTGGGTCGTTGCTGGATGAGAAACAGAAAGACGGAGAATTGGTCGACACCTTCGTCAAGAGATTCCGGAACAAGGCGATGAACTGCAGGGACCCGATCACCGAAGAATTCATCCTCCAGACTTGCCACAACAACCTCGCACTGGACGTGTTGGAAGCAATGGGGACAGCACCGTCCAAAACATGGAAGGATCTGAAGGTCCGAGGAGAGCAAGCCGAGCGATTCCTAAGAAGGAAAAAGGCGGAGAGAGGCCAACAGACGAATAATGCTCCACAACAGAATTTCGTCCCACGGGGGAAAGGTAAGGCACACACTAATACAGTTGATGCTAATCAAACCTTTCAATTGCAACCACAGCAACAGTAGTAGCAGCAACAAGCACCACAACAAGCTCGGGGGCAATGGCAACAACGGCCTCAGAAGCAAAAATCTTCAGAGCCGAGGTTTCCCAAGGTGTACTCCTTCAAAGATGACGAAGTTCCCGACATCTTTAAATACCTGTTGGAGAAATCCAGGCACTCATTGACGTGGGCGTTATAACCCCGAAGCCTGCCAAGAACGTGGGAGCGAACGCCGTATCAATCAGTTTCGGATCGGTACCTACGACTTGGTTCGAGCCAAAGCACATCACCAAAGTCGGGATGAAGACGGTGAACGACGACCCGCATGGACAGCGCCAAAAAGGACTTGTGCCACATACAGCTCCAAACGGCGAAATCCTCTGGGTTCACCCCGACCTGATTGAAGATGAACAATGGGCCGGGTCGTCATCCAAGAAGAAGTCCAAAGGGAAAGAAA
Source organism: Asparagus officinalis (assembly GCF_001876935.1). NCBI lineage: Eukaryota > Viridiplantae > Streptophyta > Magnoliopsida > Asparagales > Asparagaceae > Asparagus > Asparagus officinalis. The sequence continues at coordinate 23,783,889 of NC_033795.1, forward strand.
AGTCTTGCTACGGAGTTTCTGCTATCCCAGGAGAAGATGACGAAAGAATCCTAACTTTTCCGCTCTCTGAAGAAGAACAAGAAGTTTTTGCCACCCGAAGCGGAAATGAGTATCACTACAACTATCCACCACCTAGTGAGCAGGGGGTGAATAAACGGGGACCAGCTAAAACTCTCATGGAGATGGGGGTGATTACAAGTCCTACTCCGGGCGAAGAGGCTCGACGACAGCCGGTGAATAAACCGAAAGAGAAGAATCCCCAGGAAATTCAGAATCCGAAGCAATCTCGTTTCAGTCGTCCGATTGGAAAAGACAAACCGGAAAGCTCGAAGACTCCGCAAGTCTTCAATATAATGGCTCAATTAGCCAATATTCCAGCACGGATAACGCTGTATGAATTATTGCGGCTGTCCAAGGAAACTAGGGAGGCTTTGCAAGAAGCGTTGGCCAATTCAGAGGTATTTCTGACTCAAGTCAAGCCGGTGCATGAACAGCCAGAACCGCTGAGTCAACAGTGCAACATGGCGACTAAGAACCTTCCCTGCATCACCTTCACCAAAGAGGATATGCAAACGAAAAATTCGAATCACGATCGGCCCCTATACTTCGTCGGATACATTGGTTCCAGCGAAGTCAACCGGATCCAAGTCGATCCGGGTTCCGCTGTGAGCATTATGCCACTTCGTCTGATGCACAACCTTGGCATTCCGGTCAGCAAATTAGCGTCTACAGGCACGGTTATATACGGATTCAACACCAGCGGGTCAAGGCCTTTGGGAAAGATCCGGATAAAGTGCCAAATGGGTGATCTGAAGACGGAAGTCACGTGTTACGTGATTGATGCTGAGACATCATATAACTTACTACTGGGTCAGTCTTGGATCCATAGTAATGTTATAGTTCCCTCCACCCTGCATCAGTGTCTAAAATATGTGGACACTGATGGAAGGGTCAAGACGGTGGTCGCGGATAAACAACCATTTAAAGGGTTTGAGAATTATTTCACTGATTCTCTCCTTTATGGTAACGAATCCGATACAGAACCATCGGTCCAGGGCACGGACAGCAGAGAAGAAGCTGATTCCGAAGCCGGATTCGATTACAATGGTGGTTTTGTTTTAAATGACATTGTACCCTTTGTAATCAATCTTGACGGTTATCAATCGTCAGATGGCAGTTGTAACTGGCAGCTTGCCACTAATGAAATAAATGACGATTTAGAGTACTCCCTGTCTCTTGATGATGTGATAACAGAATTGTATGATAATCCTGATTTGTATATGCCGCTTCGGTCGTCCTATGTAACAAAGGAACGCCTCCAATAAATATGGGCGAGGCTTAGGTTATGTTTCATCAGATGACGAATGTGGTTGGCAAATCATCGATCAAATTGCTAACAAAACTAAGAACGGATACTCTTCTGATTCTTCAGCTGGGAATTCCGACATAAGTCTAGGGGAGGTATTCAAAGCCCTAATGGTAAACATGGCTACAGCTGATCCGTCTACAATGGGGGACGATGATCAAATGCCAACATGGGAAGACCCGTGGGTTCATCATCTGAATATGCAGTATGGTGACAGGTTCGAACAGAGAGAACCCCCCACTGAGGATAAAATAGTCCAAGTTAACATGGGCGACGAGGCCAACCCAAAGCCGATATTCATCAGCGATAGTCTTCCCTCAAATGAGAAGGAGGAGTTAATTGCTCTCATCAGGGAGTATATTGACGTCTTCGCTTGGAACTACGAGGATATGCCAGGGCTCGACCCCAATGTGGCAATGCACCGCCTCGATATCAAGCCGGATGCCAAACCTGTCAAGCAACAGCAAAGACAGTTTCGTTCGCAGATAATGGAAACCATCAAGGCAGAGGTTAAGAAATTAATCGAATCAGGATTTATTCGAGAGGAGCAACATCCGGATTGGCTAGCCAATATCGTTCCAGTCATGAAGAAGAACAGTAAAATCAGGATTTGCATCGACTTCAGGGACCTGAATACGGCATGTCCAAAAGACGATTTTCCTCTCCCAATCACGGATGTTATTATTGACAATACATGCGGATTTGAGAGAATGTCTTTCATGGATGGGTTTTCAGGATATAACCAAATCAAGATGCACCCAGATGACGAGAAGCATACAGCATTCAGAACGCCCCTCGGTGTATTCTGCTACACGGTGATGCCATTCGGTCTAAAGAATGCAGGCGCCACATACCAACGAGCAATGACTAAGATTTTCCAAGAACATCTCAGGAAAACAGTCGAGTGCTACGTTGATGACTTGGTTGTGAAAAGTCGCAACAAAGAAGATCACATCAAGGACTTGAAGACGATGTTCGATCTCATGCAAAGCCATCAATTGAAGATGAACCCTACTAAATCCTTCCTTGGAATGTCTAGCGGAAAATTCCTTGGATTCGTCGTCACCACTAAAGGTATACATATCGATCCTGACAAAGTGAAGGCGATACACGAACTGCAATCTCCTAGAAATCTGAGAGAGCTCAGAGGATTGCAAGGGTGGCTAGCTTACATTCGGCGGTTCATCTCAAACCTTTCTGGGAAGTGCCAACCATTTTCTAAGCTAAACAAGAAAGGAGTGTCATTCATTTGGGACGATGCCTGCCAAAAAGCATTCGAAGATATCAAAACGTATCTGACGAATCCTCCTGTTCTCGTTGCACCGAAGTCGGGCAAACCGTTCTTGATTTACATCAAGACGATGAACCACTCGATAAGTGCTTTACTAGCACAAGATGACGATAACGGTCACGAACAGGCAGTTTATTACCTGAGTCAGACATTGATAGGCGCCGAGTCTCGATATCCGATGATCGAGAAAGAATGCCTCGCATTGGTGTTCGCGATGCAAAAGATGCGGCATTACTTGGTTGGACAGACGATTTACGTCATTTCCAATGTTAATCCAGTACGGGTGTTTATGACGCAACCGGCCTCTATGAATTGGCGGTTAGCGAAATGGGCCCTTCTCTTGTCCCAATATGATTTGCACTTCAAACAACAGAAGTCGATCAAAGGACAAGCGATTTGTGATCTTCTGGCGGCAAACCCGACCACAGATACGGCAGAAGTATATAATGATTTTCCGGATGAAACCCACGAGGTCAATACTACGTCGCACCAACAAGTATGGCAGTTATATTTCGATGGTGCTTCAAGGTCAGTTAATAGGGTAATAACCCCGGGAGGTTCTACAGTTTCCTCCGGGGTCGGAGTTGTCTTAATCTCCCCGGAAAAGCATGTGATGCCTCGAGCTTATTCACTGACTAATCCGTGCTCCAATAACGTAGCCGAGTACAACGCGCTTCTCATTGGACTCAGTTTCGCCAAGGAGCTGGGGGTCGAATATCTCGAAGCTTTTGGGGATTCTCAATTGATAGTCAACCAAGTCCGGGAAGAGTATGAAGTCAGGAACCAGGACCTGATCCCATACCACCAAGAGACCATCAAAATAGCAGAATCTTTTGAAGGATTCTTCATTGAATACATCCCTCGTCTCCAGAACGCTTATGCGGATGCACTGGCAGCACTAGCAGTATCACTTGCGCAGCCTCCCGAAACTGAGCTGTTAGTCACAGTAAGGACGCATCAGCTCTGCATACCCATATACGATATGGATATTGAAGAGGAAGACGATTCCCGAGATTGGCGTTTTCCCATCATTGACTACGTCCAGTATGGTATTTTGCCAGAGGATGTAAAAGAAAGAGAATCAATCCGCCGAAGAGCACCAAGATTCTTCTATAATACCGAGACCCATACGTTATACCGTAGAGGGTACGATGGTTTATTACTCCGATGCCTTTCGAACAAAGAAGCAGAAGAAGTTCTTAAGGAAGAGCACGAAGGAGAATGTGGTGCACATCAGCCTGGTCCCAAACTATATGATCGCATGAAGAAGTTCTTAAGGAAGCACACGAAGGAGAATGTGGTGCGCATCAGCCTGGTCCCAAACTGTATGATCGCATCAGGAGAATGGGATATTTTTGGCCAACAATGGTTCGAGATGCAATCGAACACGCACGAGAGTGTCATGCTTGTCAAATACATGCAAATTACATGCATCAACCGCCAGAGCAGTTGCACACGTCAACCACGTCTTGGCCGTTCGAGACATGGGGTATGGACATTGTCGGTCCTATTTTTCCCCCTTTAGTCAAAGGCGATCGATTCATCCTCGCAATCACAGATTATTTCTCAAAGTGGGCTGAAGCGATTCCGCTTAAAGAAGTGAAGACGAACAACGTCATCAATTTCATCAAGCATCATGTCATATACCGACACGGCGTGCCAAGACGGATCATTCATGACAACGGTCCACAGTTCATAAGCAATGCCTTCATCAGGTTTTGTGACAAGTTCAAGATTGAAGATGTTGAAGCACTCTGGGCTTATCGCACCACCATACGCACACCTACAGGGTCCACCCCGTACTCGTTGGTATACGGATGCGAGGCTGTGCTACCTTTGGAGATTCAAATCCCGTCACTTCGGATCGCTCTCGCAACTGAGATGACGATAGAAGAACAGCATCAAAAACGTCTCGAAGAACTCGAGAAGTTGGATGAAAAGCGCTTGGAGGCTCAACAACAAATTGAGTTATATCAAGCCAGAATATCTAGGGCTTTCAACAAAAGAGTCCGACAGAGAAGCTTCAAGGAGGGAGATCTGGTCCTCGCTGCTCGCCGACCAATAATCCTAACCTCCAAGAAGAAAGGTAAATTCGAACCCAAGTGGGAAGGACCGTTTGTGATAGATACAGTCTACTCAAACGGTGCATATCTCCTGATTACTCAAGAAGGCACCAGGCAATTAATACCAATAAATGGGAAGTTCCTGAAAAAGTACTATCCCTAGTACATTCAGGATAACCCATTTACCGGGAAGTTCCTTGAAGAATATTACACTTAATATTCTAAAGGATAACCCAAAATCATTGTCTCCACCAAAATCCCTCACTGATCACTTTCAATTGACAGTGGGTCCACCAAAAATGTCTTTCTGGCCCTCCTGACTCTTTCCATGAACAAGAGGTCCACTTTCATTTCGGAGTCCCCTTTCGATAAACGAAAGAACTCCCTTCTTCTTCTCCTTGGGTAAGCCCTCTCATGGCTATGACCGAAGTTGAAGTTTTACTTCGATAAACGAAGAACTCTTTTTTCAATTTAGATAACCAATCCTATAAAAGGCAGGTTTATCTAGATTTCCCAGACTCTCGGAATGGAGATCCCACTTCTGGTTCCTTTTGCGCTGGAAATAGAATATAAAATTCTTCCTTTCCAGAATCAAGGAATAGAATATAAAATTCTTCCTTCCTTGTTTTCCGGGTTCGCCTTCACCTTAAAAGAAGACCGGGAAATAGAATATAAAATTCTTCCTTTCCCGCATCGATCTTTTCCGAAATTTATCAATCTAAGATTCATCCTAGGAAGTTTATCCCGAATCCTAAGCAGGGATAAGTCTGCGCCTAACACGCATCGCCGGTTTAATCTTTCTCCGTAGAAAAAGACGACAGAGTTCGATTCTGGGTTATTTTATCCAGAAACCTAAGCAAGGATAAGCCTGCGCTTAACCCGCGCTGCCGGTTAGTTCTTAACCGTTAAAAAGAACACCCGTCCACATATTCAACATTGTGGCAGGTCGTTATTAATAACACCAAAATCCATGCCTTACACGCATGGAGAATTTCATCCTGAATCCTAAGAAAGGATATGCCGACGCCTAACACGCGTCGCCGGTTTAGTCTTTCGCCGTAGAAAAAGACACCAGAATACCAGTCTGGGGTATTTTATCCCAAAACCTAAGGGATAATCCAGCGTCTAAAACACGTTGCTGGGTAGCCTATTCCCATGACAATGGCGAAGTCTACGTATTCGGAGCCGTAGCATCAAGTCTAAGGGAATTCATTCCTTTAGCACAACGTTACATGCGGAACGGATTTAGATAATCTGCATGCTAGCCCGACTTAAACGGTAGTCGGTAAAGGCTAATCAAATCCGTTAAAGGCTGAGGATTTGCCAAAAATCCTAAGTCAACGTCTTATACACGTTGCTGTTTAGTCTTTTCACAGGAGAAAGACGAAGTCTACGTATTCAATATCGTAGCACTAAAAGGGTTAACTCTTTTAGCTTAACGTCACATGCGGAACGGACTTGAACAATCCGCATGCTAGCCCGACTCAAACGGTAGTCGGTAAAGGCTCATCAAACCCGTTGAGGGCTGAGGGTTTGCCAAAAATCCTATAAATGCGAGGGTCACTGACGCATCAGCTTCATTAGTTGGTCCCGTGACTTGAGCATCCTACGACGTTCGAAACCCTAGGGTCGACGCCAGTCAACGCGTAACCCTAGGTCAACGCCAATTAATGCGTTGCGACCAAACTTAAAACGTACGACGTTCGAAACCCTAGGTCAACGCCGTTCAACGCGTAACCCTAGGTCAACGCCGATCAATGCGTTGCAATGAAAGAATCAATACTCCGAAAAGTATACGAGTATAAACTGCTTCTTAAAGACTCTGAAAAGTATACGAGTATAAACTGCTTCTTAAAGACTCTGAAAAGTATACGAGTATAAACTGCTTCTTAATACTCCGAAAAGTATACGAGTATAAACTGCTTCTTAATACTCCGAAAAGTATACGAGTATAAACTGCTTCTTAATACTCCAATAAAGGTATACGAGTATAAACTATTTCCTATTTTTGGTTGAGAAGTTTCTGGAGAATATCTTTTCTAAAAATATTCTTAAGGATAACTCAACAACACAACGCCGGACAACGCGTTGCACATAAAAACTCGACGCCAGCAATCGATGGTCAATTCTACGAGCTGAAGATCAAAAATCAGGAATCGACTTCAAGGTTCAAAATTTCCCGACAAACGGTCAGACAATAAATGCAGCACCGGAACCCTTACAGACATTCGACAAAGCACCGAATAGCCTGAAGGATTGAAGGAATCAAGAACAGAAGCCATTCCAAGGTCCCGTTACACCGACTGAAGGTTGGGACAAGGACGAAAACACGACGGAACCCAACACCAAGGGGGGGCTCGGCCTGAGCCGAGCCACCTCAGGGTGGCTCGGCCAAAGCCGAGCCACCCTGAGGTGGCCGGCCAGATCTGTGCCCGGGCACAGTGAAGGGAGCCTATAAATAGGCCCCCCTTGTTTCATTTCAAAAGGTTGGAAAATTGGGAGAGGCGAAGCCCTGCTAGAATCAAGACTCAGAACTTAAAAAGATCCAAGCTTTGGGACTTCGAGGACTTGTTCATTCAGATCTGGTGCTCGGCGATCGTCAATGCCAAATAAGGCAGGTGTTCGAGAGGACCGGATCTCAGATCTACGCAGGCATACTCCGGATCAAAGCTTGGCCTTTGACCCGAGATTTGGACGATTATTTCCTTGGTGAACTAATCCTCCCCGGCTATTATTTCCTTGGTGAAATAATACCCGTCGTACTGCGTAGATCCGACCGGATCTAGATCTCGCGGTGGTCCACGGATAAACCCCGGCGCAGGTAAAGAACCCACAAAGCGAGTGACCGCAAACAGGAGCTCACGATTTGTTCGATAAAAGGAGAAAGTTGTAATCTTTTTCTTTATTTTTGATTTCGTTGTAACCGGATCTTATAAAAAGACCGGATCTTTGTAACTCAAAAAGTTGTTATTTAAAGATAGCAATGGAATCAATAATGAAGAAAGACACGATTTTTCCCGCGAACATGACCGATAAAGACAACTTTTCAACCCATCTGAAGACCTCAACCTACTCTTTATTGTACTTGTCTCGTTGGGGCTTCATCTTTGCCCTCTTCTTTACTTACAATTTCAATAAATTTAATGTGATGAGTTATCAAAAATCATATTTACCATGAGGTTGCATGCCAATGGAGATTTAACCCCCTCCTCTTCTGATAGTTTTTTCCGTTGCACAAAAATAAAGGCAATTAATATTGATAAATTGCATGATCGACATCAATGCCTTAGTCTTAACAACACACACTTAGGAGTTCCTTTTGTGCTATGACCACACATTGCTGTACATCAATGCCTTAGTCTTAACAACACACACTTAGGAGTTCCTTTTGTGCTATGACCACACATTGCTGTTAGCAGCGATATTTCAACTTATATATACATGGAAGGAGATCTTTTTTTTTATAAAACTTACATCAAAACCATTTTGATATATGCCAATACTAACTATCAATTGCCTACAGAAGAGCATAAGTCGTTTCTCAGTGAAGTTGTGGACATAGGACTGAGCATAATTGCTGCTGCTAATTCCATCAGGAAAAGTGACAACGAGAGTTACAAGAGCCCGAATATTTGAATATCTCTAACTACAGAAGTAGGTGGCCGAGATAGATACGCAGGAAATGATTATTACAGTGGAGATGATTCTTCTTCAGGTTCTTCAAGAAACATGTCTTCAGGGACGTAGGGCCAAGATTCGAGAACAACAGCAACAATTACAGCATCTAATGAAGAAACAGCTTCAAATCATACATGGATTATGAGTCGTGAGGAGAGGCTTTTGGAGACCATTGTCACTTCAGGGGGTGTACGTATACAACCCACTCGTGATGCTATCCAGGCTTTTCTCATGGAGTCATTGAAACTTGATCCAGTGGCTATGATTCATGCACTTGAGGTGAAACTCCACTCGCCCCTGTGGCAGCTATGTTGGCACTATCCTGGATCTTTGATGAATTCTGATTGATATTCAAAGTTAAATAGACACTTCTTAATTTAAATAGAGGGGATTTAAAGATTTCATTTGGTTGAGTATATACATATACAAACTCAATACAAAATCAGTTTTTTTCTGTTTCACTCCAATCCCAAGTTTCTAGGAGCAAAATCATTTTTAAACAATTTGGTTTACCTCATTTCATTCTCTTAACATCCTTGGTTTGGAAGTAGAGGGAAGGAGAATAAAAACTAAACTGAATTGTTCTCGTTTGCTAAATTAAGTAGGCTTTATAAGAAAGATGAAGATAGAATAAAAGCTGATTCAAACTGGGTTATCTAATTCTCAATCTTAAACATGGTACTATCAGTTCTAATAACTTGCTGTCGCAACATAAGAATTTCCCGCCTGCTTGAAACAAGATGTCAAATTTATGAGTAGAGTTTTCCGTACTTAGTCTCTAAACTTTTAATATAAAAAAAAAATTTCAAAAAGTTTTTCCAGAAATTAAAAACCACAAGGATGTTGTTACTCTATGTTTACTGTAAAAACTATTGCTGTTATATGTTTGTTTTGTAAGTTTCATATACCAACAGAATATCAGAATTAACATCTGCCATATTAAAACTTGGTCACACTTGCTGTTTATATATAAGGTCTCTTTATCCACAGGAGTTTATATTCCTGCATGGATCTAGAAGGGCTCGCTTCCTCCTCCACCGCCGGAACTACCTCTTATTCTAATTGGACCGGGAACAGGTTGTGCACCATTACGTGCATTTATAGAGGAAAGGGAAATCCAAAATATGAATATGCCAGCAGCTCCTATTATCTTCTTTTTCGGTTGTAGGAATGAGAAAATCGATTTTTTATACAAGGACTTCTGGTTATCTCAAGCCCAAGAGGGAGGAGTATTGTCCACGCAGAAAGGTGGAGGTTTCTTTGTTGCATTCTCAAGAGATCAGCCACAAAAGGTTTATGTTCAGCATAAGATGAAGGAAAGAGCAAAAGAATTTGGAATCTACTGAGTGAGGGAGCTGCAATATACATAGTAGGATCCTCAAACAATATGCCAGCAGATGTGACCTCGATGCTTGAAGAGATTGTTCGGAAGAAAGCGAGGTTTCGAAGGAATCAGCTGCTAGATGGCTAAGATCGCGGGAAAAGGCTGGTAGATTTCACATTGAGGCATGGTCATGAGATTGGCTGGTAAATAAGTTCAAATTTTGCACCTCTTTGTTTCTGAATCAAGATTGTGATTAGCATCTGATACCTGCTGCTGCAAGAAGACACTGAAGAACTTCTGTATGTACCATCGTTGCTGAAAGAATAATTAATTTTTATTTATGTTTATGTTTATTGTATACAATACAAGAGGGTCCCCCTTTATCATAACTTGAGTAGGTTGCTGATAGAGACATACTTCTTGTACACAATACATTTTTCTGTTTATGTTTATTGTACTAATACAAGAATAAGAGAGTCAAAAATTTTCATAATTTGAGTGGGTTGTTGAAAGAATTTGATAGTTTTCCCATCGTGCAAGTCATGCTTGCTTGGCTTGCTGAGCTGTTCGTCTTAGTGTCAGTAAGAATTAAATAGTGAGATTCTATGATTCTATCATATCCTAATGTTTTAACACAGGATAATAGTAAAGTTTATGCAGGCAAACCAAAGTATAACTTAATGTTGTCAAATATCAAAATTATAGTCGTTAGTTATGCGCATGGTCAACTTTTCATCTTTTATTGCCTGATGTAACCTCACTCACTTTGAGATCTAACAACTTTTAGACAAAAAAATTTATGTTCGAAAGATCTAAAATTTACTGGAATCTATTTTTATTTTTTATTTTAAGTTATAATCTGATAAAATCTACATTCAAAGCCCAAAGCATCCAAGACTTATTAATATAGGCACACAAACAACTAAAATCTTATCCTCTGAATCGATAAAAAGAAAAGAAAAGCATGATATTTGTCTTCTGACTGTATAATTTTGTGTATGTGTTCTCAGGCGCATACCACACAAATAGGGTGGGCGATAACATGTTTCATCCTCTAACATTGCTAATTTGCTTTCTATTTGGTTAAAAAACTGTAAGGACGTACATATATCAATGTGCATGCACACTGCACCACACACATGATGGCAGTTCATATATATTTCAGACACACACTTACAGAAGGATATTGTTGGCATTGTTGCCATGTCTCTGCTTATAGACTTTCGGTGCACTTTTGTATAGATTAAATGACAAATTTGTTGAAATAGACTGAAAGGGGTAAATTTTATAGCGTGTAATGAAAACAATTATCTTGCATCTTGTTTATGTCAATTACATCATGAGTTCTGATGAAAATATTGAATGTGAAAGATGACCACTTACATAATAAACCTTTTAGATTAGATATACATTACTTTCTTTTTTATTTCCTTTTTTAATTGAGTGGAGCGGTTCTTTCATCATTTACCTTGGGGAAACTAATGCAACAATTTTTTTTGGTTGACATGAGCTTTGCAGATGGGTTTCCTAATCTTTTTATCAACAATGCCCAAGATATAAGAGGACAGCACGTCGCCTTTTTAGCCTCTTTCAGCTCTCTTGCAATCATATTCGAGCAGATATCAGTAATATTTGAATTGCAGAAACTCTTCATAGCATCCTTCACATTAGTTTTGCCATTCTTTCCAAACGGTTCTTTTGAACGAATGGAGGAAGAAGGAGATGTTGGAAAAGCTTGCTAAGAAAGATGGTGCAATTGCTCGTCGACGTGATATTGAGCAATTATGGAAATTTTACATCAGCTATAAAAGACGACATCGTGTTGATGATATCCAAAAGGAGCAACAAAGATTGCTAGAATCTACAACCTTCAGCACAACAAACTTGGGAGAGTATGTGATGATTTTAGTATATGTACTAACACATTACCTATTACAAAGGCTTAATCAAGCTTCTAATGCAGCTTCGATTTACATCAACATCATCAAACATTACTTTTAGCTATATACTTGTGACAATATTTGATTGGTCGATCACGTTATAGATGCAACCAGTGTACTATCAACCAATCAATCACTAAATGTAATTTCATTGTTCAAATGTTGAATTTTGAGATTATTTCTATATGTTTGATCCATTGCTTACATTTAATAATTTAATAACAAATATTTTCCAAAATAAAATTATACATTTATAATAAATGATAAAAATTTTACCACGTGCATTGCACGTGCAATCAAACTAGTACATATATAAGAGAGTGTATACCTATATATACTTATATAAGAGAGAGTATACATATATAAGAGAGAGTATATATACACACACATATTATACATATATAGAAATATATTATATATACATATATTATATATATATACATATATTATACATATATAAAAATATATTATGAATCATATGTTGCATTAGACTAGACGATGAGATGTCTTCGAGCCCAGACAATCAGATTTTCGTAAAAAGAAAAAAAAAACAAATAAAAATTCCAATAACCTCACTTTTGCAGAAGTGGTCAACATTTGTCCGTTTTGGGTGTTTCATTCTGTGCCTTGTCGTGTCGGGTCGGGCCGGGTCCTTAAATGACCCAATTCAATTAGTAACCCTTTAAGAGCGGTGTTCTCACCGGTCCAGAACAAATTTTCAAAACCAACTCATTTGGAGTTTTTATTGCAAAAAACGACCCGTTTCACATTTATTTAGAGAAACCGACCTGGTTTCAGCACTGTCGTTGAAACTAGGTCGGTTTTTGAAAAAACTTTACGAAACTTCACGGGAGTTGAACTCCCGTGAAGTTTTTTCTCATAACAAAACTTCACGGGAGTTGAACTCCCGTGAAATTTGGGAAATTTTTTTTCAAAAACCGACCCAGTTTCAACCAACTGGGTCGGTTTTTATAAATAAAATAGAAACGGATCGTTTTTTGCAATTAAATCATGAAATGGGTCGGTTTTGAAAATTTGTCCCACCGGTTCACAAAGTTGGGGGAAAAAGGCCATTGTTAGGTTCTCTCTCTCTTTTGAGAAGAAAAAGAAGAAGAAGAAGAAGATGGCTATGATGCTCCGCTCCTTATCGTCCTCCGCATGCCGAAGGGTCCGATCTCTGTCATCGATATCTGGAATCTCATCGCCGGCGATCTCCTTCTCTTTCTCCGCCGCTTCGATTCGAGAGACTTCACCGTCATCGGCAGCGCCTCGATACTTATCATCCTCCTCGGAGAAGGGTCATCATATTCGAGGTCATCTTTAACTGATCGTAGATTACTGGTTTTGTTTTAACTATTTTCAATTTTTGATCGATCTGGTAATAGGGGATTTCAGTTGGATTTTGAAATAACAAGAACGAAGGATTAGTGGAGTAGTTGAGCTATGTTAATTCCTAAGGTATAATGGATCTCATTATAAAATTTTCAACTAAAAAAGAAATTAAATTGGGCTTGCTTTGTTTCATATGAACAAAAAAAAAAAAAAACTTCATCTTAATTTCTCGGAACCGCTACATGAATCCTACTCAGTTCTGTTGAGGGCTATCTCCTCTACTAAGTTAATCATTTTTTATATGCTCTTTAGAAGCTTTGAACCAAGTTCTAGGGTCTACCTCTGGTCATTATTTCTCAATTAACTAAAATCTTATTAATTCTCCTAGTTGGGTGAACTTACTGGCCTCCGTTGTTTATGACTGAACCATTTCAAATGATTCCATTTCTTGACTTTATATGAATGCACTCATTTCTTATCCTATCTCTTATTGCCCATCCACTCGTCTATAAGAAAATTCCCAATTCTGCTACACTCGGTTTTTTGCACAGGTTGTTTCTTAGTTGCCCACCATTCTGAGTCATAAAGCCTTGTGAATCTTATCACTGTCCTTTTGAGTTTATCCTTCAGTTTCATGAGTATGATACGGTCACATAGGACTCTAGAAGCACCTCCTCCACCACTGGTGGAGCCAGGATTTTTTTGGGTTCGGGTGGTTTTTTTTGGGCTTCTTTTTTTTGTTTTTGTTTTTTTTGGGGGGAGGGGGAGGG
>NC_033795.1:23797662-23800759 GCF_001876935.1 Asparagus officinalis
CATGAATCTAAGCATGATTTTAACCGTGATATTTATTGCATAGGTAAACATAGAAAACCCATTTCCAATAATAATTCAGTTATTAAAATCTTCACCAAAATATATAATGAGATCTCATTTCACATATATACTTCTTAATGCAATTCCATCAAAAATGCAAAATCCACATGAAAAATACAAACCCCATTTCGTAGATGCAAAACTTACATAGAAATCGAGACCCCATTTCCCCATTCTACTTGAAATAAAACAAATTACATGATAATATGAAATAGAAATCCATTTTAGATTACAATACAACTCTGGATAAAGAAAAACATGAGCTTAAAATAAATTATGGATAACTATCATTTAGATGATAAAAATCTTAACATTTTAGCGAAAATGCAAACCCACGCATACAAGCTCACTGGATTTGTTTGTATTTGATTTCAACCCCTATAAATTGAGTCTGAGAGGAAGAAAGGAAGAAGTAGGCTTTTATTTTAATGTTAACTAGTGTATTAATTCGGTCATTTAGTCTTTCTCCTACAACGGTCCGTAGCTTAATCACGTAATTGTTCTCATCCATAGACCTGCAACTCTTTTCTTATATTTTAAATTAATCCCTCCAATCAAGAATAGAAGTGACAATTAAAGTAATTATTTAAAAAAGAACTTGTGTGAATTGGGAGACTTAATAGTTAATGATTTAATGCAAATTTCAAAAAAATATAAATATTCAGGGTACCAATAACACTTTCAAATGACTTTAGGGACTAATTTTTCAAAATAAAAGATTTAAGGGACTTATATGAAAAACCCAATGTTTAATACACACACACACACACATATGCATTATAAGCTGAAGCTTGGGAGGGCCATGGCCACCCCCAGTACCCCTAGCTCTACCATTGTTGCTCTACTTTAACCATTTTGATTGACTCAATGAATCACACCATCATCAATTTGACCATCTTAATGAATAGTGGATCACATATAGTTACCTTCCTTCGTGCTATGCTTGTATTCTAGAAGCATTATCCTCTTCCCGGGTGTAAATGTCAATTGTTTATATATGTAGATTCCATTACCATCTTCCCAACAATGAATTTCTTTTTTCATGTTATCAAGTTTGGGGAAAATACATGGATTGTATGCAAGTTCGTGATGGAGTTATAGCTTCTGTGAGGTATTTCAGATCTTTAGCAGGACCCAAAAATGCTTTGGTTGTGTAGTTAGAAGCAAGAAAAATTTAAGGTCTTTTATCAAAAATAATAACTAAGACATGCACATCGCCACATTGTACATTTGTTACTGTAGTATAGCAATAAATAATTTTCTAGGCACACCCTTGTTAGGATTTGTTTTATATGAGGTGTACAAGGACATACTTTTCTCTCACAACTAGACCCCAAATCATGGTATAATTGTTCCGAAGTGATAAAATATGAAACAAGGAAATGCTGCAGTGCAGTCATTGAGCTTGCAAATGAATTACGTACCCACATTCTAGGGCCTTCAGATGACCTTGAACCACTCACGATTGTAATCGATTAAAAGCATTATAAAACACTATTAATATGTTGGGTTTTACTTGTGAATCTAAGATAGGGAACACATTTAAGAAAATAAGTACTGATTCCTGGATATTGAAGGAAAGAAAGCTGCATTTGGTTTGAGTTTAGCTTATTTCATTCTTAGCTTGCTCCTGCATTCTTCATGGTTTTTTTTGCTTTTCTTAGCTCCTTACTTTTCATTCTAAACTGAAAGAAATGACCTGGTACTTTGGTCATGCTGCATTGTATGATTGTATCCATGAGCTTTTATTGTTTTTGAGTTGGAGGGAGACAAATTATATGAAATTTACACGACTAGAGAGCTCGTGAGTACAATTTAAGCTCATGGGTTCAATACCTGATTCATAAGTAGAGAGCTTCTCTCTTTTCCTTCAGTAATCAGGGCTAAAAACTCCGAAAATTACCAATGTTTGTATAGAAACAGCACTTGATATTATTAGAATGCCCAGAAATTAATTGCTCAAGTCTCGAGTAAATACAAAGGCATATTCAAAGAAATTCTGACCCTCTGTCAGTGAGAATTAAGCAACAAGCATAAGGCTTTTTGTATCCTTCTCATGTAGTAGCTTGTGGTGTGTAGTAGTCACTGCTCAGTTAATTTTCATGGCATTATTATCATTTGTTGCAACCTACTTACCTTTATTTTTAATTTGACATGTTTTTTGCCTCCCATTTATCTGACAGTCTTCAACTGGGGCCTCTCTTTGACACGCTCATTCAGTGCGATCAGTACCACAAGCCAGTTGCCTCACATAACGGACCCTGATATAGAATCTGCATTCAAGGATTTAATGGCTATGAGTTGGGATGAAATTCCTGACTCTGTGATCAATAATACAAAGAAGGCATTGGCCAAGGCTACCGAAGATAAGGTTGGCCAGGAGGCATTGGCAAATGTTTTTCGTGCAGCTGAAGCTTCAGTGGAGTTTGGTGGTGTTTTAGTATCTCTGAGAATGGCACTTGATGATCTCAGTGGATTAACTGGCGAGGTCTGCCAATTCCTTTATTTTCCATTTTGATATTTCATTTTTATTTATTTAATTTTGCATTTCTTATTTCATCAGACGAAGAATGAATCACTAGATTCCAGGTAAAAATAAAACATACTCCAAATTATATGTACATGAAGATCATACCATCTTAGTTGAACACAACCATATCCATCAAAATCCACTACTCCTATTAAGCAGGAAGAAAAGGTAGCTTGATTTTCATTTTTTGGCTCAGTATCTTTTTAGTAAAGAACATCTAGAATGACTTATCTTTTAAAAGCCATTCAGAAGACGCTTTACTTCAGCAAAAGGAATACCAGACTATTATTAGCACTGGAAGCACAAGAAAACTTAAAGCTACCTCATATTTTTACCCTTTGACCTTTCTCTTTGAGTAGCCAATAGCCTTTGTCCGGAAAAAAGGACTCTATATCTGTTATGAACAAAAATATTTTGAAGCTGAATTTGCCAAATATACCTAGTAAAGTATACTTGGAAGTTGGAGTCGATTTTGTCATTTTCATTCATATACTGTGAAGCAACAAT
>NC_033795.1:23800768-23817280 GCF_001876935.1 Asparagus officinalis
AGATAAATATTGTGAAGCTAGTCCAACCTAACCGTACTCAAATATCAATCTTGAGTTCTAATTCACTTTTCCTCCCTATAGCATTTTCTAACCCAACCCTAAAGCAACAGAGCAGAATCCACCAAAAGCAACCTACTTCCTACTGATAGACTACAACCTTTTCTTAGTTTACCCAACAAATCTGGTCTCCACTTGAGAATTAAATTTATTTGGCTTAGTACTCTTCATATACTTAACTATTGTAATGACATGGTATAATCTTGCTAGAAAAAGGTGCAAGACTTTGAGCTTGATTATCTCCAATAACTTCTAAATTCCTAACCCATATCACAGTACACAGTTAGATTAAAACTTATAAAAATTGGTAGAAAGAAAGAGATAACTCTCATTTTGTGCCGTATATTTAACTTACAAGTACCTTCAACACGATTATTGCTCATAATGTTGATGCTTCTCTCAAAAGACAGCATCAAACAAATAGAAAAGTGATATATTTCTCTCAGGTATAAACTGGGATAAATCCCCTTGATTATCTCCAATAACTTCTAAATTCCTAACCCATATCACAGTACACAGTTAGATTAAAACTTATAGCTTGATTATCTCCAATAACTTCTAAATTCCTAACCCATATCACAGTACACAGTTAGATTAAAACTTATAAAAATTGGTAGAAAGAAAGAGAGAACTCTCATTTTGTGCCGTATATTTAACTTACAAGTACCTTCAACACCATTATTGCTCATAATGTTGATGCTTCTCTCAAAAGACAGCGTCAAACAAATAGAAAAGTGATATATTTCTCTCAGGTATAAACTGGGATAAATCCCCTTGATTATCTCCAATAACTTCTAAATTCCTAACCCATATCACAGTACACAGTTAGATTAAAACTTATAAAAATTGGTAGAAAGAAAGAGAGAACTCTCATTTTGTGCCGTATATTTAACTTACAAGTACCTTCAACACCATTATTGCTCATAATGTTGATGCTTCTCTCAAAAGACAGCGTCAAACAAATAGAAAAGTGATATATTTCTCTCAGGTATAAACTGGGATAAATCCCTGTTTCTTTAACATATGCCCTTCCTTGTATTGGCTATGCAACATAAGCAATTGTATCAATGAACCATGTTCAGTCGAATGCGTATCAGACATGATATTTTCGGACTGCATGTCATGATTCCTTAATAAACTTAATGAAGGTATAATTTATTTTTCAGAGAACACCCTCTCACTTGGAACATAGGGATCTTAATACTCCTGTCACATATTTAAAGAAGTTACCCCTAAGAAATCCTATTGATGTTTGTCCTCCAAAGACCCAATCATATGATGGTGTACGTGCCAAAACCTTCACAATATTTTAAGTGGACAGCTAATGTTAAGAGTAAGTCAAACCAAATGTCCGTTTGCTGTAATTTCGGTTTAACTTTTAATTATACAATTGGATCAATTTGCAGAATGTTGGACCGTTGCCAGGGTATCTAGAAGATGCCATGAAAGCTGCATATAACCGCTATGTGAAGTATCTTGATTCTTTTGGTCCTGATGAGGCCTATCTGCGCAAAAAGGTTGAAAGCGAGTTGGGAACTAAAATGATTCACTTGAAGATGAGATGTAGCGGTATTGGTTCTGAGTGGGGAAAGGTAAGAAATTTTTTCAATAATAGTCATTTGTATACTGCTGGAAAAAGGCATTTCTTTCTTGAAGTTTGATATATTGGTTTGCTCCCGGAAAAGTGTAAGCATGTTATTCATGGTGAAGTGTTTATTTCTACGAGTCAACTCCATTTGGAGAGGAAAGACTTGGTATTGCTTATATGTGGTATTTTGATGTCTATGTCCTCTTTTTATGCTTGCTCTCAGCCTTACATTGCCACGCTGTGGTAACTTATGGATCCTGAATAAACACTCGTGTGCATTCTTTTAATCAGTCTCATTCGTTTCTGAAATCTAGCTTTTTGTTGAGACTCATAACTATCTGGGTTATGGAAATTTGATGGGAGCAATATATAGCTTGGTTCCTGTCTTTGCACAAGATGTTTTGATGACATTTTTTGCACTTATTTCCTTAATACATCATTGCTAACCTCTTATGTCCACTATAAATATATGTGAGTGTTTAGGTTAAAGCGTGAAATGTGATGCATACCTGAAGAATTTGAATTAGCTTACTAACGTTCACCACCTTAATTCGCAGGTTACCCTCCTTGGAACCTCTGGCATTTCCGGGTCCTATGTCGAGCAGAGAGCATAATGCGAACAGCTATTTGTATCTGAAGCATCTTTTTTGTTGGTTAATAATTCAGTTTTATTTGCTTCCTGCAAATTTTCAAGTAACATTTGGTGCTCAGGCACATTTTCTTAAATGAATAATAATACGGTTGTGCTGTTCAGAGTTTCAAAAGCGCTGTCTGTGTGGGCTTTTATGGATTCTAATGATGTTGAGCAGCTGCTTTTTGAAACGAAAACTGCAGTGTTGCCATGTTTTGGTTTCTGCAGACTGCTGTACTATGTATTTTATGTGCAAAAGTTGAAGTAGCGTATTTGGGTCTTTTCTATTGGCACTTGTGTTTAGGTTGACGTAATGTTTTAGGGAATTAGAACTCTTTCTTCTTTACATGCCATTGCCCCTTCTTGTGTTTTATGTGCAAATGTTTTTGGCATTGATGTCCTGTTAAAGAAGAATTCGCGAACCATGCATAGGAAATTCCTTTGAAAACCTGGAAGTGTTGGTTATATTATGTCGTTCGTAGATGTGGGATTGCGGTTAACATGCATCAAGATATTCATGCATCGAGAAATGAAAATTCAGCTTTGGTACACTGTAGATAACATTTAGTGTCAGATTTCTCACTGTGATGGGCCTGATGGCGCTGTCCCAAGTTCACATATTTGCGGACAATTTATTTTATTTATTTATTTGAATATTCTGTGATTATTTGAATTGAGTGGTGACATGAGTTAATGAGAACTTATTCGGTGGAAATTAATAATATATTCAATTCAAATTTACCAACTATATTTATAATTGACGGTTAAAAAGAGAGAGATTTGTAGATTGATTGTAGTTAGAAAGACTGATGGCGTCTCACGCTTCTGAGAAGAGTCTGAGAAAGCCTGCTGTAACTAAGAAAGAAATAATGAAACAATTGGAATGAACAAAGTTATAAGCTAATATAGGGTTTTTCTCTCCGGAAATCATCTTTAAAATATAAACTCCTTTCATATTCAATTCATATGTAAAGTATCTTTAAAGTGAGTTTTTGTTCCAATCAACCATCTCCTACCCAAACATTCACTAAAATATCAAAAATAATCTTTAACAAAATGGATGTTTAACGTATGTGATATCCTAGCAAGACCTAAACATTAATGTATCGTTTGAATACCAATGCGGTTTTATTATTTCCATGGTGTTTTTGTCAAAAACAAAACACCATGCGTTTAGAAACCAGTGTTTTTTGAGCTAAAAACTCCCCAAACCAAAAACAAAACACTTATTTTGAAATAGTTTAGATGTTTTGAGTTTGATGTTTTGGCTTTGAGTTTAAGGTGATGTTAACAAAATATCTAACATAATATATCATATATAACTAATTTAATTTATTATCAACATGCTTATAATGTAATATAATCTAATATTATAATATAGTTAATCTTTTATATTGATAATATTTAGTAAATAACCTAAAATGTATTAATAATTACAATATATTTTATAATAATACAATAACATATTAAGTACTAACATTTAATAAGTTGAATGTATTATACTATAATATAATTAAAATGTTATAATAATAAATAACGAAAAATAAATATATTAATACAAAATATTATGCAATAAATTATTAATAATTAATAATAATATAATAATATACTATATAATAAAAAATGCTATATTATAAAGTTATTATTATTATTATTTACATAAATATATATAATATATTAATAATTATAAAATGGTATATAAGAGAAATATATCTAAAATAAAATAATACTATAGTTAGTATATGTTATATAGGTTATATTGTATAATAAATGTAATATAGTATATAGAATATTAATATATTATATAATAAATAATATAATATGTTATACAGTAAAGTAATTTATCTTAAATTATTATTATATCATTAAATTATTATTAATAAGTTGTAATATATTAAAATCTATAATACATTTTACAATGTTAAAGCGTAAATAATATCTTAATTTATTAATAATACACAAATAAAAAATAAATTGCTATTATAATGTGTTATAATATAATATATTGAATTATATTTAGAACTACTAATAATATAATGAATTTTTTTTTGAAAACCAACCTATTTAGAAACTTAATTACAAAAAAGACCTATTTGCAACTTAATTATCAAAATCGACCCAGTTTTAGCTAGTTGGCTGAAACTGAATCGATTTTGATAAAAAAAAGTTACGAAACTTCACGGGACTTGAAGTCCAGTGAAATTTAAGCCCTTGTTAAGCAATGTAACCCAAGCTTCACGGGACTTGAAGTTCCGTGAAGCTTGAACTTCATGGGACTTCAAGTCCAATGAAGTCTCAGGCTAATTTTGCCTGCAACTCCACGGGACTTGAAGTCCCGTGGAGTTTGGCAGCGCCTATAAAAGGCCCACTCACGCATAGAACCCCACTCACGCGCAACCTGTTCCCACCCACGCGACCAACCCAACCCTCTTCTCCCTCGTTCCCAAAAGGTTCCTAGCCCCTTTCTCTGCCGCCCACAACCCACCATCGCAGCCACCGCCGCCGTCGACCCTACCTGTCGGCGTGCTGTGATCATGGTTTTAGCCCGTAAAAGCTCCCCCTCCGACCATCGGACCTACAACAGTTCCAGTTCAGCCCCGTCCCCCGACTCGCACTGACTGCCTGATATTACCGCTTGTGATATGCGCTGATGTTCTCATCGCTCTGTTTCACGTCCATTTCCAGAAGATGTTCAGTCCCCATTGCGGGCGGGCTATCTGAGTGGAAATGTTAGGTAGAATATTACAAGAAAAAGATATTCCGATGTCGTACTAGTGATTCCGTCGTTTATTCATGTGCCCGATGTAAACCCTGATTTTACTTCTGTTATTAAGTATATTTGATTTTGAAATAAATTTTGAATTATTTATGAATTTTGTGAAGAAAAATTAAATAATTTTATGTATGAAGTTAGAGAGGAAATTATAGAAAATTGTAAAAGTTAGTGTTATTATAAATGTTTGACATTTGGTTAAAATTTTTATCAATAAATATTATCATTTTTGAATAATTTGCAGCCCATACCAGAGATCACCATAGTGGACTGTTCCTAGAGTCACTCGAACTGGGAGATGGAGGATGAGCGAGTAATACAGTTGGTAACTCAAGCCGGGTTTTGAAAGTGTTCCTCGGTGAGGTATATTAGGCTTGACTGGGCCCTTATCAGTGCACTTATTGAGAAGTGGAGACCGGAGACCAACATATTTCATATGCATATAGGGAGTGTACGATTACACTTCAGGATGTGGCCATCATACTTGGGCTCTGCATTGATGGCACGGTTGTTACAGGCACCGATGATCACAATTGGCCCGAAGTATGTGAGAGGCTTCTTGGGCAGGTTCCTGATTTGAGGAGTGATGTGATGAAGCTATCGTGGCTTCGATCGACATTTATGGGCGATGTACCAGTCGATGCCACGCATGAGATGATTCAGTATCACGCCCGTGCTTACATATTACACATGATAGGGTGCACGTTATTTCTTGACGTGAGCAAGAGTCTTGTACATGCACGATGGATGCCACTGCTAGAGGATTTTGATGTATGCGACACTCTATCATGGGGTAGTGCTGTCTTGACATAGCTTTATAGAGAACTAGGCAGGATGTCCTTGATGCAGAATAAAGAATTCAAGGGATGCATGACATTGATACAAGTATAATTATGAATAAATTATTGACAAGCGTTTTCATATATTCTTTATGCGTAAATTAATGCTGGTTTGGTCATGGGAGCACATTCATATTAGACGACCTACTTTGCATGTGCACCGCGATCTACAAGGCCAGTTTCCTTTGGGATGAAGGTATAATTTTGCATAAATTACGAATTTGTTCTCATATATTTTTTATGCCAAATAGGTATAACGTGAGGTGCTATTAATACAAAACAACGACTAGACATATAGAGTTTTACCGAAATGAGCTTGATGGTCTCCACCACCAAGAGGTAAATATAAAACTCAATTCATTATGAATATTTTAATTTTGTTGTAGATACTGATAAAAGTTTTTTTTAATTTCAGTTCAAGTGGACGCCCTATCATCCGCCTGATCTCGATATGCATACTCTTGCACCTATCTGTCGAGATAGCGCTGCTTTGTGGAGAGCCAGAGTCCCGTTGATATATTGGGAGATTGTCGAGATGCATGTCCCAGATCGTGTGTTGTGGAAATTTCTTCTCTCTCAGCATGTGTCAGATCCTGTTGAGCAACTTGATCGTAGGCGATGGATGACATCGCATTGTATGGACTGAGCCGTATTCCGTGCGGCATACATAGACATGTGGAATTTCATACAGGATGAGAAAATTCTAGCTGTGGGTTATACCGAATATATGCGTTGGTATTGGAATATCACATGCAGATGGATAGGATGCGACCCATAGACAATAGCTGAATACGTACCACGCCCACCGACAAATAGTTACATAGCTAGTGCCATGATCGAGAGAGATTATGTAAGTTTTTAAACTAAATTAAAACGATAATTTTTTTATTAAGATATTATTTGCTAAGTTGTGTATATATTGATTAACTCGCAGATCAATGATTTTGATGAGATTGAGGCCGATATAAATGAGCATATTACTGAGATTCAGGATCTAACGGTCTTAGGTAGGGATCTTCAAAAGGATTAAACAGAGAATAGCGAGCGTGTTCCACAAAAATCATGTCGACGAGTTTGAAGGCCGTCGGGACAGGTCACGCCAATTTGGTGAAGTGTACACGCGACGACGTAGGACAAGTCAAACGAGGGCGCGTGATGATGGAGTCGGCACTTCTCATAGCACGACGCATGCTGATGGAGTCGGCACTTCTCATAGCACGACGCATGCTGATGGAGTCGGCACTTCTTAGCCTCATACACAACCAGATACTCAGATCATCGAGGCTCAGCAGCATGGACAGAGGGGGCGGGGACGAGAGGGGGGGGGGAGGAGGGGTGGGGGGAGTGAGGGGAAGGGGTAAGAGAGGGAGATGACTTTTGGGATGTATGTGAATTTCTTTTGTTCAATTTTATTACTTTTGTGAATTTCAATAACGATATGGTTAGATTGTTCAAATTTGTTACTTTTGTGGATCAATTATTGTTTATATATGTGATTTTCATGAGTATTGTTTGATTCATGGCTGGATTTTATGAATAATATTGTAATTCAGTATATATGTGATTTTCGTGTGTCTTGTTTGATTCATGTATATTGTTGTGAATGAGGCGGAAATTTCATGTATATTGTTGTGAAATTATTTTTATGTATATTGTTGAGAAATTGTTGGGAAATTGTGTGTATATTTATTGGAAAAATTGTTTTCATGTATATTGTATATAAAAAAACATGCACAAAACATATGCATGTTTATTAAAGCTACAACTCCACAGGACTTCACGTGATGTTTTCATCCTCTTAAATCACATTACTTTCATAAATAACAACGTACTTAAACTTCACGGGACTTAAAATCCCATGAAGTTTTATAAATTATTTCGATAAAATCGACCCAGTTTCAACCAACTGGCTGAAACTGGATCAATTTGGGCAATTAAATTCAAAATGGGTTAATTTTTACAATTAAGTTTCTAAATGGGTTGGTTTTAAAAATTTATCCTAATATAGTAATATAAAATAAATATTATAATATTTTAATTTTAACGCATTCTATTATAATTAAACTTTAATTGTATATTTAATACTAATTCAATATTATATTTAATACTAATTGTATAGGTCAAACTAGTGTTGACAAAAAAGACTCACCATAATATTTTGCAAACCCTCTGGAGGTAGAAACACAAAACCATGGTGTTTTTTAGAAAAACATAAGAAAATCACCATGGTAGCAAAACAAAGCCTAAGAAATTAAATCATGCGTCTTGAATATAAGTTTTTAAGAGTATTTTTTGAGTTTTCGATGAAAATTTTAACTAGGAGACGATCGTTTGTAACGTCTACATATAAATTGAAAATAAAAGATATTATTTGTAAAACGACCCTATTTTTAACATGGTTTCTCAGTGGAAAAAAAAAACCGCTAATATATCTAAAAAGCAGGAAGAAGTAGAACCACCGAACCTTGTATGGCAGATGTAACAAATGATTAGAAACCTTCACAACAAACCGGTCAAATATAGGAAAATTTTGTCTCTTAATAGATTACAATTGTCAGTCAGCAAATGAGACCGATGAACACACACTGAGCACAACATTGGATAGGCCCAAACCCATGCAGTCTTAATTTCTCGAGACCTTCACAGGGAGCGATCTCAACTGAAATTACGAACTACTCTAACCTATTGCTGGTTTCTGCAGGTTAGCACAACAAGTGTAGGAACGGATGCTCGCGTCACACTAATATCTATCGGAGCAGATTCTTCTCAACTAGCGGAGCCCGTCAAGCTGAGCGCCCACAAATATTGCTGGGCTTGCTTCTGTTGGCATTCTCACACTCTCGTGCTCTTTCGCTTTGAACATGAGGGTTGACCATTATTTCTTTGCTTTGCGTGCAAGATAGCGTTCACGGGCTGCCTGAATTTTGCTGTCCACATTATCAGAAGGCGCTGTGCTACCACTAGCCTCTTTCTCAGGCAATTGCTCTTGTTTATCCTCTGGTGTTTCTTTCTCATTTAAAGCACCAAAACCACCACTGCAACAAAATACAAATGTATAAGTAACTCGGCCACGATATAGGATTGCATCTGCTCTATAATTTATTTACCTGAGCTTGTTGACGTCCATTTTCTCTATTTTCCTTAGAATGGGCATCACCCATGACATCTCAACTGCACAAACATTTCTCATGAATGGACGAGAGGAATTTATGAGTTCGTGGTAGACGACATAATCAGGTAGTTGCCCGTCTTCGTCAGTTTCTAGAACTGAAGATGGGTGTACCTGCAATAATGTGTGAAAGGCATTAACAAGTACGTCTCAATACTCCTAGTGGACGTTGAGAAGACATTTCCTTCCTAGAATAAGTTCCAGTTTATATGATGCAAAGAACTCTCCGGTGCGAGTAAAAGGTTTAAGTGATGTCTTATTCAAGAAAGCAAACCTTAAATTCAGGCTATAGAAGAAACAGAATGATAGTATTAACAGAAATCTAACAAAGCATGAATAGCTTATCACATAAAAACTCTCAGTACATTGGGCTAACCTTTTTTACTAGCATCAGTAGCAAGAAAACAGTAACATAACCAGTGACAATAATGCCACGGCTCGAAACAAAAAGTTCACTTATAAATTTATAACAAACATCTGATTAATTACTTGTTTCTGATAAAACCAATGTCAGAGAGCTAGACCACGACCTGTCCGTGACAACATGCATTTGATATTAAATCTCTCACTTTAGTTATAATCCAAGAGGATAAGGAAAACACATATATCTAGGCTTAGAGCCTCTCATATTGCAAGTAGAACCAGAAGAATAGAGACTGCTGAAGTCAACCAATGTGGAATATAGGTGTCCATGATATCTGCCAGCAAAATTATTTTGTAAATCACAGAACACCTGCTGTCGTTTTGAATAGAGATTTTATGGCATCAGTAGTTTGATCATAAGATTTTCTGAATCATTCCTAGAGTTTATTATCCATCAGTAAAAAATTTTAACTAGGTAAGTTAAGGGCCCTAAACACTTAAATAAGCATATCAAATGGTGCATGAGCAAGCCAATTACTTCTTCTATTCTATACAAATGAATATCAGCAGGTTGGACTCCATTATCCTTTATTGCACTATCACCTTAAATCTGAAACAGCGTCCTGCTGTCATTTCATCGATCAATATGACAGCATGCAATAGCCGTAAAAGTCTAAGAGGAACATTCTGAGACACTATTGATGAACTAGTCTTACAGTAACTTTCAGGATTAGACTAGTTGGGAGTCAAAGCTAGGATATATGGTCTTCAAATTAAGTTTTGAACCAATTTAGACCAATGTTGGAGTCAAATATTTCTAGCTTTATGTCGAAACATGAGTTAAACAGGCACTGTTTGCTAACACAGAAACTTCATAGGATAGGCATACAGGAGAAAAAAATAGTAGTATACTAGAGGTCCAAGAGGTCAGCGAGATTACTAGAAGAGGGAGAGGTAAGAAACAAATGAAGCAGGTATACAATGGAAAATAGTTGATTCTTCAAAAATTAACCTAAAAGGAAACTATATGATATTATACAGTAACAGTAGAATATATCAAACTAAAAGTCCTTCCAGTCATCGATAATTAGTATTTGGGTTCCTAATTGATCAATTAAGTATTACCTTTATTGTAGCAACCCCATTATAAAACACCACAGCCATACTACACAGTAGCCAAAAAAAACTTTACAAAAATATTATCTGTATTCAGAGGCTCAGCATTCCGCATCAGTTGTTAATGAATTTACTTAAAATGTTTGAATCCTAAGCTTATGTACGTACGTACATGCATGCACGCAGATATGCGCGCACACGCACGGGCACACACATACATACACATACATACATAAATATATACATATGTATATACATAACATGCATGCCCTCGCGCGCGCACACATATTTATAGGGATATTAATCTATACAGTTACTCGTGTATTGAGAAATAAATAAGAAATACCTGGATAAGTTGCGACCGATAACCAAGCGTCCGATAGCCATTATGATGCAGCATTCGCTCGGCTAGCTGATTCCCATAACCCTTGCATAAGGCTCTCCTCAACTTCTGGTAATCATGATCGCTTTTCTTATGTCTCAAACCTGATTTTACATCCACTGGTCCTGGCTTGAAGAAAACAAGATAATACCATTAAAAAAAGTTAGATAGGCTAAAACAATTAAAAACACTGTCACAAAGCTTGACTTTTCAACTTCACATCCACTCATTAAACAATTGCCTATTGTATACATGAAAAAAATGCTTGTCATGTTAGCAATCAAGAGATAAATTATATGAGTATGTCAAACTATTGCATGTTAACAGTTAATACAAGGAAACTATCCATTAATGGAATTACTTCATTCTTGTAGCTTTCGGCTACAACGCTACCCACTGTTTTAAAAAGCCTCCGCCTAGTCCGCCTAGGCGTACGCCTAGGCCTAGGCGGTACCTTAGCTGCCTAACTAGCACCTAGCGTCTAGGCGGTATCTAGACTGCCCACCTAGGTTTTGGGAGTGTTTAGGGGAGCATTATCTGCTTACGTGAACTGCACCCTTTAAGCCTTGATCGTGATTTTGTGTTGCAGTCTCCATGTCCTCCAACCTCCTTCAAACTCGTTTAGCCTGTAAATATGAATACCTCCACTACCTCCTCTGACCTTTAGCAAAACTTCCTCGATGACTACTTAAATGAAGAAAAAATCCACCTAGACACTAGTCCGGCACCTAAGCTTTCTATATTAACATTTACTATCCATTATTATAATTAAAAAATAAAATAAATCTCCTAGGCTCTAGGCGACGGGTCCAACACCTAGGCCTCCTAGCGCATCCAATAACCTAGTTAGTTATTATTTTGGCTATTTAACATTTAAGTATGCATGGTTTATTGTGGATCTAGGATTACTATCTTTTTTTTTACAAATTTATATGACTTTAATATATATTTTTATCAATTATTATAATTAAATAATTTTAAAAAATAGCCAAACGCGTAGGCGTCGCCTAG
Source organism: Asparagus officinalis (assembly GCF_001876935.1). NCBI lineage: Eukaryota > Viridiplantae > Streptophyta > Magnoliopsida > Asparagales > Asparagaceae > Asparagus > Asparagus officinalis. The sequence continues at coordinate 23,812,698 of NC_033795.1, forward strand.
GCGTACGCTTAGATGTTTAGGTGCTGGCTTAAACGCCTAGTCCGCCTACCACTTTCTGTAACATTAGCAATACCTGCTACTCAGCTATTAAAGCATACATCAAAAATTAGGACAATCATCTTCAGTGAAGGGCTATCTCACCCCTGTTGGAAGTCCCGTGTTCGATTAATTTACAAAGCAACATAGTGAAAGCTCGGGTCTTTGCAATTATGCAAAACTAAATTAAAAAAGGCACATAGCCGACATGCCGCACAAATGAATAAAATTGAAAGCATAAAAACATAGTAAATAATAGGAAGTAGAACTATTTGGTGCTTTGACAATAGCTAATTTGAGATTCATGAATTGTCCTGACTGAAAAGCTAACCTACCAGGCTATGGTGCAAATCGACATGGAGAGAGGGGGATGCACATGCATCACAGAATTTGGATTGAAGATGATAAGGATCGAGGAACTTAACTTGGAGATACAAAAAAGCGTAATTAAGTTTGATAGGTCTATCAGCTCGTGTGCATCCACTGATATCGAGGTAATTCTAGGTGGCTGCCCTATTTGTAACAGGGATAACATCACATGAACTACATGAAAATTTGAAACCAGATATAGGTCCATCTCAACAACCAGCACTAATAAACATTTACCATCTCGCATATTTTTAAAGAAAAGTTCTCAAGCAATTATTATGACAGTTCTTAGAGCACAGCAATGAAAATATACAGAAGAAGATAATAAGTTTTAGAGCACATCAATGATAAAGCTTACATGATAGAGCTTCCTTAAGACTATGGTGTGTCTGCTACTTATAATGTCAGTGATCTATCTCCCTATTATGAAGAAGCAGAAGGCCTAGAATCACGGACAAATGTTAGGTTTTTTTTTGGAGGGATGGGTTGTTTAAGACAATTCAAACTTTGTAGCTGCAGGAGATCAATTTGCAGGTTGGCACCCCCGAGTGGGACAAGGCCTCCTTTTCTTTCGAGAAGTGATAAATATTTTCTTGGCTTGCTGCTTCTCAACCTTTACAGCCAGTTTGATTACCTCGTTTAGGGTCCAATATGGTTGCATCTAAACAGCATTCTCAATGTCAGACCATAGGCCATCAAGGTACTATGCTACTACTTGCTCTTAAGGTTCCTTGATGATGCAAGTCATGAGGAGTTGTTCAAGATAAACTCGAGTGGAAGAAGAAGCAGAATTTAAGAGTTCTCTTTTTTTGAAATCACTCCACCAGGAGTATATCCATGAAATAATTCTTGGGCAGCAAACACTAAGCATCTATTTATCTAAAAATAATAATAATGTTATAAAACAATAGTAGCTAATAGGAATGGACTCGGTAGTCGGTACACTTTATCAGTTTAATATTACAAAACAATCATTTCCAATTTCGTTTGTGGAAACTTATATTGTTGTGGTTGACAAGGGCCTTTATGAAAACAGGCTCTTCAAATATTCGATTGAAGCCCTGAGTCGCACTACGTTGCTTTGCTTTGCACTAGGTTGTAATTTATCAAGATTGTTTAAGTTCAAAGTAGTAGATCGTTGCTCCATTGGTGACTTTCTCTTAAAATATTTATCCATGACTAGAAAAAGTTAAGCAAAATAATCAATATCAAACTATTATTCAACTTGTCAGCAAATTTTTTTGCTTATATTTAGTTACTAATCTTACAAATCCCAAATTTTCCTTTCTATGATATCTAATTTCTATATGATCACTCAAGTTCTCAAAGTAAAGAACAATCCATTAGTCATATGTTACACTTTATTATTGTTGTAGCTTTACTTGGGCCAATTAAACAAAGTAAAGAACATGAGTTTGGATTTTAGTATTATTTTTGGGTTTCTATTATTGTAGTTTTATTGCGGTCAATATGACTTTGTTGTTGAAAATTTAAATAGGTTTGAACTTCTAACGGGCTATTTCAAATTTTGTCGCTCATTTCTTTAGTGTTTTAGATAAGTTGGGCTTGGGTGCAATTTTCAAAATATATGGGGGCAAATTATAAGCCAAACTATAGTTTATATGATAAATTAAAAATTTTTAGGGTGCAACTGCACCCCAGGGGTCGTATATAAATCTGCCCCTGGGTGGATCTACCTTAACCAAAGTGGTGTCACCTAATAACCAATCCCAACCCACTAATCTAATAACCAATCTTTAGGTGACCCCTCTAATAAAACGTCATCCAATATCATACCCAACCCACCAAACAAACTGCCCTCAAAAAAATCAAGAATGAATTCCTTCAATATTGGTCTTTTAGTCTCTCAAATTTAAGCCCTCAAATCATTGAAACTGCTATTGGATTCCTTAAATCTTTGAGTTCTTTTAAAACTAGTCCTTCAAATAATTGAAAATGCTATTAGATCCCACAATTCTTTAAGTTATTTTAGAATTAGTCCCTCCAATCAAAAGTAGAAGTAGCAACTAAAGGGATAAATTTGAAACAACTTGTAAGAATTTAGGAACCTAATAGCACTTTCAAGCACTTTCAATGATCTAGGGAACTAATTTCTCTCTAATTGCCACATACATGTTTGATTTAAGAGACTAATTTCAAAAATGACTTAAGAATTGGGTGACCTAATAGTAATTTCAATGATTTGAGGGTCTAGTTTCAAAGCAACCTCAAAAGTGAGGGAGGTAATAGCAATTCCAATGGTTTGAGGAACTAATTCAAAATAGGAAAGATTTTAGGGATTAATATTGTAATAAAACCCTTTTAGAATCAAGGTTTTAAATGTCGGATGTCGGGTTCATGTCGGACAACTAAAATTCATGTCGGACAGCAAAAATTAGGGATATGTCGGGGGACATATACTAAATGTCGGATTGCCATATCGAATGGATTTTTACTCAATTTTGGTCACCAAGATGGAATGCACTAGTTTTGTTATAGCTTATCCTACTTGAGTTGAGTATTCATTATCTAAACACGAGTTGTTTTCCATTTCTTGAAGGGAAACATTAGAATATTATGCCAACAAATAAATAAAATACACATTGTCAAACTAGGACTTTCGAAGTGCCTTACATAAAATTAACATGAAGTAAAGTGCCTTGCATAAAATTGACATAAAATGTTAAGACTTTGAATTGATTTCAAGCTACGGTTCAATCTTATTGTTTATATCACGCTTTTATGAATTCTCGGTTCAATCTTATTGTTTATATCACGCTTTTATGAATTCTCAATTTTAATTTGTAGAGACGAAGACGAACGAGAGGAGATCGTGGCGGGAAAGAGAGCAATATTTTTTTCTTTGCCCTAATCTATATTATATGCTATCGGGTTACTATGGAAACAAAAGGCTAAAAAAAGAATTAATCAGGTTAGGCTTTTGAGTATTAAACCCAAAGCCCAATACTTATCAACTCAAAAAAAAAAAATCGGTCGATTTTTGATTTTTTAGTGCTGAAAATCGACCATGTCGGCAATATCCCCTGATATGTCTGACATGAGCCTCGAAAATGATATCTGATTTGAAATGGCAATATCCATATCGCTCCACTCCAGCCTCTGATCCAACATGTCGGCTGACATGTCAGCCGACATTTAAAACCATGTTTAGAATTAAGAACCCGTGATCAAATTTTTACCCCTACCCATGCTCCTATAGGCGCTACGCCTCATCCTCTGCCCTACACCTCCTGTTTCTCCTTCTCTACTTAGTTGTCAAGATCCCATTGACCATTCTTAGCTCTATGCTTAGCAAATTTTGATTTTTTTTCTACATATAAATTTAGGATTTTTTAGGGTTTTGGAATTTAAATTGTTTGATTTTGGTGTAGATTTATTTTTTCACTCACGATTTATTACATAGTGACACCACTTTTAAAAATACTGGATCCGCCACTAAACTGCACGGTGTACTCTTCCACTGACATGTCTAGTTGTCGAAGATTGTGAAATTGAAGGAACTTGCTTTTGCGGTAGTGCTCAAGGAGGAATTGCCTCTTGAGCTCTCTACACATCTTCCAAGTACAGATTTTACTCCCCCTTAGGATTCTCATTGCTGCTTAAGATTCTCCTACCAAATTGAAGTGTATTTCTCTAATTTGACAGCAACAAATTTCACCAGTTGAAATTCAAGTGTTCCCTTGAGCTCAAAAATATGTTCAACAGTGTGAAGCTCATCCATGAAATCTTTAGGTGCATTCAGCCTCAAAGTCAGGATTATCAATTGTAATGCCAAAATTACTATGGTGATGATTTAGCCTTTGTTACCGATGACGATGGAGGGATTCTTCACTTGAAGAAGAGCTATGAAAATGAAAAATATGCAAATTTGTTCCCGTCAAGAGAATGCTCATTTTCCTCGGAATTTGAGCTCCATCTTGTTGGCATTGATTTTGCTCTTGTTGTCAAAGTAGTCGATTTCTTATTGATGTTACTGCATTTGTTGATGCAGTTAGCATTGCATATCCTTGCTAGATCATTAGCTCCTGAAGCTTGAGCAACTATTTCCCAAGTGAATGTGGGGTCATCATAAAAAACTGGCACTTCTCCCTCATCCTCCATCACCCCAACTAGCCATTCATTGCTCTCATCAATATGCATCGATGATATGGGATCAA
>NC_033795.1:23818116-23829836 GCF_001876935.1 Asparagus officinalis
CCTTTAGTTGTCAATTATACTTCACAAACACCAGGTCAGTAAGAGCTTGTTAGTCTAGCCTATTCCTTTTTTAGTACGGATCTACAGAAATCAAACAAATGAAAAGAGCAAATAGTTAATAGTAGCAACTAGCAAGTGTCACCTGAAGAATATATATTATGTCAAAGGTTCCTTACATTCTCAAACATGCTCCAATTGTGTTCACAACCCGATGCACTACAAGTTACTCCAAGAACTTTAATGACTAACTTTTGCAAATCAGGAGCCAAGCCTCCATAAGCAAGCCACCAATCGACTATTAAAAGAAAAATGAGTGACCGTGCAAACTTCAAATTTTAAACTATATGTAGATGTAAAGATTAGAACCAATACAAAATGAAAGACAATTACCGAGTAACTTGGTACTTCTTTGTGTCAACCATATCAATTCCCAAGAGCCCTCGTGCTTCTCTAAATAATGGTAATTGATTGATGATTTTATCTCATATTATAGGATCTGACACAAACTTTTTAATAACATGATAAACACCTTGCATTATATCTTCAACCGCCTCTAATCTATGATTTGCATAAGAAAAGTCTAAATTCAAGTAGTAGCTGGCAGTATGCAATGGCCTATGAAGTTGGACCTCCCATCTCTCGTCAATTATATTGAAAACCTCCTCATACTTCTCTCTTTCATTACCAAAAGAAGCTTGAATTGCTTCCTTAGCCCTATCCATTGCCTCATAGATATAACTCAAAGCCGGCCTTTTTCACTATCCACAAGTGGAAGGACTCTCACAAGCAGACTCATACACTAAGAATCCAAAGTATGGTATTCCAAAAGGATGTAGAATTCACAATCACAACGATAGCTTTTCCTGATCCTTTGCCCATCAAGTAGCCTTCCATCTTGATGAGGTGAACATAGTTCTCAAGCTTGACTTTTGCATATGAATTGATTTTAGAGTTAAGAAAGAGGTGGCGAACCTCTTTATCGCTAGCCTAAGCAACTCCCTTTTCTTTGTTAAATCTCTCATCATGTGAAGGTCACCCAGATGAGTGTATATAAATGAGGTCAATTGCATAGCCCTTTGTAAACATCTCTTCACTCAGGGCAGTTTTCCAAAATCTTATAACATGAGATCCACACAATGAGCGGCACACAGAGACCAATACAGATGTGGATATTTAACCTCCAAAAGCCCCTTACAAACATAGAAAATATTAGCACTCAGCTTATTAAATAATTATCTACTACCTGAGCCTTTGAATGTGATTAAAGTTAGACAAGATTAAAAAAACATACATGCATACTTATATCTTGAATGGCTATCTATGACAACTTGGATGACATCTTTTGGGCCAACTTCATGAGTGTATGCATCAAGCAATTTGAAGATTTTCTCTCCCATCTTAACATAAGCTGACGCATCAATTGAATTAAGAAACATTGTGCCATATGGAGTGTTCACCAAAAATTGATTAATGTCATTGTGCCATATGGAGTGTTCACCAAAAAATGATTAATGTCCTTTCCCTTTGGTCAGACCACCCATCTAACATTAAAGTGCATCCATGTTTTTCTCATGCATCCCTATGAGATTTCATGGATACATTGGTGTGTTCCACCTCTTTGCGAAGAAAAGAATGTCGAAGCTCATAAGGTGATGGATGCTTTAATCCCGGTCCAAAGTTCCCTATAGCTACAACCATCACATGAAACTCCTCTTTATTTTCTATATTGAAAGGAAGCCCTAAATTGTACCAAAATCTTGCTATTAATTGCACAATAGCTTCTCTCCCATTGTGCCATATGGAGTGTTCACCAAAAATTGATTAATGTCATTGTGCCATATGGAGTGTTCACCAAAAATTGATTAATGTCATTGTGCCATATGGAGTGTTCACCAAAAATTGATTAATGTCCTTTCCCTTTGGTCAGACCACCCATCTAACATTAAAGTGCATCCATGTTTTTCTCATGCATCCCTATGAGATTTCATGGATACATTGGTGTGTTCCACCTCTTTGCGAAGAAAAGAATGTCGAAGCTCATAAGGTGATGGATGCTTTAATCCCGGTCCAAAGTTCCCTATAGCTACAACCATCACATGAAACTCCTCTTTATTTTCTATATTGAAAGGAAGCCCTAAATTGTACCAAAATCTTGCTATTAATTGCACAATAGCTTCTCTCCCTTCTTTGTTATATAATTCTTGAATTGTTGCTTGATTCATTTTCAATTTTATTTTTCTTTCCTTCACAATTTTGAGTGGATTAGGAGTGACAAATTTATGCATAGAACCTCTTTGTCATGATTGTGATTGTACTTGCTTCCCCTTGCTCCATGCTCTTAGTTTGCTTCTTCATTTCTACTTCTTTGACCCCTTATTGAACTCTCTCTTCCATTAGCAATTTGTTTGCATTTATCCTTTGTTTTACTAATTTGAATTTCTTCCACATCTTCTCCATTGTATTCATCATTATCTTCAACCACAACCATATTCTCATCACCAAGGTCAGGAAAGAAATTAGTCGTCTCTTGCTCTTTTCGAGTCTTGTTTGCATAAAAAAACTGTTTGAGCTTCTCCCGTACATCGGAAGATACTTTTGCGCATTCTTTCGCATCTTCCACCAATAAGGTGCTCGGTCGCAAAGTAAATCCCTCCCTTGGATTGCTTTCCACACTATACACAAATAGTATCATTTGTATTCTTTTTCCCCTTAGATCAACACATTTCATCCATTTCCAAGCTAAATGCTCTCTTCGATTCGACGTCTCGCCAATTCTTCAAAAAAAATCAAATTATTAATTTTAGGAGAAAATTTTAGGAAAATATATTTCAGGAAATAATTTTAGGAAGTTAATAGTTTTAAGGAAATGATTTTAGAAAATAAATATTTTTAGGAAAATATTTTAGAAGAAAGAATTATTTCCAAGAAATAAGTTAATTTTAGGAAGAGCATATTTTAGGAAGAAAACTAAAAAAGATTTGGAAGTGATGCAAATAACAAAACAATTTCTTAAAAAATAATTTTCAGGAAATTTTTTTCATGAAAAACAATTCAGAAAAAAGAAATGTCATAGAAATAAATATTAGGAGAAAATAAAAAATTTAAAATAAAAATGATATACAGAAAAACAATTATCAGAAATAAGCTATGTTTTGAACAAACAAGTTTCAGGATAAAAGTTAAAAAACACTTTTTTGATAAAATTCATTTTAATTACAGTAATTATCAAGTAGTAAAAGAAAAAAGTTAAGTTTTTTTACCTTGTTCTTCTTCTAAGAGAGGTAAGGCAAGACTTTGGATCAAGGAAAAGTTAAAGAAACAAATGAGTGGAAAAGTCACCTTAAGTCAAAGATATTTGATAATGTTATAATTTTTTCATGAGTACAACTAAATAGATGACAACCACACAATAGATAAAGAGATAAGCAAAAAAAGATTAGGGCCCTACCACTAATTAAAAGTGATATCACTACACCTTTTTGGTAGAAAGTATACTCAATTGGGTACACTTGAAAGAGCCACTAATTAAAAGTCACCATTTCGACCTTTAGGAGCTCACATTAGCGTCTCGCCTGCGCTGAAAAAAACAACCTGAAGATCTAGAAGTGCGTCAAGCGCTCGAAAAAAACAGTGCCTGAAGATCTAGAAGCGCGTCAAACGCTCGCCTTGGTCAACCCAACGCCCAAGAGTATTGCAAGGCGATGAGCTCCTAAAACACCTCGCCTGAGGGCCTAGGGTGCTCAGGCACTTTGCCTTTAAATCACTGCTTGAAATTATTTCGTGACATCTTCCTCATCAATTTTATAACGTATATCTTTCTCTATATAAGGCACCAAACAATAATTCATATACTCATCTCCCATTGGTTTCAAAGATCATTCTTAATAATGTTCATTGCCGAAAATGCTCTTTCAACACTTGTCATTGCAACCGACGAAATTAAGGCCAACTTTGCCAACTTGTACACCAATGAATATAAAATATCCATCTTCATTTCAACCAACTTTTTAGCAAGTTCACCAATACCTATAATTTCACAAAAATCATGAGTAGATACATAAGAAATGTAGTTCTCAAGTTGATCACTACGATCCACTTCGAAAAAATCTCTAGGATAAAACTCAACTAATTGAATCAATTTTTTCCTTATCAAATAAAGAGAATGATTTACTTGGTTCAAGACATGCCACACAAGAAAGCAACTCCGTATTACGATTATCAACATGATTGTTCAACTCTTGAAGATAAAAATTCATAGATGTATTAAAAAATTCAACTTGATAATGATGAAGATTTGTAGGCATCAGAATTCTACGCTTTGCTCTACCAACCACAAACTTATCTTCCATATTCGGGATCGCTATCTCATGCAAATTACACAAATCACAAATTGCTTTAAACAATTCGTTCCAACCATCCTCTCATTTTTTGGCAAAATTTGCTTAACTACTTTGACAAGATTCATAACATTAGCAAGGTCTTGATCTCTCCATTGTAATGCTTATGACAAGTCATTTGTAATTCCTAAAATATTTCCATCAAGTGACAAAAATGCAAACTCAAAGTTAAACAACTAACGCAAGATGCATTTCGCTTTATATCTTTATGTATCACCATCAACTTCTATGGAAATAGTCATCACATCAATCACCGAAGAAAACAAGATGATTAAACTCATAACTGTGCCATAATGTGAACCCCAGCGTATCTCCCGGCCGTTTCAAATTTGTTTCTTGATCCAAACATCGTCCAGTCTTGATATCACCTCTACAAATACCATAGATTACTTTTTCAAGTTGTTTCTCTCGAAGAATATCTTGACGCTTGCATAAGCCTTGAATGACATTATTGTCCTTGCAATATGTTCAAAGAACTCATTAAAAGAATCATGTTCCTTTGCAACCCGTTACGAGTATCAATCGAAGATAAGCAAAACAATGAACATAGTAAGCAGATTCATTCTCCGCTAATATCACCGCCTTAAGAGCACTGAACTCTCCTCGCATATTGCTACCATCATCATATTCTTACCCATACACATTTGACATGCTCAATCCATGTGTAGCGAAAATGGACCCAATGGCTTCTTTTAATGTCACCGCCTTTGTCCTTAACATGAACAAGTGCAATAAAATATTCAATGATGCTCCCCTTTTTATCCACGTAACATACATCAATAGCCATTTGTTCTTTAATTGATACATCATGAGTCATCAACTAATAAAGCAAACAAGTCAATGTTCATGTCCACAATTATAGCTTTTGTTGTCAAGTAGGCACAAGTCTTTTTAACATCTTTTTGAATCATTGGTGAAGTTAATTTGTTATTATCAGGAGCATTTGTCAACACAATTCTTTCAATATCTTCCCTACATAAGGCAAGATATTGTAGAAGTTTAAGAAATCATCCTTTGTTTAAGGATTTTTCCAATTTATCATGACCACAAAAAGAGCTTTTTTGACGCAATAGAAACATGACCGCTCTAATCATTGTTCTCAAGCAAAGGCGAGATAATCCATCTTTTCTTGTTGAGAAGCTTTACATATATTAATGTCTATGTGTTGTTTTCGGTTCATGAGATCTTGACGACCTTTAAAGCCTTGTGTATGAACACTATTGTGGTCTCCAACATGCTTTCTCAAAGCCTCCTTCCAATACGCAATCCCGTACTGGTAAATAATCACCAGCTCCTTTTTTTTATTCAATGGTCTAAACGAATAACAATATAGACAAAAGCAAGCATCTTTGCTTTCACTATATTCCGACTAACTTCCACACTCTATGACCCAATCTTTTTAAAAATGATGATCTCTACTCAAAAAATCATGTGAAGGATAGCTTGCTAGTATAGGTTGGCGACGACCCTTGAGCAAGTATGCTCATTGAATATTTGCTAATTGCTTTGAATTTGTAGCAGTTGAATAAACATTAGATCTTAGTCCAAGATCCACCACAAGTTCATGCTCATCTTGGTTATCCACCATTTGTGAAGGTAGAGAAGGTGGTGGCAGTGACGGTGATGGTGATGGTTGCAGGCCACCCTCACCCACGGGGGTGAAATATACTACCTCTTTTAAAAAATCGTTCCATAATTGAGCCACCATCACCACTGGTGGTATGAAATACTTGATTTCTTTTATGAGATTATTCCATGACTAAAACAAGATAAAATATATACAGATATTAAAAGTTTTAGCATAAATTATCTTTTGAAATATAGTTCATGTACATCAGAAGTTTGTTATTATCTGATTTTATTTAAAAAGCGGATGTTTTGACTTTGTTGAGACTACATTCATGCTTACGTTTTATTAGAACAAGTATAATGCACGTGCTTTGCACGTGGACATGTTGTATTTAGTATTATATTATTTAATAAATTATATATAAACACTTTACAAAGTTATTTAATTGCACTATGATTAAAAATTTTTAAGTTATACTATAATTAATACTCATACTATTATTAACATACATCTAATAGTTATTTAAATTAACTTATTATTATATTGTTAAACAATTTATTTAGGAGTACAATTATTAAATAATAATGTAATCATTAGTTAAGTAACACTATTGATATAATTAAACCATTTATATTATTAAATATTTATGTTATGGACATATTTTACTATAATATTTATTAAATAATGGCAATAAATTTTAATATTATATGACTATATGTTGTAAAATATATTACCTTGCTTGATAATTAATATCATCTTAGTAATAAAAAATTAGATGGTATAAATTAAAAATATTATTATTTAGGAAAAGTACTTTATATAAAAATATTGGATCCTTGAAATTTACGAGACATTTACTTTCCAACAAAAAGTGAATGACTCATAGATTTCAAAATTCCAATATTTTTATATAAAGTAACTTTTCTAAATAAAAGTATTTTTAATTCATAATGTCTAATTTTTATTACTAAGATTTTTATATAAAGTAACTTTTCTAAATAAAAGTATTTTTAATTCATAATGTCTAATTTTTATTACTAAGATGATATTATAATATCGAAAAGGGTGATATTCCTTACAATATAAAGAATCAACCCCTATTTATACTATTATTGATAACTATAATTATGTACAATATTTTATTAAATAAATAATTTTACTAATTCATTACAATTAATAATTCTTTTATAATGAATTATAATATATTTATTAACTTTATTATTATTATAAATTATTAATATATTATAGCGAGTGACCAAATATTTTGGAAAAAAGAAGAGAAATGTATATGTCTCATAAATTCCATGGATCTAAATATTTTTATATAAATTAATTTTTCAAAATAAAAATATTTTTAATTTATAATGTCCAAATTTTTATTACTAAGATGATATTAATTATCGAACAAGATAATATTTTGCAACATAAAGAAGTAACTGTATTTATACTATTATTAATAATTATAATTATGTGCACTAATTTATTAAATGAATGACTTTTACTATTTTATATAATTAATAATTATTTATAATAAATTATCATATATTTACGAATTTTGTTATCATTATAAATTATTAATATATTCTAGTGAATGACCAAATAATTTGAGAAAATGAAGAGGTGCATAGTTAATAAGAGGTTATGGATCATTAGTTTTATAAATAATGGTACAATTGTGAGAGATAAAAAATTGAGAGGGTAAAAAAGGAAATCAAAAGTTTTGACATGGGTATTCTCTTTTATAAGTAGTATAGATTTCTAATTGATTGTTAGGAACTATAAGTAAATACCATAAACTAATTACACCTAAAAATGCTAAAATCTAAATAAATAAAAAGGGGGAAGTTAGAAATTCTAAAGCTCTAAAACCCTTCAAATAGAAACTACAAGTGCATATCATAAGCTAATTACACTCAAAAATTCTAAAATCTAAAAAAAGCAAAAGGGAGTAGTTAAAATTTCTAAAAGCCTAAACCCCTAACCGAATTAATAAAAGTCTAGAGGGAAAACAATTAAAAAGCTAAATAAATTTTTAAAAAGAGAAAGTTAAAGAACTAACGAAAATCAAACCATAAACCTAAACATATCAATAGAAGTATAGTTTATAGAAGATAAAAGTTAAAAAAAAACTACCGAAAATGTGATTAAGTGCATGAATACCGAATGCGCGCCACAAGAGAGGGCAGAGAAGTCTGGAGAAGCACTGAGAAGGGGAAAAAACCAAAGAAGAACTAAGGTGAGACGACAAGACTAAAGAAGGACGGAGTGCTGAGTAGGGTGGAAGTCAGGCCAGACTCCAGAGGAAGAGTGGAGTCAAAGGGCGGAGTTTGGCGATTGTGAAGGGGCGTCGAAGTGTTGAACAATCCCTAGTTCTTAACTTCTCATGATAAAAAAATGACAAAATAGAAACTACGTATGTCTAAGAATTGGGGATTTATACTTTTCTATTTTAGGCCCTACAATTAAAATAAGTCACCAAATATTAATAAGCCCTATTTATTTTTCCAAATCCAGAGGGGGCCCTTTGGGCCCCATGTGCCTCCGCCCCTAAAACCATACATGCTAGCTAGCTTCTGTACTTCTTTCAAGTGATTAAGGAAAGATTTCAATCTTTTCATGGCCCATCAATTGATTATTTCCCCATCCCAGAAGCATTTGAAGCTTCTAACACACTACACAAATCCATGTCCCTTGTGCGCTAGGACAATAATTGGGTGATCTCTATCTAGATTGATTGCACTCATTTAAGAATGACTACTTGCTTACAGTTATACTTATCTAGCTCTATTTAAATGTTCGCGAGTGAGACTTGCATGGAGAATCTTGAATCTGTCCTTTTGGCCATTTGACCAGTTCTCCTTTTATTTCAATCACGAATTTTTTACTGAGATACCAACTTCACAACATCATATATCATCTCTTTCTCAAATGACATGTTGATTCCTCCATTCCTTGATTTTTCTAGATTAGAACACAATCGACCTTATGTATCTTCCTAGTACTGTTTTTTTGCTTTTGTAGCTCTAAAGCCACGTTTTTCGACATTTTCTAGGAACAGGAGGAACTGCTACAGTGACCACTGACATACTACAATATTTAAAGTTTATTAGGATTCTTTGGTAACTATATTGAAGCACTACATGAATTTCCAAGTAGAATAGTAGATAGATTGTATGCAAATGTTATAGTTCTTTGCAGAGTTAATGCTCGCCTAGGTTGCATGGGTACAGATATTAGTACGGTATGGGAGTGGGTACATGACACGGCAATTTCGTAAAAGGTAGGGTACAGAGACACGACTAAAACTCATGAGATATAATCATAGTTCTAAGCTATATATGTAAACAACGCTTTTAAATCATCTCTCTTAAGGCTGAAACAAACTCAAGCCTTATCCAACAAGTAACAAAGATGGATGTGTAGGATGTATATCCAAGAAGTGTATGGCGAGTTTTTTTTAAAGTTAAACATGCCCTAAGTAATTGTGTGCAGGTCTGAATAAATATATGCATATATTTAAGGAGTGTCCAAGAAGTGTCAGGTAGAGATATGGGTATGACACGTGCTGGGTACAAATACGGCTCCATATTGGAAGCAACCAGGTAATATAGCTGGTCTCCTACACACCTCAAATGTGTGACAGTATGTCATGAACAATCCTGGAGGAGAGAAGATGACGCCCTCCATGAATAACAAGGCTGTTTCTATGTGCTGATCGTGGACCTTATGAATAAGGCCCAGGATAACTCAAGTGCATCTTTTTCTCAACTAAAGCACTCTTTAAATGTGAGACTTGTTGAACAGATGATACTGCTAATGAACAAGTATGGAGAGGACTCATAGTACCAAAATCCCCTAATAATCGCATAGAATACAATAACAAGTGAAAAAAATAAACACTGTCAGCTTGCAGTAAACAAAACTTAAAGCAGTAAGCATATGTATATTCATAATGGGACCAGAAGTGTGATTAAGTATTTGCTGCGGAAGGGACACGTTAATACTATGACAATTAATTGATATTTGATATTAATGACACTTTCAGTATACTGAAGCATTACCTTTAGAAATCTTTTGTATTATCTGCGATAACTGCTTTCTAACATCTCTGCTGAACTTCATGCTGCGTATCTATGAAAATAACCACAAAAAATGGTTAAATAAAATGTTTTAATAACATTGAGCTATCATCTCTGAAATAATCAACTCATTCTCAAAAAACTAGAATTTTCGCACATGCAATACAACATGAAATATATACACTTAGCAGAAGTACTTGAAAATTTTAGTTTGATTCATCATCAAGAATTGATATCTATGACATAAGTAAATTTAAAGGTAATATATGTAATAAGTTGGTGTTGAAGTTATACCTTAGAAATCATGTAAACTTGTCAAGAGGGCAAACGACTATTTTACAAGGTTATCCACACGAAAACATGATAAACTTCCCATGGTCGTCGGGAATACACATAAATATGTATAAACATGAAACAACAACTATGTTTATGCAAAGCTTACATGCCAATTTGGACAATATTCTTCTATATATAATACAACCTTTTACATCTGTTTCCAGCAGAGTATTTGTTCTCTCCTACTGATAACTGACAGCAGTATGAGGGCCATGTTTGTTTACTTGGCTCGGACATTGTTTCTACCAGTAATCGTTCTTAAAATTGAGATAACACAGATTGAACTCCTGCCAACAATGCAAAAAAGTAGGAGCTGATAACAACATAAATGGAAATTAGGATGCAATGAAGATTGAAGAGAAAAAGACTGAGACGGGAAACTTCAGCTAAATCAAAGGTCACAAGACAATTCAAAGATAAAATCCTGTATTATAAGACTCAAGGAAAGCACATAGATGTTGTAGTTGGAATGATAACAATCATGAGGCTGTTGTGATCCCAATAAAAGAATAAAAACACACCTTAGCACAATCTACAATGCCAACAAGGAGATGCTACAATTCATCTTAAATAAAGGGAGAAAGTTACTACCAAGGTTCAAGACAAATGATAGAGCATTGGCTTTTGAAATAAAGTAGAGATGAACTCTTGCAAAGGGAGTACTAATAAAAGAGGAGCTACTAGCATTGAAAGAGAACCCGCAACCATAAATCTGAAGAAACAACCGTCAGATTTGGGAATTTCTGTAAATTTCGAGAAAATTGCATGAAATTTTGCTGAGAACATTACCATCTAGATATCAGCCGGTGATATCATAAAGTATGGACGAGACAAGTACCAACATCTCTGACCTCCACCAAATTTTGAAGGACAGATACTTAGTGTAATTTGAGTAGGGGGGGGGGGGAATAGGAAGATACTATGATGTACTACCTGCGAAAAAGAGTTGACCTTATAAATTGAGGTCTCATTCGTGGAGCGGCGGGGCAGTAGAGCTATGTAGCTTTTTTTTTTGGTGGAGATAACACCTCCTACAAGATAGCCTCCTCTCTCAAACCCATAGCCATACTAAATAATACAGCCTAGGAAATAAAAATCCTACATCTGCAGGACGAAAAAAACTCCTGAAATTTTTGCAATCGAAGCATCAAGAGAGACAAACAAGATAACAAGAGAAATATATTTTCCTCATAGTACTCACGATCTACTATTGAGATTCAACCCAAAGAGAGGGAATTATATCCTCAAAAACCCTTGCACATCCTTGATATCCAGTTCAAGTGGCTTGGATAAGCAATCACTTGCCACACAACAGATTATATCTGTCATTGGCTGGCG
>NC_033795.1:23829846-23859930 GCF_001876935.1 Asparagus officinalis
GCTGCCAATACAGAGAAGCTCAAACTTTTCCCCCCATGAAAAATATCATGGAAGGATATCAAAGAAATTGATAGAAAATAATATGGGTCTGGTCAGTGAATTTAATATAATGGTTATTACCAACAAGTGTTTCTGAGGTATATCTTATAATTTTGTTGTAGTACAAAAAGAACTTTAGATCTTTTTCTTGGCCACTACTGTCTCCTCATTCATACAGGGTCTAATGCAAGAAATAGTCAGGAAAAAATAAACGACCTACTCTCACATAAGATGTAAAGCACTACGAAGTGCCCTAGTTGAAGCCATGGGAAAATGACTCTTTTCCAGCATTCTTGTTGTAGTTTTTTTTCTCTTTATCATATTTGTTTCTAACATGTCAGGACAAGGTGTAGTTAATAAATTAACCTGGAAAAAAATTATGAATAACCAAACTGTGTTCTTTAATCTTAAATTGGTTAGTGATGGGAAAACACTCTCCACAGTGTACCTGCAGATCATTATCCGCACACCAGTTTGGATCATAATTAGCTCGATACCAACTCTCATATATTTGAAGCAATTGAATGTGATCACCCCAACCAGAACCATCAGGTAATTTTGGAAGTGGCTCTTTCCTCTTCTTTTCCTTGCTCTTACTGCAAATAATAATATATGGTGTAAGAAAAATAGAGATAAGCATACAAAACCTTTACGCATAATTATCAGTTTGAAGGTATTAATATTCTGCATGATATGTAGGACTTCCACCAAAAGAATACAAAGATTGTTGATGCTATGTTGATGGTCTTTTTAATTTGATAAATAACAAACTATTAACATATTTGATGGCTTTTTAATTGAGTTGTGCATGAAAAAACATAACGAAATATAGACATTGGAGTGGATATTACGGGGGTCCAGGGGGTAGCACGCCTCTGCTGGGGATCGGGGGTGAAGCCCCTGAAAGGTACGACATATTCAATTGTTGGAGTATATCGAATAAGTTCAAACTGATATCCTGATTGAAAGAAAGATGCACAAACGGCCCAGATTTTATATGCTCAATTCAAATTGGACATGAACCATTTGTTGCTTTCTAGGTTAATTGAGGATCAAATAAATACGAGAGCAGTGACCAAAAAGTATAGAAAAGGACTCCAGGAAACAAAAGCCGTTGTCTCTCTTCAAGATCCAGGAGTCCAAGATACATTGGAGGAGGATTTTCACCCCTTCAAGCTTCATCAACAATGTGATCTCTACAGGCACAGCGTTTGATGATCAAAAGCAGTTTCTACAGATCTATGTCTCTTAAAGGTGTAATATGTTTCTAGTTTATTTGTGTTTATTTATTTTTTATTGTGAAGTTTGTGATCATGGTAGATTGATCGGACATGGAATCTCATTTTTAAAGGGTGGATTGAGTGGAGATTATCTAGAATGTGTATTGGCTTGTTGCCTATTGAGATCAGCGTAGGATCAGGTGTAACATGCTGTTTTTGGCCGGACAAACTTGGGGGGTTTGGATACTTTTCTAGACAGTGGAAGTGTGGAACATCTCTAGGGTGAGATAAAGGTGTGTTTGTAGGCAGCGACCAAACCACGTAAAACTTCTGTGTTTGTGGCATGCTTTTGTCTTTCATTATTTGCTTCCACTAATTAGCAAGGTTTTAAATATCGGTTATCGGACGGTCAAAATCCATATCAGATAGCGGATATCGGGGATATATAGGGATAAGTAGTATTTATCAGAGTGACATTACCGGATGGTGATGTACATAATATAATATTCTAAAATGTAATCTAATCGTACTTGATGAAATATAAACATACCAAAATGCAAATAATTATCTTTAGCATCACTAACCAATGGTAGAAACTCGGGTAGGGTGGGGTTTAAAGTGCATTGAATAGATGCCCGTTGCCCGAAATCAAAACTCAAACCAAATGCTGATAATTCCAGATTTTGGTCCGACAATATCGGCCAATAACTCACTTTATTGCCGCATTATCGGCAATAAACATCCAAAAATCATAACGGAAGGGCCCCAAAACCGATAAATCGCCGATAATATCGGTTTATCAGCCGATATTTAAAACATTACTGATTAATTGTTTAATTTTAACTAAAATTTTTTTTTTTGCCTATCCTAACAGAGATGGTTGAATAATATATTTGTCAAACTATCCACTGTAGTGCTGGATGCCTGAATGGTACAATCATCTATTGTTTCTGATTATTTGAAGTCTTCATTTGGTTTCATAGGATTCCTCTGATGATAAGATATCCTGCATCATGATGTTTTCTTGGTCAAATAGTACCAAATAGGCCTTCCAGGATCAATGGACACCGGACAATAAACTGAAAAAATTGATAATAAATTGTATATCTTTAACAGCTTTTGACTCTCTACTCAGATTTTTATAGTGGCTGTGTAGGCACTTTGGCACTTGGCAAGCAAGCAATTTTTTCCATTGGATGTAATTTACCTACTCACTAATGTGACGTGAAGAATAAAATATTGGTAGAAGAGTGTTTCAAGCAAGGTCACCTGAAAGCAGGACGAAGTGTGGTTTCTGCTGACAGCATAGCTGCAACAGTCAAAGCCTGGGATAAACAATCCAGCCCATTTGCCTCAATTAAAGTCCTTGAGAGCGAAGGCTCCAGTGGAAGTTCTGTGAAAATTAGAGATTTGAGGAACTCACAGTTCAAAGATTGAAAAATGATGGTACGATGGAAGAAACAATATGTTTCTGGCAGAAAAAGGAAGAAAAAAAGCCTATAGTTTATATTTTATGCTACAATGTTTCCATTAATGATGCTAAAAACATTAGACCAATGCTACACAACTGGCACTTGAAAATTAGAGCTCTAATGCAAGTATAATCCATTACAATTTAAAATAATATTAAGGGCATGCACAAGAACATGAATACAGTCCCATGAACACATCACAAATTTGAAAGTGTGAGCTTTCAAAATACAATATCCATGAGGTACTTCAACACATTTATGCCAACCCACATTTATGCATCCGCGCAACCGAGGTTCAAAGTCAATTTAATAAGCTCTTTAAAAGGCGTCGAATATAGATATTTGTCAATCGACCACAAGTTGACAAGAAAGAAAACTAGATACATTATATTAAAAATTTCTAGCTTTGTAGAATTTGCAGTGGAAACCACTTCCACATGCATTTTATCAAATTGACATTTGATTCATGAGAAACAAAAGAAATTGGAGATGAGTCCTAGATTTATGTTACTATAGAACTTCTTCAGACAGAAAAGACTCTTTAGCCAACTTATAGTTAACGAACAGAACCAAAGTTTAAAGGCGTGTGTCAATTTCTTCATATATGTAACTTTTACCCTAAATACAATTCCATATTGCTTTCCTTGGGGCAGAAAAAAACTAGCAAGGGCCTGACTTTTTTTTGTGGGTGTCAAACATACACAATTTGAATAGTTATATTGTTTAGGGCTTTTTCCTAGAAACCACCTTAAAATAGGGTCATTTTATAGAAACAACTTTTCATTTTCAATTTATAAGTAAACCACCTTTAAAGTGGCTTGTTGCTCCAATTGACAACCTACCCGAAAAAAGTTCACTTTAAACCCAAAAATACCCTTAAAACTCACATTCAAGACACACGACTCACTTTGTTAATGTTCAGGTCTAATGAGGAAATAACTCATGTACCTTAGACATGCATTTTTAAGGTTATTTTGGTTTTTTTTTAGTTAAGATTTGACTAGGAGGTGGTTGATTGGAACAAAACCCCTCTTAAAAGGTGGTTTTACTTATAAATTGAAAATGAAAGGTGGTTTCTGTATAATAACCGTATTTTTAAGTTGGTTTGGGGAAAAAACCTATTGTTTATATTACTGAACATAAATCCACTGGCTGTATCAAACATGTAGAATTAATCTTAGTTTAAAGTGTAAACTCTAAAATACATGTCAATACAACCTTATGCAATCATTTCATTGTACACTAGATATATAACGTACTAGAACTCCGCAATGATTAAGTTTAAAAAGATGATGCAGGACTTGGCCCCTGCTTCAATACATCATAGTTAAGCTTCCTGCATCCATGCCCTTCATATTGTTATCTGAAAGCCTTATATCCAGTTCCTTAAGCTTCAATTTCTCACAAAAGAAAAAAAAAAAATCTGAGTGCTATTCCTACTTTTGATAATTATTAATAACTGGAAATACATTGACCCAGGTTCCTACTATGTTTAAGCATTTTGTAGACTTCAAGTAAAAGAAACAACAACTTCAACACCTTTTCAGCTACTACTATAGATCAAGTAGTTTGCATTTGTGTGCAATTTTGTGTCTGTTGGTCCAACCTTTTACAAGCATTAAAATTTCATGTCAGTGTACTTACCGAGTATGGGTATGACAGCCCACATGCGCAGTTAAAAAGAATGCTTCATAGTTGTAGTAGTTGATTTGGGCTATTTGGCAATTAAGTTGGAAAAAGGTCCCATTAATACACCTAACCAGTACAATGAAATCTGGGAAACTACCCATTTGTGTCACGTAGAACAAATTATGGAGATATAACTGCCTACACTACGTGGAAATATTTCAGTGTGATAAAACCAGGTTTTCTTACCATGTTGATCTATCATTCTATATCAAGTATCAACTACTTGCATACAAGCATAAACGACTGTAATATTGTACATATTGTCTGCAAACCAGAACCTCCTGATATGGGTCAGATCGAATTATTCTTTATGAATGATCAGTATGGTGCATATTGAGAAAATGATGCCACTAGAGGTAAACGCCATTGATTGCTGGGTTGAATCGCTATCAATTATTATCTTACTTTTTTATAAGAAGGTGCTTTTAACAGAATCATCGAGAGGATATGAACATATATAAAAATATTACCAGCCATAGTTCGCCCTATATTTGTTGTCCGCCCATTTTCATCAATTGCATCAATGAGATACAATTGCCTCAGAGCATCCTCCAAAGATTCACCTGCATAATTATCTCTTCTCAATCATCAATGTTGGGGGTAGATGACACATAAAGAAATTAAGAGAAGCAATTTTCTTATTCAGGACAAGGACATGGGAAAATAAAAAGTAGAACGGAGAGGGGTCCATAGTTCTTACGTGATGGTGGATCCAGAAAGTCAAACTTCAATATGTCAAAGTCGGACAAATTTAGAGACTTCAAATAGAGTACGCTTCCAGCAAGGGACGATCGCTGAATTTCAGGCACTGTTGCATCAAGCAACTCCTCATGATATACAGAGGCAGGGTATAATCTGTAACATTTTCCCGGACGAGTTCTTCCAGCTCGTCCAGCGCGTTGATCTGCTTGCACTCTAACCATACAAGCCAAAGGTTAAGATAAACTATTCATCAGATTCAGTAGTTAACATATGCACAATGTCTCCAGTATAAAACAGCAATCCACTTTTGGACTTCACTGCTGTGAGACTGACAAAATTAATAGGTATATGGTGCAAAAACATAACGAGATACAAAGCCTAAGAATGCAGTTTTACATTAAAACTATTGCAAATTACTAGTCCTAAGGCTTGATTCAGAAAATACAAAAAGATAAGAAATCGCATTTGACAGTGCAGAAAAAGAATTTAAACAGTTAAAAGGAATATCAATATCTTACAGAATGTTGCATATATCCTCAATGCTTTGCATGCAAATATAAAACCATAGTTGAAAGAAAAAGTCTATTAACCTGTGCATCAATTTTTGTTCATTTCTGATATAGTAAAATATTGAGTATCCATTTGACATACAATGTATGTTGATCATAGCGATAAAAAGAAATGAAACTGGTCTGAGACTCTGAATGTAGAGCTGTTCGCAGGATGCTATAAAACTGAGCAAAGAGGAAGTGTGCAAGTTCAGGCTCTAAGTGGTATTGAGGGTTCTAATCAAATTAGTTAACTGGGCTTAATGAAGATGGTGGAAATAGGTTTAAAGCAGGGAGCATTCAAATAAAAGGAATAAACAGTACATGATCAAATATAATTCTCACAGGAGTCCATTTGTCAACATGAACTTACAGTATCATATAGATTTAACTGTTCGCTGAATCACAAGCGCAAGGATTTTTTTTTTGTTGGAATTTGATATATTTAGTTTATTGAAGTATTCAAGGTTTTGTCGCTTTGTTGTAGATATCCTGAATTCCTAAATTCAAATATATACCCTTTTGTAGTTTATAAAGATATGTAGTTTATAAAGATACAAGAATTACCTTCCACTACCGAAGGTTAAATTACCACAATCAATTCTAACTCTAAGAGTTAATTTCAATTGAGAGAGATTTCCAATTCACAATTTTTTGGTGTTGGAATCTGATAAATAAGTAGTCCACATTGGATTGAAATTCCTCAGCTGGAAAACAAATCAAGCATGATTTAGGTGGAATCATGGAGCTGCGATACCATGCGTTCTAATACATCCAACCAAAGGAACCATAGATCCAATGTTACATTAAACGTTGGGCGCTTCTAGGCGTCGGACTTGGCGCCCAAACCATAGATCCAATGTTACATTAAACGTTGGGCGCCTAAACGATTTCTGGGCGTTTTTTTTCTTTCTTCATTTAAGTGGTGGTCGATGAGGTTTTGCTGAAGGTCGGAGGAGGTAGTGGAGATGTTCATATTTGGAGGTTAATGGAGTTTGGAGGACACGTAGGCTACGACACATAAAATCATAATCAAGGCCTACAGGGTGCAATCTACGTAAGCAGACAATACTCCCCTAAACGCTCGTAAAATCTAGGTGAGCAGCCTAAATACCGTCTAGGCGCTAGTTAAGCGGTCTAGGTACCGCCTAGGTCTAGGCGTACGCCTAAGCGGACTAGGCAGAGGTTTTTTAAAACAGTGCATAGATCATTCATCTTTCACATGAATTAAGAGGTATTTAACTCCCTCATGCATGTAAATAGGGAGGGAGAGACTCATGAATTATAATATCATAGAAGCAAAGAGGGCATAAGGGTTGGTTGGCTGGTGTGAGTTGTTGGTGGCGTGGTGCTTGACCAAAACATTCATTATAAATAAACTACCAATTCTTTTACCAATCAATTCCTGCTCTACCGCTGCTTCTGCTCAGCTTTCTTCATTATATTTGAAATACGAATCAATTTCCCATACTTCTTTTAGCTTCCTTTCACTTCCACCTATTATATTTTGTTTGAAGATTTGTCTTCCACCAGATTCTAAACAGCAAAAAGATATTGTGAATATGCAAAGCTATTAGACAACTTATATTATGTGGATCGTAGCATCCATATAAAGACTTTCTATAGCGCTTTACGTAAAGAAGGCTAGCTAGGACAAAAACAACCATAGACAGCAATTGAAAATGAAGTTACCTGCTAATCTGTACAACCTCAAGAGAATACATTCCTGTGGATGGGTTGTATTGGCGCTGCTTCACATAACCAGGATCAATTACATACCTGTGAGGAATGGAATGGCCTAACAGTAAGTAAGAAAATTTTCAAAAATTGGCTATTTCATGATTAAAAAGAAAAATATGATCAGGTAGAAAGTTCTTATCACTTCATAATTTTAATTATATAGGATGCACATAGATATATGTGTGTGTAAACACTTCTAAAAATTTTGGTGGCTTCATTGTATTGTTAGTAAATTGCATAAGCAGGGTCAATTTTTTCTTAATCAATTTGTCACACCAAAGTAGCATAAACTGCTGCAAGTTGAGAGATTCTGTGTATGTTCTTTTTTGAAACGAGGCTTTCTGAGATATTGAGATTGCACCCACTACTGAAAACTGTAAGTTCATCTTTTTTTATTTTCTTGTCATTACTTTTTATCCGCTGTCTTGTCCTTTCATCTATAAGCATGACCTTCAAAATTCCTGTTGTGTATAGTACATGGTTTAAAATCCAAATCTTGATAATGCTATCAACCTTTCTAAGCTATTTTCTTTATCAGTAGTTTCAGACTTTTGCCAGTTTCAATTGGCATCTTAGATCTTTTAAAGCTTAATTTTAAAAAGTAATAAAGATAGTTAGCGACTCTTTGGCATGTTTCTTAAAACATTTTATGGAGTTATATCAGGTTATGATGTGATTCAATATCACAGGATTGAATGATTGAGGCTGCAGTGATTGCAAAATAGACAGTAAGTGTTTTAATAAACATGACAAGAATGAATAAGGAGATGAGTCATATATCTCAATGATGGAAATCTAATACACTTACATGCATAGACTAGAAACTGATTGTCCGGATCATTTACCAATTGTATATTGGCATTTATTTGGTTCAACTGCCAGGACCAAAATGAAGATGATGTTTAATCAAAGTACATAGAGCAAAATGAAGAAAATGTTTGATCATTTAACCTACATCTGGTAATTTTTTCAGAAGTTCCTATCTATTTGATATATTCATAAAATTTATAAGTAATGCTGAATCAGAACATGGCCGATGGACCAAATGACATGGACAAAAAGTTGGGAGATTTCTTTTTCTCTCCATGCTGTTTATCTCATGGTCATGGAGCCCACCACAAAGTCGTGGTCCAATGATCTGTCACTGCTCACAATTTGTATGTACAAAAATACAAGAAAGAGAACTAAAAAACAAATTGAAAATGAACGATCTGCAAACAATCACTTAACATCATTAACAATAGGAGTTTTATTAAATTGTAGATGCAAAATACATCGAAGAACTATGAGACAAACAGAAAACAGAGCAGTAAGCAAAGATCTCTTACACGACTCCGTCTACAGTCAAGGAAGTCTCAGCTATATTGGTAGCTACTATAAACCGTCTGCAATTTGGGGGTGCTGGACCAAATACACGTACCTGTATTTCAAATAAGAAGCTTAAGGTATTAAAAAATTAAATTTGCATGTTATTTCTATTTTAACATCAGATATTTCGAACAATAAGTATTGTATATCTCAAATGAATGCAGTCAGAATTTAATTAAGATGCTGCTAATGAATTGCTAATTTAATAATTCTAAAGATGACAATGCAAGTGACACTATTGCATCTAACGTGAAACAAATACCCAAACACTAAGGTGTGAAGTTTTATCCAGTGCTAAGCAAACTCGAAGGTATGAAGCCTTTAATCTTACCTAATTTTCTTACTAAGGATCACCAAAACCTATAGGCACTACTTCTTCCACTCAAATACTAACTGCCACCAAATTTGTACGCCACTAATATATTAATCAAAGACATTGGTTTCCACACCAGCATACCCTCAGCACACAGGCCTTCCAGTGTGAAATCTGGGTTTCTGACAAATATTCATACATATGTTACTAAACCACTTCCGTTTCTTCTCATTTCATCTGGGTGACAACACAAGTCTTTACCTAAAGACTCTATATTATAGACAACTTCTTATCTCATATTTGACTTTAACCTAACCCCATCCTCTGTACCCACAACATAGTTATGCCTGTGTGCATTCCCATTTCCAGTGTTCATTCCATAAATGGTACTTTCCCTTCACAATTGCAATTAAAAGACAAAACAATAACTCATATATGCTCAGACACCAATGCCGCTATTTAATCCTGCACCATGAACAGGTAGAGATATTGAAAGAGAGAATCAAATAAGGAATATGAAACACAAATTAAGGAAGAAGAAACATACTGCAAAGAGACTGATTAGGAGAGAAAAGAAAAAATATACCAGTTCTACTTATACGAATACACATATATACATGCAAATATAGGCATCAGGATTACTGTTCTCTTAACAACATGAATATAAGCTACATCCTCAGAAAGAACATTGGACAGGTAGTGAAGAAGCTGAGTACTTAGAGTAACAACTGTGATTCCAAGAAAGGATTCCGTACATAAATTGTTTTTACCTTGTTTCTAAATGCATGTATTTCACATGTTGACTGATTTCAGTGTGATTTTCTCAAATTTCAAATGTAATAAAGTCAAGACAAATTTGAAGTATCCATTGTTTGCCAGCCATCATGTATGTTGATGGTATAACAATAAGAAATTCCAAAAATGAGCTATTGCATGAGGTTCAATTCTTTTCAACAATGTCATACCCAAGCGATTGCTACAGCTGAAGTTAAAGTTTGCTAATTAAAGTAACATAATTCATGCTATACTTCTCATCGTCCTTCAAAAATAATTCTCAGTCTTGTATCATTAGATTAAAAAAACAAAATTACCTATTCTAGAAAATTTCCTCTGGAATACTGAAACCAAATCAAAGCTTGAGAAAATTAATATGAAACTTTTTATGCATAGTTATATTTTAGGCACATATATTGCGGCTCCTGCTATAGAAACAATCACTCTTTCGAATAACTACATAGTAAACTATAAATAACTACATAGTAAACTATAGCATATTTGTAGCTTTAGTTCCAATCTAGGTAAGACATGCATGTCCTTTTTCTCATGGCTGCTGCCTGCTGGGACAGAGTTACCCAATGCTTATTCAACAAATACCGTCAATGCTTCTTTTCCAAGAAAAAGTGCATGATTCATAGGCCTTGTTTGCGTCAGAAATCGATTTCTTAGTGGAATCCATTACAATCGTTTATCAACTTTTACAGATTCAAAAAAGATGAGTCTTTTTATAAGACTTCTTTACACAAAAGAAATTAATCAACAATTCCCAACAATTCTCTAGAAACACACGCAGAGGACGTTTATCACCCGCTGCTTGCATGGGGTCTTCACCTGTGTCGGGGTTTATCCGTGGACCACCGCGGATCAGATCCGGTTGATTTTGTTGTCTCGCAAAGGAAACAAGAAATTAAAGTTAATGACTCAACAAGGTGAGGCAAACACTCTTCTCGAGATCAAATCAAAGTTTGATCTCAAGGGAAGCAGATATCGGGTGTTAAAGGGTTGCAGATCTGCCGAACTCCTCTTTGAAATTCGTGCTCCTCTTCTATTCAAAATGACTGGGCTTCGCCGACAGCTCCAAATTCTCGATCTCCCGTGTATAGGGGCCCTAGGACTGTACTTATAGGCTTCAAAAGCTTTGTTTTCGGATAAAAATTGATGATTTGATCTCATCTTTAATTATAACAACTTTACCACGTTCAAAGATAGCCTCAAATCAGTTGGGGAGGTTCTGGGATAGCCTCAAATCAGTTGGGGAGGTTCTGGGATGAAATCTTATCGAAAAAATGAACGAAAACAGCTTTACTGGGTGAGAGACACCGCTGGTGTCTCACCCTTGGGCCGAGACACGATTGGCCGAGACACCAATGGTGACTCGCCCATTGGGTGAGACACCGCTGATGTCTCTCCCATTTGGGCAAGACGTCGTTGGCATATTTCTGTTGTTTTGCCTCTAACTCTCCCGTCCAATCTCGGAATGAAATGATCCAAAATGCGTTGAAAAGCTGGAGATCTACAACCTCCCAAAGGCGAAATACACATGGAGTGAGCGAGACACGAGTGGCGCTTCGCTCCTTTGTGGGTGAAACATAACCCCCGGTCGAGTCGTTTCTTCGTTATTTTATTATCTTGTTGACTCGTATACTTTGCCAACTCGCTTCATGCGCTTGTTAGCTTCGCTACAGCATCAGATAATCCTCCTTGATTTGGATAATGATGTTCATCGTCTTTTTTCTGTCTCAAGCTGCGTGCGGGAACCTATAGATAATTTTTGACGTCTACAGATACCCCTCCAAAGTGTTTCAGTCTCGTTCTTCTGAAATACTTTGAATGTGATAGACCCAACCTTCAATCTCTTCAGTATTTTATCGAAGAGATCAGCGTAGAAGGATCTGTAACTAACTTCAGTTCTTGATTTCTTCAATTCTCATTCTATTCAGTATTTTGGCGAATAGCTGAAATTCTTTCGGTGCTGCGTTTATCGTCTGACTGTTGTCGAAGTCTTGAACTGAAACCGATGTATTGGTTTCTAATTGTACCTCGTGTCTTTGAATCGACGTTGAACTGATTATCTTTGTCGGTGACGCGTATCTGAATTGCGATTGAAGTCCCGGAAGTATCCTTTGACCTGGAATTGATCTGAGCCTTGTTTCGGCGAAAATTATCGATACGTTGACTTGTGTGGACTCATGGCTACGTGTTGACCGACGTTGACTCATGGCTACGCGTTGACCGGCTCCGACTCATGGCTACGCGCGTTGACTCATGGCT
Organism: Asparagus officinalis; assembly: GCF_001876935.1. Classification (NCBI taxonomy): domain Eukaryota; kingdom Viridiplantae; phylum Streptophyta; class Magnoliopsida; order Asparagales; family Asparagaceae; genus Asparagus; species Asparagus officinalis. Next base: position 23,841,986 of record NC_033795.1, read on the forward strand.
ACGTGTTGATCGTCGTTAACTCATGGCTACGCGTTGACCGGTGTTGACTCATATCGCAACACGTTGACCGACATTGACTTTCATCACAACGCGTTGACTGACGTTGACTCATAGCTACACGTTGACCGACTCATGGCTACGTGTTGACCGGCGTTGACTCATGACTACGCGTTGACTAATGTTGACTCATATCACATAGACCCAACCTTCAATCTCTTCAGTATTTTATCGAAGAGATCAGCGTAGAAGGATCTGTAACTAACTTCAGTTCTTGATTTCTTCAATTCTCATTCTATTCAGTATTTTGGCGAATAGCTGAAATTCTTTCGGTGCTGCGTTTATCGTCTGACTGTTGTCGAAGTCTTGAACTGAAACCGATGTATTGGTTTCTAATTGTACCTCGTGTCTTTGAATCGACGTTGAACTGATTATCTTTGTCGGTGACGCGTATCTGAATTGCGATTGAAGTCCCGGAAGTATCCTTTGACCTGGAATTGATCTGAGCCTTGTTTCGGCGAAAATTATCGATACGTTGACTTGTGTGGACTCATGGCTACGTGTTGACCGACGTTGACTCATGGCTACGCGTTGACCGGCTCCGACTCATGGCTACGCGCGTTGACTCATGGCTACGTGTTGATCGTCGTTAACTCATGGCTACGCGTTGACCGGTGTTGACTCATATCGCAACACGTTGACCGACATTGACTTTCATCACAACGCGTTGACTGACGTTGACTCATAGCTACACGTTGACCGACTCATGGCTACGTGTTGACCGGCGTTGACTCATGACTACGCGTTGACTAATGTTGACTCATATCACAACGCGTTGCCCGACGTTGACTCATGGCTACGCGTTGATCGGCGTTGACTCATATCGCAACACATTGACCTGCTTTGACTCATGGCTACGCGTTGATTGGTGTTAACTCATGACTACGCGTTGACCATAGTTTATACTCATACGTTAACTAGAGTTTCGGGAATCAGCTTAATCTCGTGTACCCGTCGGAGGTTCAAGGAGATGCAGTTTATACTCATATACTCATAGGAGTGTGAATATGGGCTTCAAATACAACGAAAAGGGCAAAAACACATGTCAAAAATGCTCGGGACTTCCCCTAGTAGGCGAGACACGAGTGGTGTCTCGCCCTAAGCGCGAGACATGAGTGGTGTCTCAGCCTAGGTCTGAGACACCCCTTGTGTCTCAGTCTAGGTGTGAGACACCTTTTGTGTCTCGACCTAGGAGAGAAAAAAAGAGAGGGGAAAGAGAATTTTGAAAGAGGAGAGAGAGGGTGGGTCGGCCCTAGGGAGAGAGAAAGAGAAGTACCTTTATTGTCCAAGGGTTTTTTCATAACCCTCCCCCAAAACCGTATCCCTCTCCCTCTTCTTCCCAAGTTGTTTCCCTTCTACAACTCTTTCAAACCCATGATTCTTCTTTTAAGAACTCTTCATCTCCTCAAACTCTTGGCTTTTAAAACCCCTCAACCTCTCTAAAATTTCGGAAATCATCCCCTTTATTTGGCCGAAATTCTTATCCTCTCAAAAGCTAGAGTTTGTTGGCTCTTTGAGTTCAAGACTTGGGCTCAAGCTTCTATTTGGGTAAGCTTTTCTCCATAGTTTTTGATTTTGTATGTTTGATTTTGATTCAGGAATCATGGGTTTGATTCATTGATTCAAGAGAGTAATTTAAACTCTTATTCTTGTTCTTGAAGAAAAAAATGAAACTTGGAGGTGAGCTTTTTGAATATGGCCGAATTTTGAATGAGTTTGGGTTGCATGCCCATGGTTGAATTTTAAGGGGGTTTATTGTAAAAGTGACTGAAATTTTAATGTTGAGGGTGAAGAGGGATGGCCGAAATTTTGGGGGCTTGGGTTGCATCTATGGCCAAAATTTTGAATGAGGAATGATGATGTATTTTGCTTATTTTTGAGTTTGAGAAGGATGGAAATAATGGCCAAACTATGAAATTGAGAGTGATGGTTTCCCCTTTTCAACCATGGCCGAAATTTTGATGAGCTCATGGCTACTATTGAGCTTTAAGCATGAAGGGTATTTTGGGTATTTCAGCTAAAAATTAATTGTGAGGGGTTTTGGATGTAAATCGAACAAGTCGTGTGTATGTATGGATCCCATAGGTTTAATTAGACTCTAACCGTAAAATCCCGTGTTATTTGTAGAATTTTGATTAAAGTTCATAATTTTTCTTTTTAATTTTGAAGTTCTTGAATTTATAATTATACCTGACTCGTTGATTTTCATTGCAGATTAACAATGTCCCCGAGAGGACCGCGCTTTCACATGAGTCGATCGACCTCTCAGCATGTTGAGAGGGAGGCTCCCACAGCTTCTTCATACGTGGGTGAGCTTTTATAGCTTTTATAAATTTGATATTCTGTGTATTGCACCCTCGTTTGTCTTCTTTGCGAGTGATTCGGGAAGAGCCAATGACCTCCTTCGCGGGGATTAACGCTTTGAAAGACGTGTTTTGCTTGACCAACACACGTCTTAAGGTAAATAGGGCGATTTCATGCTATATTGCACTCCATAAGGCGAGGTATATCATCACGTTATTTACGTGACATTGTACATTATCCCTCGTGTGTAAAACAATTAAAATCGTCTCGCTAATTTATAAGGCAGTGACTCTATCTTGCAGATTCATGAGATGAGTTCCACTCCTTGAAAATTTTTCTAATTGCGTGTTACAGACTAAGCTCAAGGACTCTGATGAGAAGGAGATCTCTATGTTGGAAATTCAAATTCGTGGCCGTAAGATGTATTTGGACTGGTAGCGCCACTTTTGTATCTCCTTTTGAATTGGCTTCATTATGAAAACAAAGTCTTTTGTTTAGCATATTTCTTTTATTATGATTTTTATTTCCTCTGAAACAAACAATCACAATACTTATAGGATTTTTAGCAAACCCTCAACCTTCAAAGGATTTGGTGTGCCTTTACCGATTACCGTTTGAATCGGGCTAGCATGCAGATTATTTTAAGTCCGTTCCGTATGTAACATTGTGCTAAAAGAGTAAATTCTTTTAGACTTGGTGCTATGATTTTGAATACATAGACTTAATCATCCTTCACAGGATGCTCGTAGGATTTTTAAAAAACCCTCAGTCATCAACGAATTTGATGGAACTTTATCGATTTCCGTTTGAATCGGGCTAGCATGTGAATTATTTAAACCCGTTTCACATGTAACGTTGTGCTAAGAGAATGAATCCTCTTAGACTTGGTGTTATGATTTTGAATACATAGACTTAATTATCCTTCGCAGGATGCTCGTAGAATTTTTGGTAAACCCTCAGTCATCAACGAATTTGATGTGTCTTTACCAATTTTCGTTTGAATCAGGATAGCATGTGAATTATTTAAACTCGTTTCACATGTAACGTTGTGCTAAGAGAATGAATCATCTTAGACTTAGTGCTATAATTTTGAATACATAGACTTTGTCGTTTTTACAGGAACGGACCACCCGACAACGCGTGTTAGGCGTAGATCTCTATTTAGGAATCGAGATAAAGTCCACCATGCGTGTGAGGCATGAATTTCAATGTTATTAATAACAACCTACAACGATGTTGAATACGTGGGCTTTGTCATTTTTACGGGAATGTGCTACCCGGCAGCATGTGTTAGATGCAGACTCACCTCTATTTAAGGATCGAGATAAATTCTCCCAGACATGAATTCTGATGTTTTTTTACGGCAAAAGATTAACCGACAACACGTGTTAGACGTAGACTTATCTTTATTTAGGGATCGAGATAAATTCCCCCATCGTGTGAGGCATGGATTCTGGTGTTATTATAACGACTAGTCACGATGTTGAATATGTGAGCTTTGCTATTTTGACAGGAATGCGCTACCCGACAGCATGTGTCAGATGCAGACTTATCTCTGATTAGGGATCGAGATAATGTCCCCCAGGAAAAAATCCTGGTGTTTTTTTCGTAATAAAAGATTAACCGACAACGCGTGTTAGACGTAAACTTATCTCTATTTAAGGATCAAGATAAATTTCTCCAGACATGAACTCTGGTATTTTTTTCGTGATAAAAGACTAACCGACAACGCGTGTTAGGCGTAGACTTATCTCTATTTAGGGATCGAGATAAATTCCCCCAGACATGAATTCTGGTGTCTTTTTCACGACAAAAGATTAACCACAACGCGTGTTAAGCGTAGACTTATCTCTACTTAGGGATCGAGATAAATTCCCCAGACATGAATTCTGGTATCTTTTTCGTGATAAAAGACTGCAACGCGTGTTAGACGTAGACTTATCTCTATTTAGAGATCGAGATAAATTCCCCCATACATGTGAGACATAGATTCTGGTTATAGGAAGATTGTGTCTTCTCTTAGGGCAAAGACGAACTCGGTGCTGGAGAGAAAGAATTTTATATCTTATCTCCTGCAAAACAAACTTAGAGTGGTATTTTCACTCTGAGAATCGAAAAGATCTGGATAACCCTAACTTTATAGGATTGGTTACCCGATCTGAAGATAAATTTCTTGTTTATCAATATGATGCTGGAGAGGAATGATTTTATATTCTATCTCCTGCTGCAAAAGAAACTCAAAATGCTTCGAGAATTTTGGAAGGTGAAACTAAGAGTAGGATCTCCACTCCAAAAATCAAAGAGATCTGGATAGCTCTAACTTTTATAATTCTGAAAATAAAATTTCTCGTTTATCGAGATAGAACTCCGACTTTGCTCCTAACTTTTATAGGTTTGACCAAAAGGGAAAAAGTGGAAGCCTTTCCTTTATCGAAAAGAAGTGTCGATTGTGGTCCTAACCGTTTAATGGTTTGACCAGGTGGAGGTTATTGAGACGACCCTAACTTTCATAGGTTTGATCGTTCAACCTGGGTGAAGACCTTTCGTTTATCGAAAGAGAAATCCATTTTTTGAAAATGGACCTCTCGTTTATGGAAGGAATCGAGAGGAGATTTTGTCTTTGATCTTAACTATAGGAATGTTTGACCAAACGAGTAGTGGGAGTGTGGTACAAATAACAGTAGGGATGTTGACTTGTACAAATCACTCGGTTTGGGTTTTCAGCGTCAAGTGACAGGGACTTAACATGAAAAGGGTTTGTTAATTGCTATAAATCAACAGCTTAAACTTTTGAGTACCGTATTGGGACTTTAACATTGGGAGTGTTAAGTGCACAAACACAGTGAGAATTTGGATGGACTCAACCGAAATAACTTTCGTGCATCAGTTAATTTGATCAGTAAGGGACTTTGCGATGGAGGACCGTGAATCAAGCACTCCACAGGTGCATCATGGGAGTTTCGTAAGGGAAGATTGACCAAATGAGGTCACTGAATCACATCTCAACGAAAGAGTGCTCAGAAAGTCACAGTGGGAGGGTTTTAATCATCTTGAAAATGATTAAATAGCCACAATAGGAGGTTCTTAATCATTTTTATTATGATTAAGAATGAATTATTCAGATGACTGGTCTTTATCTTGAATAATTAGCTGATCTCGGATTATCCTTAAGAATATCATGCATAACATTTTCCAAGAACTTCTCGTTAAATAGGTTATCCTGAACGTACTAAGGATAGTACTTTTTCAGGAACTTCTCATTTATTAGCATCATAAGCTTGTCATCGTCTTGGGTGATTAAGCGAGATGCGCCGTTTGAGTAGACTGTCTCTATTACAAACGGTCATTCCCATTTTGGTTGAAATTTATCTTTCTTCTTAGAGTTGAGTATCATTGGTCGCTGGACGGTAAGAACCAAGTCTCCTTCATTGAAGCTTCTTTGTCGGATTTTTTTATCAAAAGCTCGGGAGATTCTAGCCTGGTAAAACTCAATTTATTGCTGAGCCTCTAAACGCTTTTCATCTAACATCTCAAGTTCTTCGAGACGTTTCTGATGTTGTTCCTGCGTCATCCCTGTTGCGAGAGCAATGCGAAGGGATAAAATTTGGATTTCTAATGAAAGAACAGCCTCACATCCATACACTAGAGTATGAAGTCGCTCCGATAGGCGTGCGGACTGTGGTGCGATATGTCCAGAGAGTTTGGTCGAGTTTGTCGTCCTAGTCTCGTTTATTGGTCCTGACGAGCTTTGATAGAATCTTAATAATAGTTTTGTTGAAAGCTTCAGCTACTCCGTTCGTCGTGGGATTGTATGCCGTCGACGAGACGTCTTGAATCCTGAACTTTTCATAAAATTTAATGATATCGGAGTAGTAGACCGTCGTATGCACGATGATACAGCATCTGGGTCGTCGTATTATAATAGAATATCGGTACTCTTCGTTGGACCGAGTCTTTTTCTTTTATCTCTTCTGGTAAAATATCGTGCAAGACATAATCAATAATGGGAAAACGCCAATCTCGAGACTCGAGTTCAATTCTGACCGAGTGCACCTCTTTGATGTTCAAAGCGCAGTTCTGACCGAGTGCACCTCTTTGATGTTCAAAGCGCAGTCTGGTATGAAGAGTTTGTGAGTTCTCACAGTGACCCATTATTCTGTGGCGGGAGGCTGCGCCAGAGATACTGCTAGTGCCACCAGTGTATTTGCATATGCGTTCTGAAGACGTGGAATATACTCGATAAAGAATTCTTCAAACGAGTTCTGACTTCATACTCTTTTCGAATTTGGTTGACTATCCGTTGAGAATCACCAAAAGCTTCGAGATATTCGACCTACAGCTCTTTGGCGAAACTGAGCGCAATGAGCAGCACGTTGTATTCGGCTACACGGCTCGGTGAGTGAATAGGCTCGAGGCAGCACATTTTTCTCTAGGGAAACTAATACAACTCCAACTCCTGAGGATATCTTCAAACTTCCGGGAGTGCTCGCCGCATTGGTTGCTCGAGAAACACCGTCGAAGTATAATTATCACACCTGCTAATGAGAGGTAGTGTTGACTTCATGAGTTTTATCCGATAAATCTTCATATAATTCGGCTATATCCTTCGCAAGGTTAGCCGCTAGAAGATCACAAATTGCTTGCCCTTTGACCGACTTCTGCTGCTTAAAGTGCAGGTCGTATTGGGATAAGAATATGGCTCATCTCGTTAATCGCCAATTCATTGAAACCGTTTGCGTCATGAATACCCGAACTGGGTTCGCATTGAAAATGACGTAGATCGTCTGTCCAACCAGGTATCGTATTTTTTGAATTACGAATACCAAAGTGAGGCACTCATTCTCGATCATCGGATATCGAGATTCAGCGCCTACCAAAGTTCGACTCAGATAATACATTGTCTGTTCGTGACCGTTGTCATCGTCTTGTGCGAGTAAAGCACTTAACAAGTGGTTCATCGCTTTGACGTAAATCAAGAACAGTTTACCCAACTTTCGTGCAACGAGGACAAGAGGATTCGTCATATATGCTTTGATATCTTTAAAGGTCTTCTGTCAGGTGTCGTCCCAAATAAATGACACGCACTTCTTCATGAGCTTGGAGAATGATTAGCATTTTTCGGATAGGTTCGAGATGAACCGGCAGATATATGTCAATTGTCCTTGTAGTCCTCTGAGTTCTTTGAGGTTTCTCTGGGGTTGTAACTCATGTATCGCCTTCACTTTATCAGGATCGATGTAGATACCCTTAGTGGTGCCAACGAATCCGATGAATTTATCGCTGGACATTCCCAGGAAGGACTTTGTAGGGTTCATATTTAATTAGTGACTCCGCATGAGATCGAACATCGTCTTCAAGTCTTTAATGTAGTCGTCTTTGCTGCGGATTTTCACGACCAAATCATCAACATAGCACTCGACGGTCTTTCGGATGTGTTCCTGAAAAATCTTCGTCATTGCCCGCTGGTATGTAGCGTCCGCGTTCTTCAAGCCGAAAGACATGACTGTGTAGCAAAAAACACCAAGGGACGTTCTGAACGCGGTATGCTTTTCGTCGTCCGGGTACATCTTGATTTGATTATCACCCGAAAATCCATCCATAAAGGACATTCTCTAGAATCCACACGAGGGTTGCAATTTGTGTATCGCCTTCACTTTATCAGGATCAATGTGGATACCCTTAGTGGTGACGAAGAATCTAAGGAACTTACCGCTGGACATTCCTAGGAAAGACTTAGTGGAATTCATCTTTAACTAGTGAGTCCGCATGAGATCAAACATCTTCCTCAAATCTTTGATATGATCGTCTTTGTTACGACTTTTCACGACCCGGTCATCAACATAACATTCAACGGTCTTCTGAGGTGTTCTTGGAAAATCTTTGACATTGCTCGTTGATAGGTGGCTCCTGCATTCTTCAATCCAAAAAGCATAACTGTGTAGCAGAAGACACCGAGGGGTGTCCTGAATATGATATGTTTTTTGTCGTTCGGGTACATCTTGATTTGATTGTAACCCGAGAACTCGTCCATTCTTTCGAATCCACACGTGTTGTCGATAATAACATCTATGATCAGAAGAGGAAAATCATCCTTTGGGCAAACGGTGTTCAGGTATCTGAAGTCGATGCAGATCCTGATTTTTTCCTTTTTTTAAGGACCGGTACAATATTTGCTAGCCAGTCGAAATGTTGCTCTTTCCTGATAAAGCCCGAGTCGATCAGCATTTTAACTTCAGACTCGATTGCTTTCATCATTTGCGGACGAAACCGTCTTTGCTATTGCATAACAGGTTTGCATCCGATTTGATGTTGAGGTGATGCATCGTCACGTTTGGGTCAAGTCCTGGCATATCCTCGTAATTTCAGGGGGAAAAATATATGTATTCCCTAATGAGGACAATTAACTCTTCCTTCTCGTCTGACGGAAGGCTATCGTTGATGAATATAGGTTTCGGATTCGCTTCGTCACCCATATTCACCTAGACCACTTTGTTTTTTGTGGGAGGTTCTCTTTGTTCGAATCTATCACCATATTGGATATTCAGGTGATGGATCCAAGGATCTTCCTAAGTTGGTAATTGATCGTCCTCCTCCATTGTGACAGGATCGACCATGACCATATTCGACATTAGGCCTCTGAATATTTCTCCAAGGCTGATGTCGGAGTTCCAACTTGAAGAATTGAATGAGTATCCGTACTTATTCGCTAATCGGTCGATGACTTGCCAGCAACACTCGTCATCGGATGAAGAGACGTAGCCTAGACCCCTTTTATAGTCATAATAGTTATCGGGTTTTCCTTTCGGTACGTAGACCGGACGAGGTGGAACTCGTGGACCTCGAAGAAAACAAAGACCTTCGAGTGCGAAGTTGTATCCCCATTTCTCCATGAAGTTACACGCTTGTTGACTGTATATGAACAAGTGAGGACCGGGTCTTTCATCGTCACTATCTTCCTTTGAGAAAGGATCTGATGGTGATGATATCTCCCCTTTGCCAAAAATTAACTCATTTTACGCTTTGTCGTCATACAAGACGATCGAAGCGGCATATGTATATCGGGGTTATCATACAGCCCTTGCATTACATCATCAAGACAAAACGAATACTCTAAATCGTTATTTATTTTCCTTTCGGCAAGTTATCAATTACAACTACCATCTGACGATTCTCCACCGTCAAGATTGATTACAAATGATACAATGTCATTTAATACAAAACCTCTGTTGTAATTAAGTCCAGCCTCGGTGTCAGCTTCTTCTCCGTTGTCCGTGCTTTGGGCCGATGGTTCAACATCGGATTCAGCACCATAAAGAAGAGAATCGGTAAAGTAGTTTTTTAATCTCTTAAATGGTTGTTTATCCGCGACCACTGTCTTGACCTCGTTATTAGCGTCTATATATTTTAGACACTGATGGAGGGTGAAAGGGACTACAACATTATCATGAATCTAGGATCGACCCAATAGTAAGTTAAAATAGGTCTCTACATTGATCACATAGCACATGACCTCCGATCTTAAATCTCCGAGTTGGCACTTCACCCGGATTTTACCCAATGACCTAGACCTACTGGTGTTAAATTCGTAGATAACAGTGCTTGTGAATGCCAACTTGCTAGTGGGAATTCTAAGATTATACATCAATCGGAGTGACATAATGCTGACAGCGGAACTCGGATCGACTTGAATCCGATTGACAACGTTGGAACCGATGTATCTAGTGAAATACAATAGTCTGTCATGCTTTGAGTTTCTCGTTTGCATGTCCTCTTTGGTAAAGGTTATACAGGGGAACTGTTTGGCCACGAGATTGCAGTGCTGAACTGACGACTCCGGCTCTTCGGGAGCTGGCCTGATCTGAGTGAGAAACACATCAGAATCAGCCAGAGCTTCTTGCAAAGCCTCCCGGGTGTCTTTAGATAGACGTAGTAACTCATATAGAGTTATCCTCGTTGGGATGTTAGCCAGTTGAGCCATAACATCGAAGCGGTACGGAACGTTCGAACTTCCCGATTCATCTCTCCTAATCGGACGATTGAAACGAGACTGCTTCGGGTTTTGAACCACTTGGTGTTGGGGTTCCTTTTATTTAGCCACAACCTTCATCTGTTTATTGGTTGATGGCTGCTGAGGTTCTTCAAAAGACTTTGGCGTGGTCGTGACCATCCCCTGCACAGCCAATTGATCGATCACCTTGAGATAATTGAATCGATACTCGTTCCCGCTTCTAGTGATAAAGGTCGGTTCTTCGCTGGTCACAAAAGCTTCATGTTCAATCATCGGAAAGCGGGAAGGTAAGGATCCCTTCGTCGTTTTCCTCTGGAATTGTTGTGGTGGTGCAACAAGACTTTTCTTTGGACTTGTATTTCTTCTTAGAAGAGGACCCCGTCCACTGTTCGTCTTCGAGCAGATATAGATGGACCAAAAGAATTTCATTGTTCGGGGCCGTATGTGGCACTAGCTCCTTCTGGCGCTGTCCGTGAGGATCGTCGTTGACGGTCTTGGTCTCCACCTTCGTCATGAATTCTGGTAAAAATCATGTTAGGGAAACAGACCCGAAGCTGATAGTAACTACGTTTGCACCTATCTTCTTTTCCTTGGGTTGCTTCGCAGTGATGATCCTGACGTCAATCAGGGCCTGAATTTTGTCTTTAAGCGCATAACATGTCTTGGTGGGATGATGAACCGCCCTATGAAATACGTAGTATTTTGGATCTTTTGTCTTCTTAGCTCCCTCCTAGTCAGTGATTGGAGGCAACTTGATCTTGTTGTTTTCCAGAAGGTAGTTGAATATATCGGGAACCTCGTCTTCCTTAAAAGAATACTCATTTGGGAACTTTGGTTCCGCGATCTTCTGTTGCCTTTGATGTCTCTGTTGTCATTGAGACGACGACTACTGCGGCGCTTAAGGTTGTGCTTATTGTCGGGGTTATAGTTGGAATGTCTGATTCGCGTCCACTGTCTTTGATGGCGCCTTCCCTCTACCACGAGGGACGAAGTTCTGCTTAGGGCGATTCACTACCGTTTGACCTCTCTCAGCCTTCTTCCTTTTGAGGAAGCGTTCGGCAACGCTTCCCCGCGCACTTTCAGATCTTTCCAAATTTTGGACGGCGTTGTTCGCATGATTTCTAGCACATCCAAAGAGATGTGGTTGTGACAAGTTTGGAGAATGAACTCCTCTGTGATCGGGTCTCGACAATTCATTGCCTTATTTTGGAAACGTTTAACGAAGTTATTGACCGTTTCTCCGTCTTTTTGCTTCTCATCAAACAATGTGTCGATTGACACATCAGTGTCATCATCGAAGAAGTTGGTGAGAAACATACTCTTTATGTCGTCCCAACTGTTGATACTTCCTGGCTTGAGACGGCGGTACCAATCGAAGGTAGCTCTGCGAAGGGTGCTAACGAATAACCGAACCATCAAGGGTTCATTACCAGAGATCACACCTAGGTGAAACTTGAAGTAGATTAAATGTTGAGTGGGGGAGCCTCTCCCGTCAAACAACGTGAAGTTGATTAGATTAAACTTCATCGGATATGGGATCAACTCTCACTCTCTTGGATAGAGACGCGAAATACCGATCTTCTTTACCTCTTGAGCAGACATCAATGCGTTGATCTTGCTCTCCAGGTCTTTCATTTTCCCGTCCTCACTTGTATTTTTCTTGGGACGATTTCGAGGAGAAACAACTGGACCACCCCTAGCGTTATTACCATCAGTGGGATCACCCCCAGCATTTTGGTCCACAAGAGGGGTATCAACGTTGGGATTTTCATCCACGTCTGAATCACTACATCCTTGATTAGTAGCGTTGTGACGGCTAGATTCACCAATCTAGTTTGATAAGGCTTGAATCTGTTGGTTTTGTACTTCCCTCATTCGCTGCATGGTCAACTCCATCTCAGCTTTGAATTCTTCTTTCTGTTTTGCCAAAGCTTCTTGGAGCAACTGAGCTATTTGCTTAGTGTTGATCATGAATGCTTCACGTGATCTTCTCGTACTGGATACCATATTGTCATAACGACTGCGGAGTTAGCATCTGACGCTTAATTGTCTGAGTGTCCTCTGCTCGGCCTAGATCTGATAGTATCTGACCGTAACCAAGTGAGACGCTGGGATGCCCCTGGAAAGGGATCGGGACTGGAACGTCGTGTTGACTTTCTCTTATCGGCCATGTTGATGGTGACTTCTGGGAGTTCGTTATCCTGACCGATTGATCTTTTGCGGAAGCATCTTGATTTAGATTTGGACGCTACAGTGGAGATACATTCAAATACCGAGACCCTCCGTAGAACAATCCTAGGGCAGCTACATGCCGATAATACTGTCTTGATTAACTTTTCACACGGGCAAGGAGAGTCCGATTTTGGGATACTTCTCTTTCGAGAGTTCCTTGTACCCCTAGTCTGATAGTACAACTCATCGACGCTATGGCCGAAGCAACCCATCAGCTATTAACTTGATTCCCCAGGTATGACGTTGTCATGTAACGAACATGTCTCCTTCCGGGAATGTAACGCCTTGTTAGCGTTCTTAGGAGTCGTACGTTTAGACTCACCCCCTTGCGAGTGTGAAATCTCAACGGGCTCCTGATCCTGGACACGCAACCCTAAACGGGCGGTTACGGGTGTTTTCGTGATATGGGTTAGCTTCAACTTGTTAGGAGGACACGTACGGTTCCCAGCCTAAAGAGTCACTCGGGATTTGTTTACCGAACCTAAACGTTCTTTAACTGGAGCTTTGCTCCAATCCTCGTGCAAAGGACCAAAGCGATCCTCCATCTTCATTTTAAATTTGGACAGGTCCACGCTGCCATAAGGCTTCACCAGAGGTACAGGATCAGATGGAGTGGGATCGGAGGCTGTCGGAGGCTGAGAAACACGTGCGGAGCTGAGACCGGGTGCTAAACACCCTCGGTGTTTCACACCAGGTGCGAAACACATTCGCACCATTAGGTGCAAAACACCTTTCGCACCAAGTAGCGGTGTTTTGCTTGTTTTCAGTGCTGTTTTCGGTGTTGTTTTGGCCTTCGGCACCCAGACTTATTTAGATTTCAACGATTCTTTGGCCGCATCTTCCTTCTACAACTCTTGTGTCTTCTGCACGAGAATCTATGTGTGCGCAAGAAGTGCACGACGCTTCTAGATGCACTCCTCAAGAGTCAAACGAGCTTGTTTGACACAGACCTGCTTATTGGTTGAGGCGTCCATTGCTTGCTACGGTGGTGGCTTAGTCGTTTAGCGCCTCCTAAATTCTAAGTTCGCTTGATAGCGGAGTCCATCCACCTGCTCCAGAGCTTTGGCGAACTGACGGGCAAGACGTTGGCGTCGCCTCCGACGAGCCCTCTTCGTCAGAATTGGCGCACCTTCAACGGGAAACTCCTTGATTGATGAGTTGTTCTCAGCATCAGATCTGGCTTGCTTAGGTGCCAGAGAGGCGATATGGCGAGAATCAACGCTCTGTCTTCAGATCCAAAGACCAACAAACATTCTTCAACGAAGAGGTCTTTCTGCGCTTGCAAGGAGAGGAGGATCTGGAGGATGAGACGTACTCCTCCAACTTCTGCTGGTCGAACTCGTATTCGACCTCTGCTTCAATCAATATCTTGATCAATAGTTGCGACACTATAGCCTCGACAGTGAAGCTGTTGGCTCCTACTGTGGTCGTCAGCGTGTTTGCGTCGGAAATTGATTTCTTAGTGGAATCCATTACAATCGTTTATCGACTTTTACAGATTTAAAAAAGATGAGTCTTTTATAACTTCTTTACACAAAAGAAATAGATCAACAATTCCCTAGAAACACATGCAGAGGACGTTTATCACCCGCTGCTTACGTGAGATCTTTGCATGTGCCGGGGTTTATCCGTGAACCACCGCGAATTAGATCCGATTGATTTCGTTGTCTCGCAAAGGAAATAAGAAATTGAAGTGAACGAGTTAGCAAGATGAGACAAACACTCTTCTCGAGATCAAATTAAAGTTTGATCTCAAGGGAAGCAGATAACAGGTGCTGAAGGGTTGCAGATCTGTCGAACTCCTCTTTGAAATTTGTACTCCTCTGCTGTTCAAAATGACAGGGCTTCGCTGACAGCTCCGAATTCCCGATCTCCCGTGTATAGAGGCCTTAGGGCTGTATCTATAGGCTTCAGAAATTCTATTTTCGGATAAGAACGGATGATTTGATCTCATCTTCAACTATAACCACTTTATCACGTTCAAAGATAGCCCCAAATCAGTTGGGGAGGTTCTGGGATAAAATCTTATTGAAAAAATGAGCGAAAACAGCTTTACTGGGCGAGAGACACCGCTGGTGTCTCGCCCATTAGGTGAGACACTGTTGGTGTCTCTCCTATTTGGGCGTGACGTCGTTGGCATATTTTCGTTGTTTTGTCTCTAATTCTCCAGTCCGATCTCGGAATGAAGTGATCCAAAATGCGTTGTAAAGCTAGAGAAGAGATCTACAATCTCCCATGGGCAAAATACACATGGAGTGAGCAAGACACGAGTGGCGCTTCGCTCTTTGTGGGTGAAGCATAACTCCCGATCGAGTCGTTTCTTCGTTATTTTCTCATCCCGTTGACTCGTATGCTTTGCCAACTCGCTTCATGCGCTTGTTAGCTTCGCTACAGCATCTGATAATCCTCCTTGACTTGGATAATAACGTTTATCGTATTTTCTCCGTCTCGAGCTGCGTACGGGAACCTATAGGTAATTTTTGACGCCTACACTTTTAACTCCATTCCGCATTACTCCATAAGGCTTTTTCCCATTGTAGAAGATATCCTGCTACTACCTCGTTGACTTAGGCCACGTTGACTTGGGCCACGTCCAAGTGCAAGTGTGGCTTATCATCCTTTTGCAATCATCCCCTCAGTAAGCAATTGCCTCACCATACTATTACACAATGTTATCGATAGCGGATAACGTCGCGTAACGGTGAGGCATCGCTAAGGCTATTTGGGGCTATTGTGGTAAAATAGCGGTAAAAAGCGCAAAGTCAAATAACGGTCTAATTTAGTTATGTATAAATACTAAAAAAATATTAAAAAAAATCTAAAAAAATTAAAAGTACATATTTGATAATTTAAAGAGATCCTAAACATGAAATAGACATGTAACCATCACGTAATATAGAAGACGACTGGAAGAGTCAGAGTCACCGTATTTGAGAAGCAAAGCTGAGCGGTAAAAGGGTTGTCCTAAGAGGAGCCCACGGTGGAGGTGAGAGAAAGTACTAAGGTAGGTGCAAGAGGCTATGAGAGGTGACAGGAATATGCTGAAAATCACAGGAGACTATGGAATGTAATGATCAAGAGTCGGGTTTAATTTTAGAAAAATAAACCTCAAACCGCTTTTAAATAGCAGTCAAAAAGTGGATTTCGCATGCAATCGCCCACTATTTACCGTTATAGTACACTATTGGCCTCTTTTGCAAACGAAAAACACATTCCGTAATATGTCACCGGTATTGGGCGATAGCGTAGCGGGAAGGGACCGCTAACACTATTAACTCCGCTATTGCGGGGCTATTTACCGCTATTTATAACGGTGCTATTACAGCATGTGAGGCCCAATCCTCTGGCAGATTCCTCCTTTTGCTCCCCAATTTACAGGCATCAACAACCATTTCCAGTTGTCGTTCCAAAGTCATTCAGTTCACAAATCATCCTTCACTGATAATTTAAGTTCTAAAGCCAGAAAGTCTCAAAGAGATATTCATTGAGCAGAAATACTAATACGCTTTAGAGGAAAAACCTTCAATTGAGCACATAGAAAACAGAACATCCTGCTTTAGATTTTACTTGGTGTTTCAAATAAGTTTCGAACAAAGTGGTTTCAGTTTACAGTCATCAGTCTTCCCAACTTCTCAAATGGTAATGCAAGAAGAAGAAATATTTACCTGCATTTCAGGAGGTAAAGAGCCATGAAGCGGAAGAACTAGAGCATCCATAACAGAACCTTCCTCAAGGCGTTGGATTCTTTCCTCCAACTTCGACACAGTTTTCTCTATATCATCCTAAAGCCAATCATTCTTGATAATATTAGCGAGACATAGATTACACACTACTGATCAGTTTTCTCATATCAATCTGATATTATCATGGAAAACAACTCAGAGAATTTGAGCCTAGCTAGCCTGGATAGTGGTGAAGATTTTCTGAAAAATTGAGCTGATGGCAACAAACAGAAAAAATCATAGAAAACAAGAGAAATCCAAGCATACCACTCACCTGTCCGGTCATGAATATTAGGATATCTCCAGGTGGCTCACGAATGTGTATATCTGTTGACAGCAAGAAAATTTGTAAATGTAACAGGAAAAGAGATAGATGGTGGGTCAAAAGAAAAGGAAACTAAAAACAAGAAAGTTCTGCATGAGCTCAGTATCAAGATAATCAAACTGAACCCTTTCAAATGTCAACCTATTAACAAACATGTATACCACAAGAGAGAGAGAAAAGGGGGGGGGGTGTGTGTGTGTGTGTGTGTGTGTGGGGGGGGGGGGGGGGCAGATAGTTATTGAAATTAAATAGCAAAAGCACTTTGAACCATTAGATGCAATGTTTTAATTATCGGCTGATAAACCAATATTATTGGCGATTTATCGGTTTTGGGGCCCTTCCACTATGATAAATTCGATTCTAAATCGGTTATCATTTTTAGATATTTATCGCCAATAATGCGGCGATAAAGTGAGTTATCGGCCGATATTGTCGGCCCAAAATCCGGAATTATCGGCCTTTGGTTTGAGTTTTGATTTTGGGCAACGGGTATCTATTCAATGCACTTTAAACCCCACCCTACCCGAGTTTCTACCATTGGTTAGTGATGCTAAAGATAATTATTTACATTATGGTATGTTTATATTTCATTAAGTACGGTTAGATTATATTTTAGAATATTATATTATGTACATCACCATCCGGTAATGTCACTCCGATAAATACTACTTATCCTCATATATCCCCGATATCCGCTATCCGATATGGATTTTGATCGTCCGATAAATCTCCGATAACTGATATTTAAAACCTTGATTAAATGGGATAATACACCATGACTACATCAAAAGGTACTTGCACGACAGGGCCATATCAGGAAATGAAAATAAGCTCCACCCAAAGAAGCCTCAAGGGGCAGGGGAAAAAGAAAAACTTCATGAAGAAACCCACGAACCAGCAAAGATTAGTAGAAACAAAAGGACAGATAAGAAAATAGAGTTTCGGAAGATACCATATGCTACTCTGTATAATAATCTTCATGAAGGTTAGCATAAGTGTGTGCTGGCAGACAAAAAAAATGATAGCCACACTTAAGGAAGAAAATGAATCGCAACAAGAATGAACTAAACCAACATCTTTGGCATGATTATATAATAATAAGCATGGGAAAATGTCGATGTGAGATCACAAATGAGGATGAGAAAACAAATGTGCATCTGACAATTGCTAACCTTTTAGAAATTAACAACATACAACACTGTTATGGCTGGCTACATACAAGCATTTTTATTTGATAATTGAACAGTGGATTGAAGCCTGGGAGGGGAAATTCACAAGCCTGACGTATCAGGAGGGT
>NC_033795.1:23859943-23902327 GCF_001876935.1 Asparagus officinalis
TAATCTGCATGATCTATATCCTAGGTTTTTGTACCAACAGCACCTTCTGGACCGGAGACAACACCCTTCCTCCTAGATCTCTTGCCAAGGAAACTAACACTAAAAGAGAAGGCCGACATCTGCATTGACTACCAGTGCAAAATTTTGTCCATCTTCTCTATGGACCATTCTACTCCATACAACTCCAGTTTGATGAAGAAGGCTAGATGATGACGAAATGCGACTCTGGAAGAAGTTAACTTTGATGAACAATTCCATCATAATTTAGCTTATGAATGTACTTGAAACCTATTCATACAGATAGTTAAAGTATGATTTAATCATAGTGAAACTATGTTCTTAGAAATAAAAGTACGTTTCATCGTTGCCCGATTCCTCTGAGTAGAACCATCGTACAGTTCATACAAACCGATTTCCAGTACATTTACGAACTGATTCCCTCCAATACACGAACAGGTTCCCCAAAACTGGCGTACCACTTACAAGTATGCTAAATGCAAAGTCTCTATAAGTGCACGTGCACAAGACGCAATGCAATGTGTGAAATTAAGTGAAGGGAGACACACAATAGTGTATGAGCCGATGGCTTTACTGTAGCTAAACACTTATGTTAATTAAATGTAAAACGAAACAATGATCCTAAAACGAGCTCTGTGAAAAAAAAAACAGAACAAAGAAACAAACTCCATCAAAAAGAAGTATTTAAGTATTTTATATAAAAAATATTAAAATTCATAATTAGCTTTCTAGTTTTCTAATGTATACTTTAGAAAACTTTACGCGCACCCAGAATTTTTACAATGTACCACTAACCAAATTTGCGTACCGAAGCAAGCTACCCCTAACGAATCCAAATTTTCTAAGTGGGAAATTGCAAACCTGAATTCATACTGTGACCTGCTACGTAGTACGTACCGCCTATTGTTAACTATGCCATGTTTCAGCTTGACCTTATACAAAGCTTATGTGAAACAAGGTTAAGCAAACACACATTTTGTTTGGTCCAAAAACAGTTGTTCTGGTGCAGAAAGACAAAATTATAGAAGCAATGGGATCATAGATATCAAAAGGAATAAAATAAGAAAAAGAAGTTATGCTATCATAGTATTTAATCAAAGTCTGGTTCCAAACTGCTTGACTAATAGTTGGATGTGATACAGGAAGTCAAGTTGGATGTGATACAGGATTTGAAATGTTGGTTAAGCAAATGAAATCTATTTTCTAGCACACAAATAAGTTGTATCTGTATAACCACCACACTAGAAAGCAGAACATCAAAGAAAATGATGACTAAAGATCAACAACTTATCCATACCCAAAGCAGTTTTCAGAGAAGATTCAAGATAACTCGTAGGACGCTCTGTGCTATACAGCTTCCCCACAGGAAATAATGTGCCAGGTATGTTTAACACAGGGCAACCTGAGAAAAAGTTTGATACTTTGACACCATCCAAAGTTGCTGAAGTGATGAGAACCTTTAGATTTGACGAGCGTTCCTTGATTAAGCGTTTCATCAACCCTAGCAATATGTCACTACCAATCAGAAAAAATGAAATGCTTAGAAACTAATTCTTTGATCAAATAAAAATATGCAACTTAAAAAATCCAACTTCTGACATATAAATTTATTATCTTCCAACATAAATAACAGACAAAACCACTATGTATCTACAGAAAAAGGGCACAATCTGCAGTAATTAATGTATTTCCATTTAGTTCTAAAAGAATAATTAGTTCAAAGTTCAAATCTATGTGTGTATGTGTAGAGAAAGGGCGAGGGAGGGAGAAAGAGAGGGAGGGAGGGAGTTTTTGCATTCAGGAAATTGAATAAGAATGGGGATAAGGCTGAGAGTAGCCTTATGCCACCAAATGTGAAATAGCAACAAGGTTTCAGCCTTTCAGGCTATTAGCTACGAGATAGCAACAAGGTTTCAGGCGATTAGCTATTACATTTCGTACCAGGAGAGAGAGGGAGCCACCAAATGTGAAATAGCAACAAGGTTTCAGGCTATTAGCTAAGAGTGAGCAACAAGGTTTCAAGCTATTAGTTATTATGGTTTGTACTGAGAGAGAGAGAGAGAGAGAGAGAGAGAGAGAGAGAGAGAGAGAGAGAGGGGGGGAGGGAGGGAGGGAGAATTCAGGAAATTGAATAAGAATGGGGATAAGGCTGAGAGTAGCCTTATGCCAGCCAAATGTGAAATAGCAACAAGGCTTTAGGCTACTAGCTATTACTGTTTGTATCCTAAGACCATTATAGTCATATCTTCTGTTTCAGCAAGGCTTTCTAATAAGAAACTTTTGGGCTGCTCCAATACCCAAATTCAGTAAACCTATTAGGCTTCATTGTTTTTTATAACCGCAAAATGAAGTGAAGGCTTGTAACTTCTCTAACGTAACTTAAACAAAAAATTTATCAATAATAGAAGTAATGTATTCTATTAGATCTTTGCTTTCTTTGTGCTACTTCTCCATCTCTAGAAGAATTTGGAGGATACTAAATGTACTTTCAACAAGTATGGCAAGTCACATGTCCAAAACATTCTCAACCAAAAATTTGGCACAAATCAATAGAGTATTGCATCCTTATTAGATCCTTCACAAGCCTTGAACCAGATAAATGTCACTATTTTGAGGAGAAAATAGGAAGCAGACAAAAATATAACAAAACGGAAACAAAGAGCTCTGACTTCTCAAATTATACTGATCTAACACCATGGACAAATAATCAAAAAGTTTTTTTTTCAAATCAAAACGTGCTTGTCTATGAAGCAGACTAAGAGTCAACTAGGCTCAATAAAAACAATAAACCAAGTTTTTCCATCTGGTTATCAATCAGAAATTGATCTTCAATGCTAGCCCAAGAAAAAGCGTGTGATGATTAAAACCTTAAAGCGCAATTAACTTGGGAGTTTATTGGAGGCAGCACTCCATGGATCACTTATAAAATAATATCATAAAGCTTCATCCACTCTAGATGTAAATGTCCTTGAGTTATTTCAAAGATTAAATACCTAAATGTTTTTCTTTTTATGTTATAACCCATGAACTTCTTCCCTTGAATATGCCAAAATAACACTCTGGACAAGATTTACATTATACGGGTAATGAAAATTAGTCATTTTTCTATTGCCACTAGAGTACAAAACCCCCTCCATCCCCATAGCGAGAATAAGGAACTTTCGAGTTTAAATTAAATCTTGAGGTAATGAAAAAATAATTGAGGAGCTTTTAGGAATAAAATATTTAATTGAAAAAGCAAATGAACATCATGACTTCGCCTTGTAAATAAACCTAGGCTGAAAATACTAAACATTAGAAGGTATACAAAGGATATTGTACCTTTACTACTACTACTAGATGTTCAAGGAGATAGCGTGATGCCCTAATAATAGTCTCACATCGATTGTGTGAGGACATACTGATGGGTTCAAAATACTATAAATGGTAAGACTAGAGACCCAAGTGTAACAAGGGTTAACCATTTACTGACGTGAATTGAGCTAAACAACGTGTTGCACTAAGTGGGTCCCCAGTAGGGGTGCGAACGGTTCAGATACGACTCAAATATGATACTTACTATATTTGTATCCGCTTGCCATTCACAGATATGAATATGCCTTGGTATGAAAAACTTATATCCACATCCGCTAGAATCAGATAAGGATAATGATACATGCAGATACAAAATGAATATGAGAAAACCAAATATTATTGAGAAAAAATATAGTTCATAGGATACAAGAGACTTCATTAATATGTTTGTTATATCTAAAAAGGTAAGATTAGATCTCTTGATCATCAAACTTAGTCTCAAATTCATTAATCTAAGTATTGAAACAATTGTAGATGTATGATCAACATTTATTCGGATATTTTGGATATTGATCCGGATATTTCACTACATAACCATATCTGTAACCATGTCCTATCAGTTACAAATTTCAGTAATCATATATGTTTTGTAACAGATACGATTACGGATATATTCGCAAATACGGATATGGTTATGCACCTCTACTCCCAGGGTTTACATCACGCTGACAAGCTGGGCATGGGGCGTGACATATAACATTCCGTTTCAAACTATAGCCAAACTAGAACTTATTCAAGACATCACACAAAGTTACAAACAAAAAGATATTTAAATATGTTAAAAAAGCTAACACTAAAGGAAATATTACGTATTCAAACTCCTCTCATGAGCCTCGTCCAAGATTATAACCGAATATTGGCTCAACTCTGGATTTGACAGGCTTTCACGAAGGAGACAACCATCGGTAAGATACCTGAGCATTCCATCGAACAAAATTAATTCAAAATATAATCTGTACATAGAAACTATATTTAAACAGACTTTGGACTATTCATCTGATTGATGTAGTAGAATTCTTACTTGATACATGTTCTATCTGAAGTTCGATCTTCAAACCGAATAGCGTAACCCACTTCTTCACCAAGCTGAACGCCAAGTTCAAATGCAACCCTCCTGTCAAAAGTATGATGCTCAACAAAATACACATGCGCGCGCACTAAGGTAAAAAATAACTAGAAGTTTGTTACCATCAAACTCATATCATCGATCAAAGAATGATTAAAGATGATAAAAAAGAAGCAGAAATCTAAAATAAGATATGATTTCCAAAAGAACATACAGTTTATAGAAACTTTCAGTACAACCAAATGTGAGTCAACTGGGGGTTTACTTTCTGAAACCCTTCATTTATAATTATTTAATATTATATAAATTTAGTGATCTCTCAGTGAAGTGTTGATATTGAAAGAGAAGGAATTTCCTCATCTCAATGACAACATGATAGTAGCAACTTTCAACAGAATAGCTGGACTCTCATTTAAGCATTTATGGATTTTAACTTAAAAAAAAATTCAGCACAACCAAATCCAAAGCAAGTGGTGGTTTACTTTCTAAAACCCTTCATTTTACAAAATACTAGGTAAGATATTGTGACCTCTCAATGAAGAGTTGATATGAAAAGAGAAGGATCATCTCAATGACAACATGATACTGCTGACTTTTGACAGAGTAGGTGGATTCCCATATCGGTTTTAAAATATTACATTGTCATTGAAAACCATGGTGATGTTGCCAGAATAAAAACAATGGGACAGTATTGATCCAAACTTTGTGTTGCCAACTTCATAATCCTTTTCTGATATTCAGTTATGTTAGTCAACATTTCAACATGTTCTCTAATATATAAGAACCTAAAGTAACTACCAACCTAAGTTCATGCTCATTTAGGGGTACTCAGAGCCCTAAGCGCTTCTTCATTTACATTCTTAATGTTCTTGAGAGTGGACTTATAGGTTTCTTGTCTTTTATCACCTAGGTCTAGAAACAATCTCAATCTATCTTCACCTATCTTATCCTTAACAGAATAGAAGGTAACTCAAACTTCTCACCATATTCCCACTCACCTAATTTCACATTTACACCTTACAATATTTTGGGTGTGTTCATGTTGCCAAATATATTGATGCAAAAAGGAATAGTTCATCAAATAGAGACATCACAAAGTTTTTCCAATGAATTTTACAGGTGTTAAAGAGATCATATTACTCTGACAGTACTCTACTTAAACCAACCTGCTTAAACCCTATGACAACATCACCAAAACTGCATCACAATGATTGATAGATCTTAAAATGAGATAATTCTATGTATTACTTAGCTAGCAGTTTAAATTCCGCTCATCTCTTCCAAATTTGAGATGTTGCATTCTATATTTGTTGCCATATTAAATGAGTTCCACAAGTTCTACTTCTCTCCATTAAGTAATTTGATACTAACAAATACAATAACCAGACTTCTTTCTGAACATTTATCTAACTAATGCAAAGAGTATATATCCAAGGAAATGCTGAAAATAAGGGTCATCGCCCCTCCAATTGCTAACCATCCTAGTTATGTAATATGTCTAATGACAAATCTTTCAGTAAACCTAAGGACCTAACTATCTAAGTTTATGCCTAACTATCTAATAGACTCTTAATAACATCTCTAGGGAAAATAATCAGACAACTGAGAAAGGATGGTATATCTCAGACGGATTTTCACGAAACATTAGGTCAGTTTAGAAATGGTCCCAACATTAACAAGATCTGCTATTAATCGTACTTGCAAACTAAAGCATTATCAGAAATTGTGGAAAAATACTGGATTCTTTACCTTATTCTTCATCAGTTGAATTGTTCTCCAAATAATTCTTTATGCGCCAAGCAATCGTGAGAATTCATAGTTTACCTGACTCAGCTTCTAATGAACTATTTGTTGACCAAATTATCCAATATCCACCAAGGAAAAAAACAACACTACTATAATGGTATAACCTCATGATTGCTGAACTGTATTTTACAGTCATTTTCATCATCACAAAGATCCCAACTTGCTCATGAAGCTAATTCGAGTATTTAATATATTGTACCCATCTTTACTTTGCTTCCTGAGCCTCTAGTGAGTTACAGAGAGAGCTAGAAAAGGACCAACCGAAAACTTTAGTTCTTTCCATCATTCATGGTTGAGTTGCAAAAACTTCTGGATTCTTTTTTATTAAAGAATCTTTTTTTAAGTCACTCCTGAACAGTTATGGAAACCTCTGGAAGAAATAAGAGGTACCATTTATGGTGGCGATATGCTATTGGGTGGACATCCTGCTTATTGGGTCAAGTCAATGTGTTCTAAGAAGAAATATCTGAACTTTGACTCATGATTTGTTATTTTAATCTCATTAGCTCCTGTTCTTATTTTTCTTGAGATACATATACAGTGATCATCCAGCAATTCCTTGCATAGTATGCTGAATAGTTTTTTATAGACTCCTTCCTTTCACCGAGTAGTAGTAAATAACAAACTAGTGAATGTCCTTTTTTTTTTTCATTGCACTTCCTAATCAAATTTATTGTAAAACTGCTTGATTATCCCCCAAATCCAATGCTATCTTTGTCAACTTCGAAAAATTATTCCCAAAATCTAAAAGTTCTCCAGCTTCAGCATTTCAATGGAACCAAAAAAAAAAGTTTTGCTTTAAACCTGGCAACAGAGACGGCGGCGACTCGACGAGGCTGAGTGATGGCGATGATTCCAGACTTTGTAGCCGGTGCAATAATCTGAAGAGCTGGGTGCTCCTTGGCCGAGCCAGTCTCGCCGATTCGCCTCCACTGTCTCCAGAATCTTGTCCTCGAACTCGAGAATCGGGAGTTCCGCCATTACGGTTAGGGCTCGGTTGAAGGGTTTGGTTTTCGCTCCAAGCCTCTGATGAGTAACGGCGGAAATGAAATTATGAATTACGACTGAAAATTGGCTAAAG
Source organism: Asparagus officinalis (assembly GCF_001876935.1). Classification (NCBI taxonomy): domain Eukaryota; kingdom Viridiplantae; phylum Streptophyta; class Magnoliopsida; order Asparagales; family Asparagaceae; genus Asparagus; species Asparagus officinalis. The sequence goes on from NC_033795.1 coordinate 23,867,269, forward strand.
TTTGGATTTTGAGGAAGTTAAAAGAGGTTCTGTTTGTTTGCTAAAAAAAATATAGAAATGTGTTGCCCCTCATGTTTCACGTAGGTTTTTGTTTCCAAGAGGTTTCTATTTCAAGTGTTTGTTTCGTCTTTAATTTTCAAGAAAATGAAGTGTCACATGTGTTGCCACCTTAATTTTTTAAGAAATGTGTTTTCACACCAAATGTGTTTTCACACTTGAAAATGTCCCATCTGAAAATTATTAATTAGTAAAAGCACTGTTTGAATAGTTCAGAAGAATAAAACGAAATATTTAAATGCCACATTTCTCATTTCCTTTTTCTTGTTCTCAAACAAACACAAGAAATAGAAATCAAAGCACTGTTACTATGGAGGCTTTTTTTTGTCTGTTTGTGTGACTTGGCAGTGAAAATGAACATTTTCTTTGCGAAACAAACAAAAAAAATGAAAACTAGGAAATGTCTTGAATTGTCTTGAATTCATTTCAAGAGCTACATTTCCATTTCCGATTTTTTTTTTGGAAATAGCCAAACCGGCCCAAAAAGGAAATCAATTATAAGAAATATATTTTCTATAATAGGTGTGTTTGGTTCATTCTCAAAGCTAAGAAAAGAATGAAATGAGATAAATTGTCATTATATTATTGGATGATGTGACTCGTCTTTAGGAAACTTATTTCATGATTTTTTTGAGAAAATGGATGGAAATCAATTTTTAATAAAATGAGATTAGTTGTCATCATATTATTAAATGAAGTGACTCATTTTTAAAGATGAGATGAGATGGATGATGGGACTCATTTCTTGCATTTGGTTCATTCTTAAAAGTAAGAAAGGAAATAAGATGAAATGAGTTCTCATCATATTATTGGATGATATGAGTGATTTTTAAGAATTGAAATGGATAGAAATCAATTTTTAATGATTTCCGGGTCCTATTTCATTTTCTTTGATTTTAGGAAACCAACCAAAACAGCCCCATAGGGTCTGTTTGGTACATTTCCGGAAAAAAAGAAAACATAAATCTATGATGAAAACCATTTCTTGACATTTCAGAGGGTTTCCCAGATTTGAATTATTTTGTTTGTTTCACATTGAAATTAATGGCTTGAAAACATAGTTTCCCTTTTATTGGGTTTGTTTGAACACCATGAAATCAAGAAACCAAATAACTTTTTTACATTTCTTCAACTTCCAACGTTTGGCATGCACTTGAGAGAAAATGAGAAACCCTATGTAATATCACCACGGTGACCGTACTGCCCACAAAATCATTAAAAAGGTGTCGACGGTAATATTTGAGCAACGGACAGAAAATGTCATTCGTCATAGTAACCTAACCCTAGGCCTCCGTGACAGTATCCATGCCTGCACATATATATTTGTGATATGACGATTTAGCATTTGCAACTCAATTCCCACTCAACTTACATTCTCTTCAAATTGCAAAAGCCTGAGCATAACAATAACCAAAGGGGCTTCTTCTCAAGCAGAGCTTAGCCATGGCTGCACACCAAGTGTCTCGGAATCAAGCAACCGAGGTAACTTGTTATTGTAAAATACCGACACCATTGAAGTTGTGCAAAAATGGATTGAACAAGGGCAAATATTTTTGGGGCTGCGCCAAATACCCAAATAGGCAATACAAATTTTTTAGGTGGGCCGAAGATGAGCATGATATCAAAAACGGTCAATCAAAAAAAGATGAAGCTTCTCTTCAAGTAGTTTTAGAAATAAAAGATATGCAAACAAAGTATTTGCGAAGAGAATTGAAGTTCGCAAATCGACAAATCGATTACTTGAAGAAAAATGTCTTGTTGTCTTAGGGATATTTAGTATTTTCCTTGTTGTCATAAACATTGTAATCTGTACTTTGAAAATATAATGCATAAATCTCTTCAGAAGACTGGACATTATGTGTCATGTCTGAGATCATTTACGCAAGTGACGAAATTGAGAAAACGATGAGATGCAAATGTGCTCAGGTATATAAGTATTCATATGTGTATATATATTCGTATGAATAAATCATAACAAGCTGGAAATGTGCTCAGGTATATAAGTATTCATATGTGTATATATATTCGTATGAATAAATCATAACAAGCTGGGCATTGCTTCAATAACCCCAACTGCAAATTAACAAAAACCCAAGTCAAATGTGAAAACTGTAAGATTAGAAGCCCTCTTCATATGAATTCAAACATCCAAGCAAACCAATAAATATCCAGTTCTTGAGACATGGAAGCAAACCTATAACATTTGTGAGAGTGATTGTCGAACGATGAAAAAACAAATGTGCTCAGATATTTGTGGACAACAACATACATTCTACGCCAGTCAGTTAATCTCTACACAATGCTAGCTACAGATCAATAATAAATAATGAGTCTGCCTCACCATGTCCATTGGTAGGATACTTACAAGGTGGCTAAATACCCATATTGGTATTTTAATTCAACCCCATTTACCAACAAGGTATTTTAATTAGGAAATTCGGCGATAAGACATTTTAATTGAATAAAATTACCATTTAGGTCCTTTTTCTCGTCGGCGGCCACTTTTCCGGCGAGAACTCATCACGTGCGTTGCACGTGGGGGCTTAATCTGTGTTTAAGATGCTGATGTGGCTCTGTTTTCTGACGTGGCAGGGAATTAACCCTCTAAAAACCAACTTCACGCCCAAGGCGCTCTTCACCTACCTCCGCGTCCAGCAGAACGTGATCGTCGCTCATTTGGGTCGCTGGGTCGAGATGTCCGGCCCCGACGAGCCCATCAAGCTCAGAAACGTCGAAACTTTCGAGATTGCTCAAGCTCAAAACCCCATCAGGCAGAGACCCAGAGAGATGATTCGACGAAACATTGAAACTTACAAGATTCCAGCAAGAGCCAATGCTGCTTGGTACCTGGCCGTACAACTTGTTACCAGCCAAATTGACATCGACCAAGCTCTCACATTGTGAGAAAAACCTAGTGTGTATCTCTTGAACATGCCCATTGGAGCTCAGATCAATGTGGGTGAGATTTGGGAGCTGGGTTAAGTCTGGAATCAAGAATCCAGTGAAGTTGTTGTCGGAAAGGGAGAGTTTTTGAAGGGATTGGAGGTTGAGGAGGCTGCGACTGAGCTTGCCGGAGAGGCCGAGGGAGGAGAGAGAGATTTCGACGCCTCGGCGAGACTCAGGGTGGCATTTGATGTGGGCCCAGTTGCAGGGGTCGTCGGAGTCTTGGGTCCATGAGGAGAGAGCTGAGGTTGGGTCTAAACGAGAGGACTTGAAGACAATGAGGCCGAGGAGGTCAGGGTTTAATGGGGGAGGGGGTTTAGAGAGAGAAAGGAGAGCCACATCAGCATCTTAAACACAGATTAAGCCCCCACGTGCAACGCACGTGATGAGTTCTCGCCGGAAAAGTGGCCGCCGACGAGAAAAAGGACCTAAATGGTAATTTTATTCAATTAAAATGTCTTATCGCTGAATTTCCTAATTAAAATACCTTGTTGGCAAATGGGGTTGAATTAAAATACCAATATGCGTATTTAGCCCTTACAAGGTAGATATATTATGAAGCTGATAGTCATCATTGCACGGAAAAAATATCGATATATTCATGTGAATATATATATTTTGTGAAAGGAATCATAAAAAGTGGGGTATTGCTTTAAAATGCATCAGAAATTGTATAGATATTGGTAAATCAGGAACAATAATGAAATATGCAGTGAAATAGGATGCTAAGAGGCATTAACGAAATTCCCAGATCTTTCGATTGTTTATGTTAAACAACAATTACCACTCACATGTGACAACAGAACTATGAAGCTCAAAGTTATGCAATCTGGGCTTAAGATGCAAGGGAAAACCCATAATATGAACATCATGTCCAAAAACCAGTAAACGATTGTAAATCAAACCAGTAAACAGATCATGAATCCCACACCAGTAAACTGTTCGCCTCTTTGTTTTGATGATGTTTAACGAACAATTTACCACTAATATTGTTTGTTTAGCATTTGTGTTTTCTTATTTATTGTAGACAAACAACGCGTTGGAGGATGGATGGAATCGAGCTTCAACGATCATATCCAATAGAGGTTGGCGAAATCGTGGAGTGAAGTCATGCAATTCAAGTTGAAGATCCAAGTTCAAGCTTCATCCACAAGTGTACCAAGATAGAGCTTTGTTGAAGATCACAAGCTTGGGTATAATTAGTTTAGGGTTTATATTATGTGTGTTAGTACTTTAAGCTCAATCATATACACACATACACGTTTTGGTTTTGTATATATATAATTATATATATACATATATGTTTTGGTTTGATAGTTTTCAAGTTTTAATATGAAATAATTGAATACAATTAGAAAACATATTTTTGTTTCATACTTAAATGCATATATATGATTTCATCAATATCAATTTTATTTAGTTCAATGAAATCATATTTTCTTTTGAAATATTTGCAAAATATGCAATTTTATGAAAATATTGCTTTCTTGGCTTATGGACTTAATAACAATCATATACATCTTTCATTAAGTCTATATAATTATTTTGTAATGTTTCAAAATATGGTTAAGCTAAAATGTCAAAACTCATATGTTTATATTTTCATGTTTTGGACTATTTTGCAAAATGATGATATTTTTTTTTTGGAAGGTCCTTTTTAAAAACCAGTTGTTGTAGTATGTTTATTATTATGTCTATAATCATTTTCTAAAGTTTTATATTTTTTGGAATTTATTTGATATTTTAAACAAGGTTTCAAAGTCAGAAAAACATCTTTCAAACCTGATTTTTATGTATCAGTTTGCGGTCGACCGTCACGGTCGACCGTCTTGAGTCCAGAGACTCAGAATGTTTTTTGATGGCTCGCGGTCAACCGTGGCGGTCGACCAGATTAAGTCCAGAGAGTTTTGCGGTCGACCGCTACAGTCGACCGGATGTTTTCCTGAGCCTAGAATTTGCCTCTAAGGTGCTCACGATCGACCGCACAAATCTCACGGTCGACCGTGCAAATCTCATGGTCGACCACCGATCGCCCAACGACTATATTTTGTACAGAATCATATTTTTGATTTTGTGGATTTTTTGGTCTTTTGCTTGGGGTTTTTAGCTGAGGTTTTGGGTGGCTATATATACCCCCTTGCTCTCATCCTTCATAAATCTAAGAAATATTTTAAACAAGTTTTAAAAGAGTTTAAGTTTGGTTTAAGTTTGTTTAAGGGTTTGGTTTGTGAAGAATTCCACAAGAGGAAGTGGAGATCAATTCATTGATATTTGAGCTTCAATCCATCTCTCTCTCTCTTGTCATTTAGAGAAGTTTTCCTAAACTCAACTCTAGCTTTTGTTTATAATTATTTATTGATTATCATTTCTATTAAGCTAGTATTTACATTTGAGTTTAGTTGATTTTATTTCACTCATTGTTTACACACACCCACTTGAGCTTATTGTATTTTCATATATATAGTATATTTGGGTTCGTGAGAGTTGTAACAATTGAGTGTGAGCTTTCATTGAGTTCTTATCTATTGTAGAGAACAAATTTGTTGTTACATTATGAGTGTTGTAAGGTTTTCGATGAGCTAGAAAACCGAGTGTGTCATTATAAACATTATTTGGGTGAGCGTAGAAAACCCGGTTGTGATAGTGGATTTCTCCCCAGGAGTGGAGAGCGGAGACGTAGGACAGAAGGTCCGAACTCCGTGATCATTTCATGTGTTTGAGTTTACTTTAGCACACTTACTCTTATGTTTATATTTCTCATCATCTTTGTCCATTGCTCATTATTTATATCATCCACTATCTTGTTTATTTTGTTTACCATTGTGTATATCACTTATCCTAGCTCACATATCTTGTTGTATTTTATACTTACTAGGATAACTTGTTAATTAGTTTTAATTGGCATAAAATCGGATTAGATTAGCATAAGATTCTAATCACCCCCTCTAGGGTCTAACATAAACATCATGCCAGATCTTTAAAAATTAGACAAAATATGCTCAGATATATGTCCACATCATCATATATCCTATACCAGTAAACGATTGCTTCACAATGTTGGCTGCATACCTGAAAATATACTTACCTCAATAAGTAAATAGTGGGAGTGTCTCGCCAAAACATTGCGAGTAAAATTACTGGTTGAGAATATCAGAAAAAGACAATCATCGCTGCACAAATGGTATGTAGACATTCTTAAATAACAAAAGCTATAGGTTGTGCAAGCGTATACAAACTGTCAAAAAACAGTGCTCAGGTTGGTCATCAACAATCAGTAATGCAACAACAATGTAATTATAACAACTGAAGGCTGCAATATATGTTAAATGATCATGCCAATATGAAATTGCCTCGCCTTGACAGTGTTAAGTTACGTATGATTGCATATATCATTTGCATGCACTCATCATTGAACCATTCTAGGAATAAAAAAAAGTGACAGCTTGTCATACCAGTGAGGTTTTGCGATGAATGAGACACTTAAATCATGGCATGGAATCCAATGTTCACTTGCAATTAACCAAAAAAGCAGTATGGTATAAATTAAGCCGCTTCACTCCATCATAAGCATCACATTATAAATATATACGGTTGCATCATATACCTAGAACGTAGCTATGGAGCTTCATATCAAAAAATATACAGTCATACCCACCAACTAGAAGTTTACACGACATAACAACATGTATCCACCAACAGTCATACCCACCAACGTGACAATGAAATATCACGAACCCACTATACTATGAGATTGTTAGGGTTAGTGTGCAAAATAAAACTGGCCCAACCACCTCCAAAATGTTCCTGTAAATAACAAGACATTAAAATTTTAGCCTGGATTAAATTAGTTGGGATAATGCAACCATAAAAGTACTTATTGAAATGCCTACCTCCATCCCCAATCTAGCTACCTCCACCTTACAATTTCATGAAATTGTCCAACAAAGCCTTTTGGTCAAAGTCACTCTTACCTATAACATATCTGCCTTTGGTTTCATTCTCAAATAGGCTATCATAAAAAAGCTCAAGGACTTATATTAGGTAAGTATCTTTGTGCTTGAAGATAGTTTTGGATAATTTCTCTGACCAGTGCAGATTAACATCTTTGATAGACGAAGAAAAGTGTTTTACTTCATCTATCATTTGTTGCATGATCTCATGCTCAAAGTGTGCCTTCCTCATCCTCCCTTTGGCCGAAGGTATTTTCCTAAACTTGTCTTGGCATGTTGCCTTGCCGTTGTTGTTTTGGGATTGATTATCTTCATCTAATAAGTTGACCGTGTGAGAGGACTTTTGAGTCATAGGAATGCTAACATCCTCATTGTCATCATCCGCAAGGTTAATAGGCTCCTGACCACCAAATTTCTCCATGGAAGCATTTGCAAAGTTACATCTTGCTTGATCATCCCCACAAATGATAGCTAGATTCTCATAATACTTCAAAGGCTTATTGATGTAATCTTTAAGCATGCTTTTATTTTTATCCTACAGACATTAAAATATAACTTGTATAATGTATAGGAGAATAATTTTAATCGTACCAACATGAAAATGAATAGATGAACAATAACATTTAACCGCATTCCACGTATCAAAACTCTCAGGATCTATGACGATTGTTTGTGTTTGTTCATCCCAACTTGCACCACTGATATTACGAGCAGCCTGTATACCTTGAAACCAGGAACAAAATGTTTTCATATGGTTAACAACACTTTTCGTAACAAATGTAGTTCCAAATTACTTGTTCACTTCAGCGGCTGTCATTGCAAATGCATGTTGCTTAACTTTTTTGTCTGGTTTAAAACCAAACTTTGCCAAATTTGCAAGAAAGGGTATGAGCACGTCATCATGAGCAGAGGTCCACCATCTGGTTGGGTCCACATTTGAAGTTTTAGGCTCAAGGTGAATTTTTCTTTTCTTATGGGAAAGAGCTTTGCATTTTCTTGCTGGGTCTACTAAAGTTGCTACTACTTCATCATTGGCCATTCTTTTATTATTACTTGAATCAGAAGTAGTCCATATAACACTAGTTGGAGATAAAACTTATCCGGAGGAATTTGATCCTTAAAAATATTGAGGAAAAGATGGTGAACTACTGAGCAAGTGCATGTAAGATGAAATGGGGTGATGCATAGGGAAAAAGTTATCATCATAATGTGGTACATTTGTGAAAACAGATGGTGATTGCACAAATGGTGAAGATGACTGAAATATAGGATTGAAACTGTAGTTAGACCCACTGCTTGCCGGGAACATGGGAGAAGGTGGTGGGGCCATTGAAGTTGGAGAGTGAGTAGTAGTCATCCCTTTGCCCAAATCATTCCCTTCAGAGGTTGATTTATCACACATTCCTATATTTTTAACAAATGTAATTCTCAAAAAATAAATGTGAGTCAAAAAAATACGACAAAATAAAAATTGTAAATTATTGCAATAGATGAGATTAAAGCATCATATAAGAAAGCTAACACAAACCATACCTTTTGGCGGTTGATTTATTACCTATTTTATTACTGAAAACTAATGTAATTCTCAAAAAACAAAAATTGTCATAAATTCAAGACAAATGTCTTGTAAATGCTTGCAATAGATGAGATTAAAGCATCAAAGGCTAGCAGGTAGCATAGCATCCATAATAAATTATAAATGCTTTCAATAGATGAGATTAAAGCATCAAATGAGAAATCTCACACAAACAAAAACCCTGCACATGTGATATCACGACAAGAACTAAGTACCACCATAAGTAATCAAAGTCACACAATAACATCATAGTCAACAACATTAAACTCTTAAGGTACACGACTACCAAACATAAAGTACTACTAAATGTTGAAAATCGTAGCAAATCATAAGGCAGACTCAGTGGTGATACCATGCTGGTATTTATTACAATAATCAATCCACATGTCCAAAGCGATTTGATTTTTGCAAGACTTCCACTCATCTTTTGAGGCATTTTGTTCTCTTTGTGTTTGGGACTGCGTGAACTCCATAACGTTAGTTTCTTCATCAATTGCTTCTTCAACATCATCCTCTTCAATGTCGATGGTCTTATTGAGCAAATCATCGTTTGGATCGACTGTTGCAATATAGTAATGGAGAACCGTGCATGCTAAAATGATATCAACTTGTGCGGGAAAGGGGTAGTGGGGTTTTACTGTGAGAATCTTGAAACGATTGTACAATATACCAAAGGTAGCTTCAATCTTTGACCTCAAAGATGAATGTCTAAGATTGAATAACTCCCTCCTATTTTGAGATGTTCTCCCCGTAAATTCCTTTAGATGGTAACGAACACCACAATGCGGGGATATAAAATCGGGTATAGTTGTGTACCCCGCATTGCACAAGTAATATTTACCTACATATTACACATAATTTTAATAAGAATTGACCGTGTAATTATTAGTGAGAAATATTAGACAAATGAGTAATTAATTTGAGGAGTTAACAAGATTGTTACCAGTGTAGACCTATAAGCCATATGGATGTGGTCTAGACAAAGCATCTTGAAGGATTATATAGTACAAGCGATAATCCCTCCCACCCAGCTAAAACGTAGGTGAACAGTTTGTTTGGTGTACAAGCGATAAGAATATTTTGTGTGACACCTTTGCGTCCTATGAAGCACGCAACAAGGCTAGCAGGTAGCATAGCATCCACATGTGTCTCATCTATCATATCTATGCAATCCTACAGAGTACAACAACTTACTATGTTAATGTAAGATATGATTTGATTAGACAATTATTTGCGTAATTTCGTAGAGTGGATGATATACCTTGAAAAATGGATAAAATAATGGATTGTTTGGGATCTCTTGGGACACTTTATTTGGTGCTTGTTTCATATATCGGTCTTGTATGCATAAAATAGCTTGTAATACTCTGTTGAAGTATCTATTAACTGTCTCCCCTGATCTTATAAATTGTGTTCTCATCATACGATTTTTGGATTTATGGCCCAATATATTCAATGTTTATAGCAAGTTGCTCCTCTACTATTATATGCCTTGAGTCCTTTAAGAGATGTTTTTTCCTCATTAACTTTGCTAGTTTCATGAAAGCACCTGGGCGCATTCTAACAAAGTTTTGACAGCTATCACTATAACCGTGATATATACGATTCATCAACTCTGTCCTAGTTTTTTCCTATCTTAGTCTTTCTTCGCTTGGTCCAGACTGTATTGATCTACGACGACACTTCATTCTCCTAAAAAATGTGAAAACTATAATCATGACTGAAAATCAGCCCCAACACACATTCTTATAACAACCTCTTCATCATCATAATCACCATCCATCTACAATTTTTACTTATCAGTTAAAAATTAAATTAAAAGAACATGATGCCTTTATGACATGCTCAGCTTATACAGAAATAAAGAGACTGTACGTGCACGGAATTATACTATCACAACACATGTACATGACACTAACTCACTATTAAACCCATACATGAAATATGCCTTGTAGGGCTATGGACTTATTAATACCCGTAAAGATTACAAAACAAGCAACCTAGATTTTAGAAATGTCATTGTACCTCTCTATAAAATAAGCATCTAATATGACATGCATTTTATTTTTCTAATCATTCAAGAAATCATTATTAAAAAGATACACAAGTGAATAACTATTATGGAACACATATTTTTACAGAACTTGGTAGGTTTTTGCAATCTTTCTCAGGCTTTTATGGACCACAAATTTAATATTTTAATTTCAAGGAAATTTAGGAAACCGAGTTAGTATTATCCATCAGATAATTTTATTATACAACACATTAATTTAGGAAACTAAGTTGGTATTATCCACAGATAATTTCATTTATACAACACATTAATTTCTAAGCTTAAATAATAACAACAATTTTACTTCTACAAAGTGAGGAGAAAAATTGTTTACTAATAATGAGAGAAAAAATAATAATAATGGGTATTGTCACACAGTTAAACCTCCAATGTGTTGATTAAACTTGAAAATTTGTTGTAGAACAAACATGATAAATAGCTATTTGTAATCTCTAACTGACTTAAGAAGTTTGCAAATATGGGAAATAGACCCGCATAAGTTGGGGTTAGGAAATAAGAGCTAAAAACTGTCATCAATTATTCATTAAATTAAAAAATTAAAAAATAAAAATAAGCAAAGGATTTGGAAAGTGCAGAAATTGGAGAAAAAGTTAAAACTAATTAAGAATTTCTTCAAGCATGCATCAGTTGCTATGAACGCATAAACCCCCAAATCTCAGATAAATTGTTGAGGAAAAATACTATAAATTTCATGCATGATGAAAATTTAACACTAAATTGCTCTATCAACAAGGGATACATTAAAATAAACAAAGATCGAACCTTTTGCGGTTGAAGGTGAAGAAATCCCCGTTAACAGTCAAAATCAGAGTGAGCATATGCAGATCTAACGACGCCGCAATAAGAAGAAGAAGAAGAAATTGCCAAAAAAGACCCTCCCTTTTTGCAAGATCTGGCCAAAATCACTCAAAAACTGACCGAATTGTCATCGCCCGTGCCATTCTAATGATTTTTCATCAGCTGGAAGTATCAATTGAGGAAGAAATAGTGGCGAAAGAAAATTTTTAATGACATAGCAATGGAGATGGCAAGAGGCAGAAGGGGAAAATGATGAGGAAGGTGGTGAAGAGAACCCTAATATCTTTCCCAGTTTTCCTTCCCGTCGCCTCAAAAATATACCCGCGTGATTATTTTATTCGGCAAGTGGACATTTCCCAGCGATTTCAGCCCCCAACCCGCTAAAATACCATTTCTTAAAAAAGTAACGTGGAACCCTATTTCAGCCCCCCTTTTCTATAAACCAACAAACAAACCAAACAGGAGAATTAAAAATGTGTCGAAACCTAAATCCTATCTGCAACTGAGAGCAGTTTTCAAATGCACCATTTCCTCATTTTTTTGGGCAAACAAACAGCCCCTTAGCCAACTAAACAACCTCAAAACAAGTCATGAAATTTGTTTCTTAAAAAATCACTCACATCATCCAATAATATGGAGACAACTCATCTCCTTTCTTACTTTTAAAAAGTGAACAAAACACAAGAAAATAACCTATTATAGGAAATATATTTCATTTTCTTTGATTTCCTTGTTTTTTTTAGCCAACCAAACTCATCTCATCTACTTTCTTACTTTTCTTTGATTTCCTAGAACTTAAAAGGAATTTATTTCACCCATTCCGCAATTTTAATAAAGCTAAAGAAAGGGAATAGATGTAAAATTTTATAAATAACTTTATATGTTATTAAATTATTTTATTATTAGAAATTAGATAGAGGGTAAAAAATATTATCTCTAAAATTTTGTTTTCTTTTGGATTTTCCCTTCACCTTCTTTCACCCTCGTTACACCCCGAATTTGTTGAGGGGAGAGAGCACCAAAACTTGGTTTCTCTCATTCTTTACCTTACCTTGTCCCCCATTATTTAGTATAAGTTCATTCCAAAATAATGATAAATAGTATCATAACTTTCCCTATCCCTCATCACCCCTAACTCAAGCAAGCCCTAAAGAGACTTTGCGAGCGTCTTTAGTCCAGTGGCGGTCGATTCATCGTGTGTCTTTCCAGAGTTTTGTTATTAAACTCAAATATTAAATCCAACTTATGTTTAGTTGATTGTTTGTCCCACAATTTGGTTATATTGTATTTGATAATGTAAACTAGTGTTGCAGTCAAATTGTCGAGAAAAGAGACAATTTGAATGTATTTCCATTGTTTTTTGGGATTTTTTTAAGTTTTGAGGGTATTTTTGTAATTTTTACAAGCGCGAGAGTACTCCTTTTGATATTATAAGCGTGGGAGCATTTTTGTTGAGCTATTCAAGAGTAAAAGCATTTAAAATTGTTGTCTCTTTTGTCGTTAGGATATTTCAAGAATTCTTAAAATGTGACTCACAAAGACCAAAAAGATGTAGCTTTTCTTAATAGATTTGTCTAATGGGTGCCTATAGAAGTGAGAGAGATAGAAAGCAATGAAGAAATTCGTTCAAATCTGGGAAATCCGCTCACTATTTATATAAATCCGCTTGCTATTCATTTCTCTTTATATCTCTCATCCGTAGCAAGTGAGTCACTCGTTAAAAAAATTGTTACTTAATATATAACTAGTTCTCCGATGCACTCAATTAGAGCATTATATAGTAATTTTTTTGTGAAAAAATATTTTTAACATCTTAATAATCAATAGTAATATGAATAGATTTTTAGAAATTATTGCCAAAAGTGATATAAAGTATATTATTGTTGATGGTTATATGATCACACAGTCAGATCTAGGATAGGATTAGTTTGCTCAATGTTGAAGAGTGGTTGTTTTCTTCTCTAGCTTTATGTTTGTTTCTTGAGTTGAGTATCTGAGGAATCTGCACCAATAGAAATTCGTGAGAGGGCGGGGATTAGTTCCCCCGTTGTGCCTCCAATGATCAAGTTAGTTAATGAACTAGAATGAGGTCAAGAAAGAATTGTGTTCTTGTAATTGTGTAGTGTATGCGTTAGAGGATCAGATTTTGGAACCCTTCTAACATTAAAACAGTACATGTATTTATACTCAGTGTCTAAGGGGTAGATTAGTCACTTTGGTCGAGCACAGAAAGGCGGTGGTGAAGTGTGGGTTGGCAACTGAGTCAGCCTCTGCTTTATAGGTGTCGGCTGGCGACTGGAGGGAGGATCTCCTCAGTATTAAATGAGAAGTGAGAGGGAGTATGATGGTGGCCCATGTGGTCTGGTAAATTATAAAGACTGTTGGGGTTAGAGTCATGATGATGCCTGTTAAACATTAAATACGACATGGACATGTTGTCAACGAGGATAAGCTCGAAGCAGAAGTTATTTTTTAGCTTCGCCTTTAAGTAACGCCTTTCGAGTCATCCTCGTGAGGCGTTAATCGAATGACCGAGTGGACTCTTGGTGAGTTGTCTTCGACAAGAGGGTCGACTGGTACTGCTTTTCGAGTCGATATGAAGGAATATCGATTCGTCTAGCCGGTTAAGTTGGACTCTCTGTTAGACTTGGGCCACCAATTTAATTGGGGTGTTGATTGAGGAAGTACATCAATCTGTTCATTTGCCAATGAATTGTATTTCAGCGAGTGGGAATACCATAACAGTTTGCCCCTTTCACTTGGAGGCGGCTTTAGCCGGGTTCGAGTAAAATATTAAATAAAAACAAATTGCTTTTGGAAGGACGTGGATGCTTTGAACGAGAACTGAAAAGTTTCTTCTGAAGCGATGTCGTTGACGTCATTCTACATCTTCTTTATATTGCAGTCATTTTTCTTGGTAGATTGTAGACTGTTCAAGGTAAGTGGGCTGCGCCTCGATCTCTAAGGGTGCTTCAGAATTTGAAAACAGATCTTGTCCATTGGATATAATTGGATCTGATGATTTGAATTTTGTCAATTGTCAAAATCAGCTACCTATATATAGAAACAGGGCCACGCAAGAGGATGCTATTGTCTTTTTGAATTTCCTCGAGAGAATTCAAGATTTTCTCCATTTATCTCTTCTGGTGATCAGCTCTATGATCTCCGATGGCTATTGAACCAATTAATCATCGAGCTCTTCTGGAGAAGATTCACTCTAAAGTGACTTCGCAACATATGGGGATAATGCCTAAGAAGTTCGATATTCCTGAGGCATACGATATATATGCTCCGACGAGGTCGGAGGCCATATTTGACCATGGGTCAGAGCAGAATTCGCTCTTTGTGAGGCATATAGAAGTGGTCTGAGATTGCCTCTGCATCCTTTCCTTAAGCAAGTGTTTGAGACGTTAGGAGTGTCGACGACATAAATGAAGTCTAACACCATTGCAGTCTTAGTGGGGTTTGTGGTGATCTGCCACTGGATAGGGGTTAGGCCTTCCTTGAAAGTCTTCGGTCGTTTAATGACCGTGAAGGTGACTCAAAAAGAGCCTCATTTCCATTTTCAGATGGCGGGGAAGTTCAAGCTCATTACCAACCTTTCTGATTCTCATAAGGATTGGAAGGAGAAATTCATTTAGGTCGTGGGGTGTTTGTAGGAAAATTTATAAGAAAATTGAGAAATAAATTTGTATTAATCTATTTAATTGATTTAGGAAAAGAATGAATATAATCCCTCAAAATAACTTCTCTCTAACTGACTTAGAAAAAATTACAATCTTCTTGATCGGTCTCCCGATTTACAAAAGAGAGAAGGACGGATCTCCCTCTTTGTTTAAGGCTGGGTTCTTCTTGGTGACAATGGGAGTTTGATTCTTGTATCATGTTGATGATCCAAATGCCTCGCTTCATAGAACTTTGTCTACTCTTCTTGACTTAACGTCGAGAAGAATTTGCCAGGCAAGTTTAGAACTCTAAGTGAGTTTAAGAACTCTGCGAAAGAGTTAATTTCAGAAAGTAATTTCAGTCCTTTTATCCAAAATAAGCCAATGGCTTTCCTCTCTAAGGCAATTGCCGATCTCAAAGATCTTCAACCAAAGATAGTTCAAAAAGCCAAGCTAAATGATCTAAAAGCTCCAACGCAAAAGATCTGACCTTTTTTTAGCTATAAAACCAGCTATTTATAGGGTTTAAGGGGTGTAACTGATCCCTTAATTCACTCCATAATGGGGGCTTAATTGCCCCATTAAGTGGGTAACCGTTCAAGTAATTTGAAATGGTCAAACGCGACGTCCGCGTTCTAGCTTCAATACGCGAGGGTGGACCCTCGCGTTTGGCTTTTGAAATACGGGGGTGACCTCCACGTTTAGCTGTTGAAACGCGAGGGTCAACCTCCGTGTTTAGATGTTGAAATGCGAGGGTGATCCCCGCGTTTAACTGTTAAAACGCGAGGATCGTGTTTGGCTTCGGAGACATAAAGATCGTTAATTTGTAATTTCTGTGTCACCTCTGCATTAAGTCTTCTTAGAATATAAATGTCATCATCTTGTAACCCTTGTACTCTAGATTCTAAAGATGTGAGAGTCATCAAATTATAACTCTCGTCAGTTATAGTGAAAGTCGTCAGATTGTAACTTTTATCGTCAGTGTTTTGTAAGGATCATCTATCCCATTTTGATTGAAGAGAGATGGAAACTCCTAAGATCTGCAAAGATCAGTTCTAAGCACCGCCTGCTCGCTACGGTTTCAAGAAGCTGCTCACTCGCTAGTGGTTTCAAGAAGCTCTCTAGGGTCCCCCCCAAAGAAACTTTCTCTTTTAGCAAAATTCTCAGCTATTTATAAAGATCTAGGGGTGTAACTTGAAAGCACCCTAATGTCACTAGGAAAGAACCCTAGAGGGGGGTGAATAGGGTTTATGCTAATCTAATCCGATTTAATGCCAAATAAAACTAATTAAAAATATCCTAGCAAATTAGTTATGCAATAAGATATATATATGCAATGATAATCAATATAAACAAGGGTGATACAAGATAAACAAATACAAACGATATAGTGGATGAATTAGACAACTGAGAATGGTGATAGAGATAAACAAGATATAAGCGCACAAGCCAAACTCAAACACATAAGAAATGATCACGGAGTTCGAACCTTCCGTCCTACGTCTCCGCTCCCCACTCCTGGGGAGAAATCCACTATCACATCGGGTTTTCGACGCTCACCCGAAAACATTTACACATCACACTCGGTTTTTTAGCTCACCGAAAACTTTACAATCAACACTCTTGCAATCTCACTCTACACCCTCTAAGTATTGGTCTCTAGCCCATGTCTCTCTCAAGTATTAAAAATTACAACCTACCTCTAGGCATTACCTCCTACCCCACTCCTCTTAGGACGATCCCGTCTCTCACCACACACTTCTCTCGGTGTGCAAGTATATTACAAAGTGATCTCACAATTAAGCATAAATATAACAATGGTTGTTCTCTACTATGGATGAGAACACAATGAAAGCTCACACCCTAAGTCACAAACCCACAACCCCAAATTATACTATGAATGTAAATACAATAAGCTCAATAGGTTGTGTGTGAATAAAGAGTATAATCAAAACAAACTAAACTCAAATAAATATTCTAGCTTATGGAAATTATGAACAAAACAATAAATAGCTAGAAATAGAGTTTAAAAAAATTCTCTATAGATAACAAGAGGGAGAGAGAGAAGAGTTGAATCTCAAACACAAATGGAGATCTCCTCTAGCTCTTGTGAAAATTGCTTCACAAAACCAAACTTGAAATAAACACTAAAACAAACTTAAACACCCTTTTAATCTTGTTTAAAAAACTTTCTTCTTCTTAAATGAACTAAGGATTTATGGGAGTATTTATAGGAAACTCCAAAGCCAAGAAGAAACCAACAAAACTTAGCAAAAAGACAAAAAATAGAAAGCTTGAAAAAACTAGCCGTTGGACCATCAGTCGACTGATGAGTTTTATCAGTTGATTGATGAGCTGACCATTGTAGGTATTTTCCAGCTCATTAGTCGACTGACGACCTTATCAGTCGACTGATGACTTCATCAGTCAACTGGTTAATCGACCAACATAAAAACAGAAACTTTTTGACATTTCAGGCTATTTCTTCAGTCGACTGAACACATTCATCAGTCGACTGATAACATATTATCAGCCTGTTGAAAACAGTAAAACTAAACTTTGAAGTACTTTTAAAAATAACAAATAAATTCAAAAATATATAAAACTTCGGGAAATGATTGTAAACATAATAATACACATGTTGTAAAGTATCATTTGTAAAGTATCATCATTTTTTAAAATAGTCCAAAACATAAAAATGTGATATACATGAATTTTGATGTTTTGTCACAAACCAAGTTTTGAAACTTTACAAAATGATTTTATAGACTTAATAAAAGATGTTTATTATGATTGTTAAGTCTATAAACTAGAATACACTTATTTTCCCACAACCACACACACACACACACACACACACACACACACACACACACACATATATATATATATAGATATATATATATATATATATATAATATATAATAATATATATATATATATATATATAATATATTATATATATAATATATATATATATATATATATATATAAATATATACTATATATATATAAATATATATAATATATATATTATATACGTTTGTTATTTGTTTTCATGTATATGTGACAAACTCATTGTTTATTCAAAACCAAACATGATAAATATGAAGTATGTATGAATGTATCATAAATAAAGTATTTTTTCATATTTTAAATCTTGCAAAATTCTAAACAAAACTCTGTATCTATAACTTGATTTATATATATATATATATATATATATATATATATATATATATATATATTATATAATAATAATATTATATATATATATATATATATATATATATATAATATATATATATATATATATATATATATATATATATATATATATATATATATATATATATATATATATAAAACCAAAATGTGTATGTGTGTATATAATTGAGCTTGAAGTATTTAACATACATAATATAAAACCTAAACTAATATACCAAGCGATGATCTTGATCTTCAGTAAGCTCTTCTTGGTAAACTTGCGGATGAAACTAGAACTTGGATTTTTAACTTGAATTGCAAGGCTTCATACTGATATTCTGCCAACCTCTATTGGATATGATCATTGAAGCGTTGTTCCATCCAACCTCTAACATATTGTTTGTCTACAATAAATAAAAAAACACAAACACTCACTAGTAGAAAACTGAGTATTGGCGACGGGGTATTGGCGACGGATTTCAAATCCGTCGCCAATACAAACATTGGCGACGGAACATTGGAGATGGGGTTTGTTCTGTTGCCAATGTTTGTATTGGCGACGGATTTCAATCCGTCGCCAATGATTTTCCATCGCCAATACTCTTGGGCGACGAAAAAACATTGGCAACGGAAAAATCCGTCGCCAATACTTATTGGCGACGGATCAGATCCGTCACCAATAAATATTGGTGACGGATTCAATCCGTCGCCAATGTTCCGTCGCTAATAAGTATTGGTGATGGAACATTGGCGACAGATCGATTCCGTCGCCAATAGATATTAGCGATAGATCTGATCCGTCGCCAATGTTCCGTCGCCAATACTTATTAGCGACGGATAGTGTTCGTCGCCAACACTCATTAGCGATGAAATAGATCCATCGCTAATAAGTATTGGTGACGGAACATTGGCGACGAATCGAATCCGTCGCCAATACTTATTGGCGACGGATCAAATCCGTTATTGGCGACGGATTCGATTCTTTGCCAATGAATATTGGTGACGGATTTGACCCGTCGCTAATACTTATTGGCTACAGATTCGGTCCGTCATCAATGCTAATGTATCCATCGTAAAAAAATTAACATTAGTGATTGATTATCCCATTGTTAATGAGTGGCCCCATAAAAAATTAAGAATTATTTTACTATTAGTACCTCAAATCTATAATATTTTAAATGTAGTCCACCAAATTATGTAAATTGTTAAACACATCTAGGAATTGTTAAACACATCATATATTTAGTATAAACTTTAATACTCAAAAATTTAATTTTTTAGCGGAATAGATATACTTTGATATTCGATAAGTATTCGTGAGTTTTTTGGCGACGACTTTGATTAGTTTAGAGAAAATATTGTGAAAAGTGAAAATAATGAGAAAATGGTGAGATACCTAGGAGATCATTTTTAGTTATATGTGTCATGAACATGTAACCATATTAATATTGTTAATGATATACCAGAACTTATCATAGCCATTTTTAATTAATTAGGAATATGATATATATTGGAGAAAAAAATAAGTTTTTAATGGATTTGGGGTTCTATGTTAGTTTTAAATTTTGTTTTTTACTCTTTATGCTAGCAGATTCGATGATTTGAAAATTGTCACGCTCCGAAACTATAGTGAATATTCATAAACACGGGTTACGAGACAACATCAACCCTTGCACAAGCCAAGTCCCGTATATATATATATATATATATAGAGAGAGAGAGAGAGAGATTAATGAGTATCCTTATCATAGGAGGAGATTTTCCTCCTTGTCGTCTATATGGCACAATCCCCATCATTCTCATAAAGTAGGCACAAATCCCCACCAACTCACACACTCTCTCTTACTTAATGAGAATGATGGGGATTGTGCCACATAGGCGCCAAGAAGGAAATCCCCTCCTATGACAAGAATACCCATTAATCTCATAAATATATATATATATATATACAATAAAACATATTATTGCCACATTTTATCTCAAAGCATTGTAGAATCGTGGTAAAATATTCCAAAATCAAACTCTCTTTGAAAACAAGCAATTAAGTTCCCACAATCAAACATGTTCATCATTAGGTATAAATATAAATTTGTTTAAATAAATTGTGTTTGTGGTATAAATATTCATATTTCGCATTTATAATTTTATTTTTTTACGTGAAGGAATGTCCTCACGGCCTTCTTGTAGTCCATTATCTCTACATGGATCCTCACCCGTTGAATGTATTAATTTTAAATTTCATTAAGTTACTTGAGGAACTTATTTACTTATATTGTTTTTATTAACATATACTAAAAAATTACTTTATTTTGAAGGATAAATGTTAAAAAAATTACTTTTTTTCATTTCCCGCCTCCTTTTTCATTTCCCCGCTTCTGTTTTCATTTTGCTTCTGTTTTCATTTCCCTGCTCCCTCTAAAAACCCCCAAAACGGGCCAAACCCCCCCTCTCTCTCTCTCCAAACCCCCAAATCTCTCCAGAACGATCGCCAACAACTCCTCTCGCTGAAGAAACCTCCAGCACACGCGCTGCACCCGCAGCGTCTCCACGCAGCACCCCCGTCTCTCACCTCCCAACTCTACCAAAACCCTTGGCGGCTCCTTCGAAAAAAATAGGCCACCACCGAGTATTCCTTCTCTCAAAACCCTATTTTCCCCCTATTTTTTTGTTCATTATTTAGTTTTTTTAGAAGAAAGTTATGATCTGAACTTTTGTTTGCAGTTTTGTTGATTTATGAGGCTTGTGATTACTTATTTCGCTGGCTAAACGCAAAGAATCGAAATAAACATACATCATTTTTTATGGATCGCTTGGTATTTTGTTAGTGTTGAATCTTATAATCATGGCCCTGTAATTTTGGTGGATAGAGCACGGATAGTTACATTATTTTGGTGGATAATCATGGCCCTGTAATTATAGTGTTGCAATGGGAGAGGTAGGCCAAATTACCAGATTGGTAATTAATTCGATTCTATTTTCTAATATAGTATTTATTTCTATATATTTGCAGCGGAGGAGGGTGGTGAACATCTGGAGGCGGCGACCGGAGGAGAGTTTCACGGGGAGCATTGATAATTGGGTCTGGTCACTCGCGGTGTGATTTGTGAGAATTTCACGGGGAGCAAATGAGGGGTTCAAATTTTCTTTGATGAATGAGGGGTTGGGATTTCAACAAGTTATTCAGGTTTGGTTTATTCAAAAAATATTTAACAACTATCATTATATTTCCCTTTTTCTATAATTATTTTGAACGTATATTGTAGCAGTATCAAGGTTTTCAAACAAATCAACCAGGTGACTATACATTTCCAGTACTAAAGCGTCCTCCTTACTATAGTATGATGCAAGCAAATTGACAATTTTATTTTCCTCATCCATTTTCGGTATGATCATAAATTAACTTGTTCTTATAGCGATTTATTGACATCTCAAATTAGGTATCAATTCTCATCAAATAGGCAATATATATACTTGAATGTGTAGATACAGGAGGATCAAGTCCAAAGAGCTCAGAGTCATGCAAATAAGTAGAAGTGCATGTATAGCATTAACAAAGGAATTTTTTTTGCTTATATTCTCTCTTTGCAGATTTGATGAAATTTATTGAATCTTTTTGGACTAGTTAATCCATAACATGTTCTTATACATGTTTTTATTTATTTATTTATATTTGTAGAAGTTTGCAACGTGGAGAGTTAAACATGCTCCGAGTTGTCGAAAATGAAAAGCTTGTTCAAAATCAAATGGAGAGTCCTCATTTTGTTTGCGTGGTTCGATATTTGCACACATGTATTTCTAATTAGAATTTCTAATTTATGATATTTTTTGGTGTTTGACGAGCATGAAGTTCATGGTGGTGGAGAGGTATATATGACGTGACATATATGTATTTATTATGATATTTTTGGTATATATCTTATGTGGAGTGATAATCTTTTCAGGTTAGAGGAGGTACTCTCGTAGGGAGCAGCAGTACGATACGACGTTCTAATACAGACGATGTTGTAACAAGGATGTCGACAACGATGATGACGGGGAGTGAGTGAGACTTGTGTTAAGACATATTATGACTTTTAAATTTTACCTATATGTAATATATTTGTGTGGCGACGGGAAAATCCCGTCGCCAATAAACATTGGCGACGGAGTGATCCGTCGCCAATGTTTACACATCGGCGACGGGTTACCTGTCGCCAATAAACATTGGCGACGGGAAAATCCGTCGCCAATGTTTTAAACATTAGCGACGGGGATCTACCCATCGCCAATGTTTTAAGCATTGGCGACGGATTTTCCGTTGCCAATAAGCATTGGCGACGGGGAAATCCGTCACCAATGCTTAAAATATTGGCGACGGGTAAACCCCCGTCGCTAATGTTTTAGGCATTGGCGATGAATTTCCCCGTTGCCAATGTGCATTGGCGACGAGAGAATCTGTCGCCAATGTTTAAACATTGGCGACGGATTTACCCGTCGCCAATGTTTATTGGCGACGGAAACAACCCGTCGCCAAAGAAATCCGTCACCAATAGTCGTCCGTCGCCAATAAGTATTGGCGACGGGGAAACCCGTCACCAATACTTATTGGCGACGGATTTATTGGCGATGGATCCATTTTCGTCACCAATATGTATTGGTGACGGATTTTGGGGTATTGGTGACGGATTTCCCCGTCGCCAATGCCCTGTTTTCTACTAGTGACTAGACAAATAATATTAGTAGTAAATTATTTGTTAAAACATCATCAAAATAAAAAGACCCAACATAACTGACCCCATAAATCTCTCCATAATGGGGTTTAATGGCCCTCATTAGGTGGAAAACAATTTTGAACTATTCAAATTGTAATTGAACCGGTCAAACATGAGATTTGCATTCTGGAACGAGCCTCACGTTCAGCTTTGTGAAACGCGGAGGTGATCCTTATGTTTTGGAGCTACAACTTGGAGGTGATCCTCGCATTTTGGAGTTAGAACGCGGAGGTGATCCTCGCATTTTAGAGTTAAAACGTGGTGGTGACCCTCGCATTTTGGAGTTGGAACGCGGGGGTCGACCCTCTGGTTTTGGAGTTGGAACGTGGGGGTGGACCTTCGTGTTTTGCTTTTGAAGAGATCGTTAATTATAATCTCTTTTTCAAGTTCTGTAAAGATATTCATCTTGTAATATTTGCATTTGGCTTTTTGAAGTGTGAGAGTCGTTAATTTATAACTCTCATCACTAATAAACACAAGGGTGATTGAAATCATGATGATCAAGCTGTAGTAATTTTTTGACAGTTTACAGAACCCCCTCCAATTTTTTTTGAAAGTTTGCGGTTGACTTGAATGAATTTTTAAAATACTTTGGATATTTTCTTTGTCAGATTCCGAGAAAGTATTGCCCCTTATTGCTTTGATCGTTAAGCAATTTGATACGCAAGATCTACATTTTATCTTCAAAGACGCGAAGGTCGAGTTTAACTGTTAGAGGTGTAATGTTAACATAATAGCTATTTTATGAACTAATCATCCTATTGAGGATGATTGATAAGTTAATTTTGTTTGATCATATGTTGGAGATGTGTAGAGATTTTGACTATCAGAGGTGTATTGTTAACTTGATAGTGTTGTGTTATGATTTGAGCAACTTTGTGGACATATCATCTTATTAGGGAAGATTAATAAGCTGATTTGGTTTGGAAAAGCTTGCTATATCAAGAATGAGACAAGCTGAATTCGAACTCCGTGGGGATGTTAATCGTCAGAAGTGTAATGTTAACTCAACGATATTTTGGCTAGGGATGGTTTTGTGAGTTTTGTCGTTGGCAAAGGCATTTCGTTAAGCATGTCAACCTTTGTTGTCTTATAATGTTGTTGGATAAGAATGATAAGTTGATTTTGGTGGTGATGCACGTTGAAATGCTTATATTGTTAGAGGTGTATTGTTAACTTGACAATATTAACTTACTTTCTTTCGAAGAAGATTGATAAGTCAAATTACTTATTGGGGAGATTTTCATTATCAGAGGTGTATTGTTAACCTGATAATTTTGAGAATTCGTTATTCTGTTTGAGAAATAACAAATAATGAACCCCCAGTTTTGCGCGAGTTTAATTTCTCTTTTTAGACTTAGCAGGGGAGGGAAAAGGGGGTCTCATGATTTTTATGAGTAATATTTCTTGATAAATTTCCCGTTAATTAGCATTATGAGCCTATCGCCTTTCTAATTAATAAGAGGATAAGCTCCATTCGAGTAGACTAACTCTACTACGAAGGGTCCTTTCTTTTTGGGATTGAATTTCCCTTTTGTCTAGTGCGTCATGACCATTGGTCGTCTGACTGCTAAGACAAGATCGTCTTTCTTGAAGATCCTTTCTTTAACCTTTTTGTTGTAGGCTTTTGAGATTCAAGCTTGGTATAACTCGATCTGTTGTTGGGCTTGAAACTGCTTATCATCTAACGCTTCCAGTTCTTGAAGGCATAGTTGATGTTGTTATTCATCAGTCATCCCGGTTGCAAGAGCAACTCTTAGGGATGGGATCTGAATTTCTAATGGTAATACGACTTCACATCCATAAACCAAAGAGAAGGGAGTAGCTTTTGTCAGGGTTCTTACCGTTGTGCGATAAGCTCATAGACATTCGCCAAGTTTTTCGTCCCAGACACATCGACTTTTAGAGACAAACTTTTAGAGAAGCTTCATAATGGTTTTATTGAAAGATTTTGCAAGGCCATCCATTAGCTGGCAGATAATATGCCGTTGATATGATACTTTGGATTCTAAACTTGTTACAGAATCTCTAGAAATCGTGGCCGACGAATTGAGTTCCATTGTCGTGAACTATTAGTCTTGGTACACCAAAGCGGTAGATAACATGATGTTTAATGAATTTAATCACGTTTGAAGTATTGACTTCTTTCAAAGGACTTATTTCTGCCTACTTGGAGAAGTAATCGGTTACTGCCAAGATAAACCGACATCCTTTGAATGTTGGTGGAGAGATGGGTCTAACAATATCCATTCCCTACATCTCAAATGGCCAAGACGGTGATGTCGTATGCAGATTCCTTAGTGCTTGATGG
Source organism: Asparagus officinalis (assembly GCF_001876935.1). NCBI lineage: Eukaryota > Viridiplantae > Streptophyta > Magnoliopsida > Asparagales > Asparagaceae > Asparagus > Asparagus officinalis. The sequence goes on from NC_033795.1 coordinate 23,892,601, forward strand.
ATGAAGTCACCATGGATTTGGCATGCATGACATTGTTTGGCATAATCAATGGCATCTGCCATCATTTTTGGCCAAAAATAGCCAAGTATTTATAGTCGGTCCCCTGATGATCTCCACACATTTCATCATGAGCTTCTATGAGAGCTTCTTGCGCTTCTTTTCTGGAAAGGTAGCGAAGCAAAACTCCATCATGCGACGTTTGAGAAGCTGCATTGTATTAGAATCGAAGGGCTTTTCGTTTAACAATAGCCGCTTCTTCGGGATCATCGGATAGTATGCCATATAAATATAGTCGATGAACTAGAATTGCCAATCCCTTGGTTCGAGATCTGTGAAAGTTTCGCAGAAGATCTCTGTTGTTGCCTCTTCTGTATAGTCTTCTAGAGGGAACTTGGGGTGATATAAGTCACGACTTGCGACGGATATTTTTACACCTGCTTTCGGTGGTAATGTTGCCAACGAAGCTAAAATGTTTGCATACGCGCTTTGTTGTCATGAAACATATCCGGTAAAGAAGCCTTCAAACTTTTGGACTAACTTTAACCCTGTAAAGTGGTAAGGTACTAAGTCTTCATTATGCACTTCATATGCTCCTCAAACCTTATTTACGATGAGTTGAGAATCACCGTAAGCCTCAAGGTGTCGAATATAGATTTTCTCGGCCAATTGCATTCCTAGTAGCAAGGTATTGTACTCTGCTACATTATTGGTGCATGGCTCGATTAAGGAGAATCCTTTTGGAATTATGAATCCAGTTGGGGATACAAGTACAACCCCTACTCCGTCTTAGAGGAACCTGGTACCAAATGGTTAGCTAAAAATCTGTCAGGGCTTGTCCTTTAATAGCCTTTTGAGGTATAAATCGCATCTCATACAATGATAACAGTATGGCCCATTTTGTAAGACGACAGTTCAATGCAGACGGTCTCGTCATGAGCACCCTCAAGGGATTTACCCTGGATATGATATGGATTAGTTGTCCGACTAGGCAGTGTCGTATTTTCTGGATGGTGAACACTAAGGCTAGACATTCTTTCTTTTAGCTTTTCCTGTCACACTTGTCCACTACTGGTTGTCAAGTAGATTGGGATGGACCCACATTATATCTCCTTTCAGAGTAGCAAGGGGTACCAATCCTTTATCTTTATGACCATGCGGGTTAGTGTTTATCAGGTGTAGCTCCCCTTTAGGGATCGGGATCACATCGATTGGAGCTTGAATGGGTGGAAAACTCCCGAGTTGGATTGACACTATGTTGGTGGTCACTGTTTCCTATTCTGGCTTTAGCTTGAGCGCTTTGACGTCAATCAAAGCATGTAGAATATATTTAAATATGTAGCATCTCTTTGTTGAATTTCCTAACATCCTATAGTAAAGGTAGTAGTTTGGATCATCTACTTTCCCCACTTATTCAGGCTTTTTAACTTCAGGGACTTTCATGTTGCCACTCTTCTGAAGTAGCTTGAATAGGGAGACCACATGCTCCTCTTTGAAGGAGTATTACTTAGGTACTCTTTGCTAACCCGACGCTTTACCCTTGGTAGGTGATGGTCGAGGATTAGCTTCAGTAGTCATAGTATCTTCTTTCCCTTTTAACTGGGAAGATTGAGCTTGTACCAATTGTGCAGATTGCTTCTGCTTACTTTCTTCTTCAGCTTTTACCATGGCAACTATTTCTTGAACCTGTTCATCTTGGGAGACTAGTTGTTTCTAGGAGCGTTACTCTGCAACTTCTATTTAGGCTAGGAGTTTGGTTTGTAAGTTGGTTTCCACTAGAGTAGACTGTGTCATACCTGTTGGACATCGCAGAGCCGCGCTTCGGAACCTCTCGATAAAGGTTTTGATGGACTCTCCCTTCTTCTGCTTAGTGGCAAGAAGGGTAGGGACTTTCCCTTTTGACTGTGAAGATTAGGCTTGGACCCATTGTGCATATTGCTTCTGCTTAGTTTCTTCTTCAGCTTTGATCTTGGTAACTATTTCTTGAGCCTGTTCGCCTTGGGAGACTAGTTGTTTCCAGGAGTGGCACTCTTCAACTCCCATTTGGGTTAGGGATTTGGTCTGTAAGTTCTATCGACAGGTTTCCATCAGAGTAGATTGTGTCATATCTGTCGGACATCGTAGAGCCATGCTTCAAAACTTCTCGATGAAGGCTTTGATAGGCTCTCCCTTTCTGCTTAGTGGCAAGAAGGATTGTGACAGACACTTCTATGTCGTCTTTAAAGAATCTTGACAGGAAAAGTCTCTCTAGATCTACCCACTTCTGGGTACATCCTATAAGCGGTTTCTTGAACTATTCAAAGGCAACCCCCTTGAGGGTGCTAATGAACAACCGAGTCAGTACGACATCATTTGATATCACATTCCTAGTCTGTGATTTGAAATAATAAATATGTTGGTTCGATGATCCCGTGCTGTCAAAAGCTTGTAGAGTCAGGACTTTAAATTTTGGAGGATAAGAGGACATATCCCATTCGGTTGGATAGGGCCCAACAACTCCCTCATCTTGGAGCTCGCTTCTGTTGGCAATGGTATTGAGGCAGGCTTCTAGTTCTTCCATTTTTACAGACTGGAGATTCTGCTCATTTTTGGTCTCTCTTCCTTCTTCAGAGGAAGATTCTAGGTTGTGGGCTTCTTGATCAGAAGTTACACTCTCAATTACTTTTTCCTTCCCTTTTGATGTAAAGGGTCTGGATGAAGATGATCCTCCTCTTCGGGAAGATTCATGCCGAGGTGATGAATATGTCTTCTGGGATTTGGCCTTGTCTGTGATAATCCGAGCCATCAGGATCTGGAGTTCACTGATAATCTCCTACATAGATTGCTACTCATCAAGTCTTTTCACAAGATCATCAGGGTGTCCCGCCATATAAGCGGACCTCTCGTGTTCTATGAAAGAGCTAGAGGAATGAGATTCTGCAATGGCTGAGTGTTCATCATCAAACTCAATTCCTTTATCCAACTTTCGATAGTTGACATGAGACATGACTCTCTTTCGAGTTTAAGTGTGTTGATAGGTTCCATCAGACTCATTCAGGATCTCTTTCAAGCTAGGGGACCGATCCGTCTTTGACTCATTAGAGCTAGGGATTGATGATCTCCCTATACCCACCATGTTAGAAATGACTCCAAAGTACTCTTCTTCTGAAGTCGTCTTCTTGTGTAAACGTCATTGCTTGTATGGGTTTGGTAAGGCAATGTTCGTCAGTCAGCTGAATACTGATGGCCTAGTTACAGGTGCATAACATCAGCATTCTAAAATATAAAACCCCATGAATTTTAAAAAATAGTATGAACTATATTTATAAATGAGCTCTAATTTTAATGAATATCATTTATAGATGAATGATTATGCTAACAATTGATTTGAGATCAATTAAGAGTATATATGAGAGTATACAAAGATTAAATATGCACAAAGAAGAAATATGGAAAAATGACCATTTAAGAGTATATCTGTATTACACACTGATACATTTTGAATATAGAAAATTGAAAAGACAAAAGTTGTAGGTATCATCAATATATTTCCAATACATCTTAAATCACCTCATTTCGAGGTCGTACGTGAAAGTTACAGCCAAAACACCGAAGACTATTTTTCTAATCTGACTAGGTTTCCTGTTTCGGGTTTGGGCTATTTTGATTCGGGTTTGCAGTTATATATATACATTTTTACACATGAAAACACATCTTTTCATTAGTATTCCAAACCCTAGCAGCCTCTCTTCCTCTCTCTCAAACCCTAATCATAATTTGTGAGATTTGGGAGAGTTCTTGAGGCGTTTGTCGAGAGGAAGGCAGGATTTTGAGACTTTCGTGAAGAGGGGTCTTGCACGCACGTGTTCAGGAGTTCAACATAACGTTTGAGGCAAGATCATCGTTCTCCAAACCTTTCCCTATAGATAATTCATGATTTAAGATGTTTAATTGATAAATCTCATGTTAAAACTTAACCCGATTTTTAAAATCTTAGTTTATGATGTTAATCTTTAAACCAATATGAAAATCTGTAGATTTAGTTACTGTTTATATTAGTTTGATAATCATGATCATTAGGGTTGTATTTATTTTCAATTTTCATTTTTAATTTGTTAATCGTGCCCTAATCATGTTTAAACCCTATATTAATAACTAATTGAGTTTAATACTAATTAAAATATTTAAACCCTAGGTTTATGATACCTAAGTGATGTGAACAAGTTTAAACTAATTTATCGCTATTCAATGATTAGAATTTATCATGTTTTCTTAACCATGTTAATAAATTAAGTTAATTGAGAATTTTTAAGTTAATTAGGATGATAACCCTTATTAGTTTAATTCAAGTGTTTATATCATGATGAGTTAACCCCTGTTAAATGAATATAAAAGTTTAAATCTATTAGTTTAATTCAAGTGTTTATATCATGATGAGTTAACCCCTGTTAAATGAATATAAAAGTTTAAATCTTGTTTCATATTACATGTTAATTACCCCTGTTAAATGAATATAAAAGTTTAAATCTTGTTTCATATTACATGTTAATTAAATTTTGAGTTTTGTTTGAGAACAATTCCAAAATAACGAAACCTGTAGAGTTTATTTTTCCTCTCTGGCCGATCGACCGGTCAGGACAAGTCGGTCGACTGGTGAGGCCCTGAGCGTGCACATTGTGTGCACGGTTGCTTTTGGTCGACTGACACCTTAAGGGCGGTCGACCGACTTGTGTTCTCTTTTGTTTGAAGTGTTGTTTTTACACCTTTTATTTTCAAACACGGGATTCGAGGCGCACGATGATACACATACAATCATGAGTATACATGTATAGCGTCATAGCACACACATGTGTATCCCGAAGAGGATTAATACAGTTATTGTTTCGATGACACGGGAGATATGAGTTAATTAAACATTATAACTTGTATGGATATCGTTGATGAGCACCGCTCAGTACTATTTGGGATAGTGCGTTAATATACCATTAGTACAGACCATTGAGTCGGGTTTTAGGATGCTTAATTTAGTTGTCCGTCCCGCACGTAGACGCGATGAGGCTTGTGAGACGTATACCTAGGATGCCTGATTTGGTAGTCCATCTCGCATGATAATGAGATGAATTATAAACTTTACAAGGATTTGTATTGTAATAATTATTTGATAGTCTGAGTCTTGGTGGACACAATTTATGAACATGACTCATCGCTAAGTTATATATGATCGAGGTACTTTACTCTTGTAAGTACGCGGGATTATATGCAGTTGTTTACATTATCTTCCAAAGGATAGTGGAAGATATTTTTGGTCTGATATTGTGATGATTTTACTTTCTTATATTGCTACCCTTTATTCTTAGTTGGGATTGATGATTAGCGATTCACAATTTGAGACATATGGTATATACATAAATATTTCCTTATTTAGATTATTTCGCTCGATGTACCAGTCTCGTGTTGTGAGTTTCTAATTATTAATTATATTTAGATTATTTATTCTTAGTCCGATATTGATATTTAGTTACCTATAATTTGAGACATATGGTATATACATGAGGGTTTCATTGTTTGGATTATTTCGCTCGATGTACTACGTCTCATGTTGTAGGTTTCTAAATATTAATTCTATTTAGATACATGATAAATAATCTAGGTGGACTATGCTTAATAGATAGAGCCTCCATCACATCTAGTAGCCCTTCCCCTAGGGGTGGATGGAGATGATCTTGCTGTAGCGCTGTGACACTCTTATTGTTTTTCTTTTTATTTTTCAATTCCTTTCAGGCAGCAACTTAGAGTTCTGTAGAGCCACAGGATGATGGACTTCCAGCATAGTCACCGTCATATATTTTTAGTAGATGAGACTCCATCGTAGTTGATATTTATCTCTAGACATTTAGAGTTTTGTATTTCATATTGTAAAGGTTGTGTGCCTCAGTTTGTTTTTAGTTGACTCATATTGAGATACTTTACATTTATTTTAGACTTTAATTGTATTCAGTTTATTCAGTTTAGACATGATTATAAATATTATATATCTCTTTCTACATCACGTCTATTGCATTTATTTCCCTTATTTTGCATGTTTGTACCTGCACTTGTATTTGATTTCACTAGAGAGATATTATTGTGATGGTAAAACGTGTTATTACACAGTGTGGGTGCATGGTAGGTTTGACATCTCTGGGTTCACCTTTAAATGTAGCATGTGTGAAAATAAGGGCGTCACTGTTAGGTCTTATGTTTATGAGCCTACTCCCTAATCTTTTTTTGATGATTTACAAATAAATTCCTAATAACGTTTGTCGAGTGTTTGCATTTGATTATTAGGTATCCTACATAAAGATCCTATGTTGGAGGTTAGTTGGATTATGCCTTCTCAATGATATCTAAAGGAGGATAGCGGAATCAGAATGAAGCTAATACAATTTAAGTCAAAGATTCAAGATCAAGCTTTATCCACAAAGCAAACCAAGACGATCTTATTGAAGATCATCAAACTTGGGTATATTAGTTTAGGTTTATACTTTGTGTGTTTAATACTCTAAGCTCAAATATTACACACACACACACACACACACACACACACACACACACACACACACTCACACACATAGTTTTTGTTTTATTGCTTTCAAGTTTAGCCACATAAATATGAAACAAATAGATATAGTTATATATACACATATTTGTTTCATGTTTATATGTGCTTGAAATGAATTCATTAAAATCAAGTTTTGATAAGTTCATGTTCGTGCATATTTTTGTAAAACAGATGAGTTTTTACAAATGGTAAATGCAATTTAAAAATTCTTTTTATAACATGTTTGTATTCATGTTTATAAATATTTCCCAAAGTTTTAGATTTTTAAAATTTGTTTGATATTTTTAAACAAGGTTTAAAATTAAAATTTACTGTGCATTTCAGGTCCTACGCACGTTTAAGTCAACTCATAAGTCGACTTATGATATGTTATGTAGTTAGATATTTTCGTTTGCTGAGTTGACTTATAACTCATACAAGTCGACTCATAAAGACGTAAGTCAACTTATACCTGTCATAAGTCGACTTATAATATGAGCGTTGCATAATAACGGCTATTTTCCAATTTTTTGTTGTTTTGTGTTTTTGTTGGTTTTAGTTGGTTTCTTGGGATCCCTGTATATACCACATATCCTCTAACTTCTGAGATAACTAAAAAAGTTTCAAAATAAAGTTTAAGGATGTTTAAGTTTGTTTTAAGTGTGTTTTACAAAAGTTTGTGTGAAGTGGTTTTCACAAGAGCAAGAGGAGATTATCAATTCGTGTTTGAGCTTCAACCTCATCTCTCTCTCTCTCTCTCTCTCTCTCTCTCTCTCTCTCTCTCTCTCTCTCTCTCTCTCTCTCTTATTTTTCAGAGAAGATTTCTCTAAACTCAATCTCTAGCTATATACAGTTATTCATTGTTTGTTTATTTTATTAAGCTAGAATTTGTATTGAGTTTAGTTTTGATTTTATTAATACTCATTGTTTACACACACCCACTTGAGCTTAAATATTTACACATATAATATAATTATTAGATTGTGTGGTTGTAACAATTGAGAGTGAGCTTAATTGAGTTCTCTTCCATTGTAGAGAACAAACCTTTGTATTTGAGCTATAATTGTTAGATCATATTATAATATACAAGTACACCGAGAGGAGTGTGTGGTGAGAGAGGGGGTCAATTCCAAGACGAGTGACATCGGTAGTAAAGCATAGAGAGAGGTGGTAAATCCGAGCACTTGAGGAAGGTGACACATGAGAGGCCAACACTTAGAGGGTGTATTATGTGATTGCATTTGTGTGAGATGTGAAATTTTTCGGTGAGCTAGAAAACCGATTGTGTGAGTTGTAAACGTTTCGATGAATGTTGAAAATTGGTTGTGATAGTGTAGATTCTTCTCAAGAGTCAGGAGCAGAGACGTAGGTCGAGGGTGACCGAACTCCGTGATTATATTGTGTGTTTGAGTTTACCTTGGTGTATTATTTGTGCTCATTGTTTATTGTATTCTATATCGCCATTGTCTCATGTTTATATCGCCTTTAGTTTAATTGCATATCCTTGCTCATATATCATATTGTATATCATACTTGCTAGGATATTGTTAATAAATTTTGAATTAGAAATAATATCAGATTAGATTAGCATATACCCTATTCACCCCCCCCCCCTCTAGGGTAGTTTCCCTATTCCCCCCCCCCCCCTCTAGGGTAGTTTTATTTGGTATCAAAGCTTGGTGCTCTTTGATTTGAGGTTTAACCACCTAGAGCCAAAGATCCTCGCTTTGCTATATTGCCAATCTAGTTTTGAGATTATTTTTATCTTGCTTACATTTATAATTACGGATATGCATGATGCACCTAGTTTAGGCTATGATATTAATGTTGCTCCTAAATTCAATGTTTTTCCCTATGCTCAATGCTATTTTAGATTTAAAATATTTATTATATCTAAAAATATCAAATTGTGGGAAATCATTGATCATGCTTATATTATGCCCACCTTGGAGAAATCAAGTGGAGCTCAAATGATAAAAAGATATTTATTATGAACAAGCTATTATTAGAATTTTTACTAAATGCATTTGACTCATCTATTTCTAACAAGCTTGCTTCTTTTGATAGTGCTTACAATTTGTAAAAATTTATAGAAGCATATCAAGAAAACTTAGAGGAGATCCAACAACCATTGGTGGATTTTACTTCAAGTTTAAGTGGAGCATCATCATGTACACGGCCACTAGGCGATAGTCCTAGTGAGGTATACGAGTACGATACCGATGATGAATTAATTATAGATGAACTTGCCCGTGGATATGAAAAATTAATGCATGCCTATAATAAATTATATCATAATTTTATTGATTTGAAAGCAAGCATGTAAGTTTAAAATCTGATCATGAGACACTAGTATTAAAATTTGATATCATTGCTAATGAAAATGAAAATCTTAAAAAGAGCAATAAAAAATTAAAATTAAAAAATGCTAGTTTGTTTCATGAGAAAAATAATATCATGTTAGAAGTAGAAAATATTAAAAATAAAGTTAATTCTTTTGCTAATAATTATATATGTTCTATTTCTAATAATAATTCATTTGTGGAAGTAAATGAGTTGAATCATGTTAAGGACCGGATATCATCTTTAGATTTAACCCTTAAAACATGTATTGATAATAATAAGGAACTTATGGACATATGTGCTAAGTCTAGAGCTACCACTTCAAAACTCACTCACTATGCACATATGTATATCAAAATTTATAAGTGCTCGATTTGCGACCGAAAAGGCCATCTTGCTAAATTTTGCTATGATGCACATAAACCCACTAAGGCCAATAATATTGCTTCATGTGCATCTCATAAAGCTGTTGGGTCCTTTTGTTTTGATGATGATTTACAAACAATTTATAACTAATGTTGTTTGTCTAGTGTTTATATTTTGTATTTATTCTAGGCAAACAATATGTTAGAGGTTGGATAGAATTACACCATAACGATCATATCAAATGGAGGTTGGCGGAAATAGTTGAGTGAAGCTATGCAATTCAAGTTGAAGATCCAAGTTCAAGCTTCATCCGCAAGTGTACCAAGTCGAGCTTATTGAAGACCTATAGCTTGGGTAATCTAGTTTAGGAGTTTATATTATGTGTGTTAAGTACTTTAAGCTCAATATCATATACACACACATTTTATTGGTTTCTCATATATATATATATATATATATATA
>NC_033795.1:23902492-24012810 GCF_001876935.1 Asparagus officinalis
TATATATATATAGACACACACACACACACACACACAAGTTTTGGTTTTATGGTTTTCTAGTTTTAATATGAAACAATTGAATACAATTGAAAATATATTTCTTGTTTCATACTTATATGCATATATATGATTTCATCAATATCAATTTTATTTAGTTCAATGAAATCATATTTATTATTTTTGAAAAGTTTACAAAATATGCAATTTTATAAAAATATTGTATTCTCAGTTTTTGGACTTAACAATAATCATATACATCTTTTATTAAGTCTACAAAATCTTTTTGTAATGTTTCAAAACATGGTTAGGCTAAAATGTCAAAACTCATGTGTTTATATTTTTATATTTTGGACATATTTGCAACATGATGATAATTTACAAATAGGAGATGCTTTTTGAAAATAAGTTTTTGTAACATATATATTATCATGTTTACAATCATTTCCTAAAGTTTTACATTTTTCTGATTTTATTTGCTATTTTTAAAAGAGGTTTGAAAATCAGATTTTTGTTTAAAACAGATAGTGTGCATGTCTTGAGTCGACTCATGAACAATGTTGAGTCGACTCATAAACTGTTGTGAAGTTTACATTTTGTTTCTGACAAGTCGACTCATAACATCATGAGTCGACCCATTAGGTTGAGTCGACTCATGCCTGTCATAAGTCGACTCACAAACTATGCTAGAAAATGTGTTTTGTTTCTGCTGAGTCGACCCATGACTTTATGAGTCGACCCATGCATGATGAGTCGACTCATGAATTTTATGAGTCGACCCATAAGTTGGTTTTTAACATGTAACGGCTACTTATGAGTCGACTCATGAACAATACCGAGTCGACTCATAACACTATAACGACTATATTTCCACAATATACTATTTTTGGGTTTTTGGTCTTGTTGCCTTGTGTTCTCTTGGCTTTGGGGTTCCTATAAATACCCCCACATATCCTCAGTTCCAAATGACCCAAGAAATGTTTTAAACAAGTTTAACAAGGGTTTTAAAATTTGTTTAGTGTGTTTTAAAAGAGTTTTTTTGTGAAGAAGTTTCTCACAAGTGGAGGAGATCATCTATATTGTTTGAGCTTCATTTTAATCCATCTCTCCATCTTGTTTTTCAGAGAAGAATTTCTAAACTCAATACTAGCTTTGTATTAATTATTTGTTGTTTATCATTTTCATCAAGCTAGGGTGTACATTGAGTTTATGATTGATTTTCTCATTGCTTACACACACAACCATTGAACTTATTGTATTTTCATACTTAGTATAATTTGGGTTGTGGGAAGTTATAACAATTGAGAGTGAGCCTACATTGTGTTCTCATCTATTATAGAGAATAATTTATTTGTATTGTGAGCCTAATTGTGAGTTGCACATTGTATTACACTTAGACATCGAGAGAAATAGTTGGTGAGAGACGGGGTCGCTTCCAAGAGGAGTGGGGTCGGTAGTAAAACCTAGAGAGGTGGTAATTCCATGAACTTGAGGAAGGACAAGGGTTAGAGACCAACACTTAGAGGGTGTGGAGTGTAGTTACATTGTGAGATTGTGATCGTTGATCGGTGAGCGTTAAAAACCGATATTGTGTGGTGTAAACATTATTCGGGTGAGCGTAGAAAACCCGGTTGTGATAGTGGAGATCTCCTCGAGGTGAGGAGCGGAGACGTAGGTCGTGGGGACCAAACTCCGTGAACATATTGTTTGTTTGTGATTGCTTGGTGCACTTATTTTTATGTTCATATCTTATATCGCCTTTGTATATTGCTTGTTACTTATATTGCCCACTATCTAGTTTAGATTGTTTACCCTTGTGTTAATTTATATATCCTTGCTTATATTTCATCATATACCTCCTTGCTAGGATATACCTCTTTGTTCATATTGCATATTCTTGCTTATAACATTTTATATATCTATCTTGCAAGAATAATATTTGAATTAGTTTTAATTGGCATAAAATCAGATTAGATTAGCATAAGACCCTAATCACCCCCCTCTAGGGTCTAACAAAATCTTCTTATCAACATATACACACACATGCACCCATTGCTTATCACAAGCATGATAGTGTGTTTTAATGTGATTATTGTGGTAGATTTGATCATTTGGCCAAATTTTATTTTGATTTAAAAATAGTTTCTCATTTGCAAAATACGTGTAAAATACAATCTATGTTTGTAAATGATAGTGGTCATGTCCCTATCAACCATTTCATTGCACATGTTGCAATCAAAAAGGTTATTTGTACAATTATTATTTTGACCGTGTTAGTGCACCAAATGCGCCCAAATGAGATCATAACCCAAGGACTTTGAGCTTTAATGATAGGGGTCATGTTCCTAAATTTTCCTGCACAAAAAATGTTTGGGTATCAAAACAAAATTTATTGTATTTATTTTGTATTTTTTGGATTCTTGGGTTTTATATTTTTATAACAATGTAAATTGATAAGATTTTTAAATCCACTCATATTTTCTCTTTAAAGAAAGTATTTTCAAATATATATACATTTACATTATTGAAAAATCTAAAATGATTTATTTTTATATTTTTAAACAAAACCATAGTTCATGATTCTTATATGGTTTGTAATCTTAGTTTGAACTATGTAGTTTTTAGTATAATTTGGTTTGTACTTATGAGATCATTGTAAAATAATTTTATGATAATATTTATGTGTTTGATCTTATGGATCATTATTTGTGCTTTATAATGTACCTTTATGTGATTAGTGTTTTATATTTACTCACATAATTATCATGCTTACATTTCTTTGTGATGCAAATATGGATTGAAACAAGCTCTAAGTGCTTGGTATGATTGTTTATCTAATTTTTATTGTCAAAATGATATTATTGATATTGGTTTGTTTTATCATAAGCATAATTCTTTCGACTTTTGTGGATAAAACATATAAATGTTTTAACATTACTAGTTGCTTAATCTCTTGTTCTTAAAAAATGATGATTTATAGATTAAGCACGTTTTAATGTTATTATGATTTAGATTCATGATTTCATTTGATTGTTTTGATTTTTATTTGGACTTTCATGATTATCATGATTTTTATGGTCCTCATGATTTGTTTTCTTTTGAAAATATCTTTCATGATTCTCATGTTTTTTCATTCATTTGATTTCATAAATCTATACACATTGTTTTTATTAAGACACATTTTTCAAAAATAATATATCTATACATGTTCTTAATTAATCAAGATTCATGTTTGATAATTTATAATTTTTATTAATTGATTAAACATTTGATCTTTGATTGTTTGAATATTTTTGTTTTTTGATATATATCTTATTGATTTATTTACTTTTAAGACTCTTGTAACACTTTTTCGTTTATGATATATATTTATGTGTTTACTTGGTCTCTTTGCATGTGAGTTGTGATTAGCATGTTCCATATCTATGTTTTCTCACATATGTTTGCCTTAGTATTTCATTTCATACAGTATATGAGGAATTTTGATAAGGGGAGCTTTTTTTCCTATATTTGTTTTTATACCCACCTATGCAAATTTGTAGGGGGAGCTTACGCTCTCTTATTTTTTATTATTTTTCTCATTTTGATGTTGACAAAGGGGGATAAACAAGTCAATTGTGAGTATTTCTTTTATTGCTTCCTATTAGTTTTTATGCATGAATATTATAATTTAAATAATCATTTGGTATCATGCATATTTTATATACTCTTTGTGTAGATTGTTTGTCATCATCAAAAAAGGGAAGATTGTTAGGTCTCATATTTATGAGCCTACTCCCTAATCTTATTTTAATGATTTACAAACAATTCCTAATAATGTTTGTCGAGTGTTTGCATTTGATTATTAGGTATCCTACACAAAGATCCTATGTTGGAGGTTGGTTGGATTGCGCTTTCACAATAATATCTAAAGAAGGTTGGCAGAATCGGAATGAAGCCAATACAATTTAAGTCAAAGATTCAAGATCAAGCTTCATCTACAAGCAAACCAATACGAGCTTATTGAAGATCATCAAGCTTGGGTACATTAGTTTAGGTTTATACTTTGTGTGTTTCATACTCTAAGCTCAAATATCACACTCACACACACACACACACACACACACACACACATAGTTTTTGTTTTATTGCTTTCAAGTTTAGCCACGTAAATAAGAAACAAATGGATATAGTTATATACACACATATTTGTTTTATGTTTATATGTGCTTGAAATGATTTCATTAGAATCAAGTTTTAATAAGTTCATGTTCGTGCATGTTTTTGCAAAACAGACGGGTTTTCACAAATGGGAAATACAATTTGAAAAATTCTTTTTGTAACATGTTTATATTCATATTTATAAATATTTTCCAAAGTTTTACATTTTTTGAAATTTGTTTGATATTTTTAAATAAGGTTTAAAGATAAAATTTACTGCGTATTTCAGGTCATGTGCACGTTTAAGTTGACTCATAAGTGGACTTATAAGTCGACTTATGATATATTGTGTAGTTAGATATTTTCGTCTACTGAGTTGACTTATAACTCATACAAGTCAACTCATGAAGACATAAGTCGACTTATACCTGTCATAAGTCGACTTATAATATGATCGTTGCACAGTAACGACTATTTTCAAGATTTTTGTTATTTTGTGTTTTTTGTTGGGTTTAGTTGGTTTCTTGGGGTCTCTATATATACCCCATACCCTCTAACTTCTGAGATAACTAAGAAATTTTTAAACTAAAGTTTAATGGTGTTTAAATTTGTTTTAAGCGTGTTTTACAAAAGTTTGTGTGAAAGTGGTTTTCACAAGAGCAAGAGGAGATTATCAATTCGTGTTTACGCTTCAACCTCATCTCTCTCTCTCTCTCTCTCTCTCTCTCTCTCTTGTTTTTCAGAGAAGATTTCTCTAAACTCAATCTCTAGCTATATACATCTATTCATTGTTTATTAATTTTATTAAGCTAGAATTTGTATTGAGTTTAGTTTTGATTTTATTGATACTCATTGTTTATACATACCCACTTGAACTTAAGTATTTTCACATATAGTATAATTATTGGATTGTGAGGTTGTAACAATTGTGAGTGAGCTTAATTGAGTTCTCATCCATTGTAGAGAACAAACCTTTGTATTTGAGCCATAATTGTGAGATCACATTGTAATACACAAGTACACAGGAGTGTGTGGTGAGAGACGGGATCAATTCTAAGAAGAGTGGCGTCGGTAGTAAAGACTATGGAGGGGTGCTAAATCCAAGCACTTGAGAAAGGTGACACGTGAGAGACCAACACTTAGAGGGTGTATTGTGTGATTGCATTTGTGTGAGTTGTGAAAGTTTTCGGTGAGCTAGAAAATCGATTGTGTAAGTTGTAAACATTTTTAGTGAACGTTGAAAATCAGTTGTGATAGTAGAGATTCTCCTCGAGAGTGAGGAGCAGAGACGTAGGTCAAGGATGACCGAACTTCGAGATCATGTTGTGTGTTTGAGTTTGTCTTGGCGTATTATTTGTGGTCATTGTTCATTACATTCTATATCGCTATTGTCTCATATTTATATCGCCCTTAGTTTAATTGCATATCCTTGCTCATATATCTCATTGTATATCATACTTTCTAGGATATTGTTAATAAGTTTTAAATTGGCAATAATATCGAATTATATTAGCATATACCCTATTCACCCCCCTAGTATAATTTCAGTCACATGAAAGGACTGCAGAGATAAGTGGCTCGCATTAGTAGGTAGGAGTGACTTGTTGAACAACTCTGTCTCTTAATAGGAACTCTCTCAAGTCTGTTGTAGAGACTCGAGATGAGTTACTCACAATTCGTGAGGTTTTTCTTTGAACCCCCGGTCTTTGACTGGACGGGACTGGTTCTTGATGGACATGGATTTGAAGTCCATGCCGCCCATCCTAAACACGACTCGACACATCGTATTTAGTATTAATAACGTAAGAGTCACATTTTAACACTGAAATACAAGGGTCACATTTAGGTAACGGAACGTCTGGGTCGCGTTTGAGATCAAGAACGCAAGGGTCGCATTTGAGAGCGGGATGCGAGGGTCGCGTTTGAGAGCGGGCATGCGAGGGTCGCGTGCAACATCCTTCTAAACACGAGGTTCACATTTTGGTTGAGCAATGCGAAGCTAAGGTTCGCGTTCAACATGGACTTAAGGTCCGTGTTTTGGCTGCAGAACACGCTATTGAGGATCGCGTTTAGTCTGGCTTTCGCGAGGTTCGTGTTTAGGCACATAAACGTGAGGCTCATGTTCTAGAGTAGAAATACGAAGCTCAGGGTCGCGTTGAAGCTCACAAATACAAAATTCACGTTAGTTGGGTGATCAGCTTTCTCTAAGCTATACTCGTCGTAGGGATCTTCTCCTTCGATGAGCAGCATTCTTCTTCGCCTGAGTTGAGTCTTTTGTAATGATGTTACCATCTGTATTGATCAGGTTAGTCACAACAATGAGTCTCTTGTGACCCGATACCTTTTGCTAAGATATAGGTGGAAGGTCCTCAACTTGCTTGGCGAGTTCCGCTGAATTGAAGTCTTCTCCTTCAGAGGCGAATTGTATGAACAGTATGAACCCAAGGAAAGATTCTCGTTTGGTGAGTCGATGATAGGAGGAATCTTAGCCTCCTTGGAGACGTTGCAGATCTTGTGCATAGCCTTAGGGCTAAGGGATCCGGTGGAAAGGAGTTCCTCGTACTTACTTTGGTCGAACTCCACCATAAGAGTTTTGACAATTGTTCCGGTGAGCTTGGTGTCGGATTGCGCCACCACTTTTTCATCGGTGAAAAAGCTTTCTAGGGTTTCCCTCCTAAAAAACCCTCTCTTTTAGCTGAATTCTTAGTTATTTATAAAGATCTAGGGGTGTAACTAACCCCATAAATCTCTCTATAATGGGGTTTAATGGCCCTTATTATATGGATAACGGGTTTGAACCGTTTAAATTGTAATTGAATCGGTCAAATGCAAGATTCGTGTTCTGGAGCGAGTCTCCCATTTAGCTTTGTGAAACGCGAAGGTAGTTCTCACATTTTGGACCTAGAACATGGAGGTGATCCTCGCATTTTGGAGTTAGAACGCGGAGGTGATTCTCACATTTTGGAGTTAAAACGCGGGGGTGACCCTCACGTTTTGGAGTTGGAACGTGGGGGTGACCCTCGCGTTTTGGAGTTAGAACACGGGGGTGGACCCTTGCATTTTGCTTTTGAATAGATCATTAATTGTAATCTCTTTTTAAAGTTATGTAATGATCATCATCTTGTAATCTTTGCATTTGGCTTTTTAAAGTGTGAGAGTCGTCAATTTGTAACTCTTATCAGTGAGAAACACAGGGGTGATTAAAATCATGATGATCAAGCTGTAGTAATTTTTTTGACAGCCTACATGGGGATGACCTAGAGTTGGGTTGCTCCAACTAGCATGAGATAAGGAGGAATGCACTCTCAGGGGTGTGCTATCTGCCACTGAGAGGGTCGAGCTCGACATGGTTAAGGCATATACTGGCTCTCGTTGGTTCGAGGACCTGCTCAACAAATCAGTCTTGTGAGTTGCCAGGGTGTTGAATGAGTCTTTCATTGACTAAGATTATGATAGAGCCTCAGCTCTCATCACAGGGGCAGTAGAGGTAGCTCAGGCGCCTACTGTTCCTGTGGCCGACCCCCAGGAGGGGCCGTCGGCTAGGCTTGTGAATTATCATCGCCAAGACATTCCTCTAATGGAGGCTGAGGAGGCCGGGGAGGAGGCTTCTCCCACCCTTGTCCAAAGACAGTGAAGGAGGTACATGGAACATGTGCCTCAAGGGGAAGATGAGGAACATGAGGTATAGGTAGCAGCTGAGTCGACTAAGGCAGATGTCGTCCGCTTGAACAAGTCGTCTTCAGCAGCATGGGCCGAGGCTTCTCAAGAAAGGAGAGCCAAGATGAGAATTGCTAAAGAGGGAGTGTCATCTGGTCGCCACCATGATTCGACTCATCCGGGGAAGGAGCCGGTCGAAGAGGAACTAGTGCCTCTCCTGGGTTAGAATATCCCTACCCCACTACATAGTCGATGTTAGAGGGGAAGAGTGGGATAAGATGAGGAGGATTGGGCTCACTTCGATCGATGCTCAACATGGAGATGAGCCGGAACCAAAGTTCTATTTTGAGGTTGAATGCAATCTTGATGTCCGAGGGACCATCCTCAGGTCTCGGCGGATCCGATCAAGGGCGATCGACCAATTTAGCCTTCCTTAGGATGAGAAGTATCTCCAGGGGGTTCCTGATATTGGTCTCCACCATTCCCTCCGTAGCTATTTCATTTGTAGGGCTCTATTAGAGCAAGAGTTGTATGGTCGGATAGAGTAGATGTGAATCCTATATCAGAAGCTCCTTGGAGAAGTTTTTCTCTAAGGGCCGATCAAAAGGCCGGCTTGGAACGAGCTGTGGAGATGCCGACCTAAGTGTTCTTGAGGTCGACAGACTCAAGCAGCAGCTGGAGGAGAGCGAGAAAAGGGCTAAAAGTATGAAAGAGGTTTTTCGAGAGAGGGAGCGTGTTGAGGTATTGGCCAAATCGGAGAAAGAAGCGGTGGTGTATGAGAGGTGTCGGCTGGGCGAGGATCATGCGACGCTTGTCAAGCTTGAAGAAGAAGTCACCCATCTTAAGTCTGGGTCCTACCGCCAGGAGATTATCGACGAATATCACCAAAGTTTAACTAGGAAGGCTGAAGTAGCAATAGCTTGCAAAGCCGTGTATGATTATCTGTTGGCGCAGCTCCCGATTGAGATGAAGAGCTCGCCCAATCGTTTCCACTACCCTCCTCTTGTTGCCAAATGTTTGGACGAGTTGAAGGAGGTTGAAGCACTCGGGGGAGGGCTCAATCTTGACGAGGATGAGGATGACTCAGATGATGGAGGAGACTGCTTGACCCCTCCGTCGACGGCACCTAGGAGCTCCCCACCTCCGACTCCAAGAGCTGGAATGGACTTCTAGCTTTTTCTTGACCTTCTCTCTTCTGTATTTTTGTTATATGTATAAATATATTGTAACTTTGTGAAGATACTTTATCAATGAATGAAGAAATACTTTTACACTTGAAATTGCTTCTTTGTGTTGTGCATTCTTTATATATTTCTGAATGGCTTAGCCTTAGCATAGACTTGAAAAACCTGTATCTGTTGGCTCGAGGGTTGCCTCACCTTCTGTTAAGATGATATGCCTTGAATTTGAGCAACTAGTCTGAGGTTTTGGTTTTTTTATCTAAGTATAAGATCAAATAGAACCAGTTGGGCTAACTATTTACTAGTCGGTATTTGAATTTAACGAGACAAGTGCCAGAGAAACATTCTTGAAAGCAGCATTCGGTCGTCGAGGGTCTACTAATGCATGGACAATTGCTCGCCAAGAGGATGTCGTTTAGCGAGTTTCTAGGAGCCTTTATTGGACATGTGGAACGTCATTGTTTGAAACGACATGAAAGTATTGTCAGGCATCAGATAGTAATGATGTCGCTTTGATTTTCGAGCGAAGCAACATGGAGTAAAGGAGAACGACACTTCGGATTTCATATGAATCGCTTGAGATTTTGAGGTGAATCTCTGCCCTTCATTTTGAAATATGGTGACCGTCCAGATAACTCAACGCGTGTCTGGTATTCTATAAATTACCCATTGGGGGGGCAAAGGAGAATTCTTTACTAGCTCTTGCTTTCAAATCATCAACGTTCATTGCTCTCAAACCTCTCCAAATTTCTTGCCACCACAAATTTTCTATGGCTTCTCAGAGTTCTCCACTAGCCACAATGAGGAGAGGATCATTCTCCTTAGGTCGATCCACTCAAAGGTTTGTCTGATGGAGCTCGAGAAATACTATGGGCTCTATGACATCTCGCGGGCGTTCTCATTAGAGGCGCCGGTGAGGCATGAGGCGGTGTACCATCATGGCAATAACAGGGCACCGCTCTACTTAGCCCACCTCGACTATGGGCTTTAATTGCATCTTCACTCATTTGTAAAGGAAGCATGCATTGCTATGAGGGTTCCCCCTGCCAAATCACCCCCAACGCCATCAGAGTGTTAGTGGGTTTCGTTGTGATCTGCCACCGAGTCGGCATTGAGCTAAGTTTGTGCTTATTTGAACATTTGGTCGGCGCCAAGTCTACGAAGAAGGACCCCCACTATTTCTTCCATTATAGTGGGAACTTTAAATTTGTGACGGATGCTCCCGAGTCAAATAGGGACTGGAAGGAGCATTTTGTCTAGGTTTTTGGCGCCAACAGCGTGTTCTCATGTCCTAACTGGCTAGAGAAAAACAGGGACGTTTTGAGGCCATGCCTCCTCATGCCCGAAGAGAGGTGGCAACTAGACAAGATCCGCTCATATGTTGGGTCTCGGGAGAGGATCAACCTATTTAACGTGGCGTCACTCTGGGTAGCGTCTGTCCCCTCAGCCCCACCTACTGAGATTGATAATTTTAGGATGGGGATGTTGGCCCTCCCTCTCGAAGAAGGCCACAATAGGGAGTCAGGAGGTGAGAGGTCGGGATCCACCGCCAGGCCCCAAAAGAGACTAAGGGGAACATTCCTCCTGAGGAAGTGGCTGGCTTCCCGTCATAGGCAACCAAAATCGCTACTCAGCTGGGGTGGTGATTTAAAACTAAGAAGTTGGCCAAGAAAGCTGAGAGTCTGGTGGGCCGACTAGGTCGACCTAGGCTCAACCAGCTACAGAACATCAGCAGGCCCAACCAACTACAGAACATCAGCAGGTTGAAGGCCAGCAGGAGCAGCAGACTAAGGAGAGGCGGCAACCCGAAGTCATCATCATTGATGATCCTTCCCAACCGACTGAGGTGACGGCTCTAGTGGCTAAAGTTGAAGACGTTGGGGTCTCTGCTAAAGAAGTTGTAGAGCCGACTTCTAGGCATGTGCCATCCTACATGCCAGACAAAGAGCCGGTTTAGTTGGCTGGGGGTGATCAAGAGCAATTAGAGCCTCTTTCGGAATCTGAGGCAGGTGAAGCTGCCAAAGAGTGGGGTAGCATTTGGCCTTTGCCCCACTAGCTTTCGGATGTCAACCTCCAAACTTGGGAGGAGGCGGAAGCTATGTTGGTGGGAGTGTCGGTGGGCTCTTGTTCCCCTAGGAGGGAACTCTTTGAGGATGATAAGTTCATCCCGCCGGCCTCTCTTGACAAGGAGAGTTCGATTATAGGGTCTTTAACAACCCCAATCACAGTTGTGTGGTAGTTTACCCTTCTGAAGGATGAGGGTTTTTTGAAGATGATGCCAACTCACGGCTTGCATCTAGCTATCAAGGCCCACTGTTGGCCTTCTTGTTTTGATGATGTTCAACAAACAATTTACTTCTAATATTGTTTGTCTAGTGTTTGTGTTCTCGTATTTATTCTAGGCAAACAACAAGTTGGAGGTTGGATGGATTAAGCCTACACGATCATATCAAGAGGAGGTTGGCGGAATTGTGGAGTGAAGCATCGTACAATTCAAGTTCAAGATCCAAGTTTAGCTTCATCCGCAACGTGTACCAAGTTGAGCTCAATGAAGATCAAGATCAAGCTTGGGTAATTCAG
The DNA here is from genome assembly GCF_001876935.1 of Asparagus officinalis. Classification (NCBI taxonomy): domain Eukaryota; kingdom Viridiplantae; phylum Streptophyta; class Magnoliopsida; order Asparagales; family Asparagaceae; genus Asparagus; species Asparagus officinalis. Next base: position 23,914,048 of record NC_033795.1, read on the forward strand.
TTTAGGATTTATATTATGTGTGTTAAGTACGTTAAGCTCAATATCTATACACACACATTTATTGGTTTCTTCTTATATATATATAGTTATATATATATACACAAGTTTTGGTTTCTATATATATATATAGTTTTTGGACTTAACAATAATCATATACATACTTTATTAAGTCTATATAATCATTGCGCAAAGTTTCAAAACATGGTTTAGCCAAAATGTCAAAATTCACATGTTTACATTTTTGTGTTTTGGACTATTTTGCAAAATGATGTTTTTTCACAAATGGGAAATGCAATTTGGAAAATTCTTTTTGTAACATGTTTGTTTTCATGTTTATATACATGTCCTGAAGTTTCATTATTTTTGGACTTCATTTGTTATTTTTAACATATTTTCAAAAGTCTCAAAAATCAGTTTTAATATCAGTTTTCTGCTGTGTCAGTCTTCGGTCGACCGCACCGGTTGACCGCTCATTTGTTCTTTCGTCAGCATGTAGCAGAGAGTTGGTCGGTCGACCGATGCGGTCGACCGAGAGCTCGATATTTTCCATTGGTCGACCGCACCGGTCGACCGGCGATTGTCCAGAACAGTTCTTCGTGTTTTTGCGACCGACGAAATTTCCGGTCGACCGCCAATGTATCCGTTGGCTTCTAACGGCTATTTTTCTGAGCTGTTTGTTGGGGCTGTTTTTGTCTTTTGTTAGGGGTTTTGGCTGAGTTTTTGAGTGGGTATAAATACCCTATTGCTACTCTCTTTCAAGTTAAGAAAAAGAAGTTTTTAAACAAGAGTTTTAAAAAGAGTTTAAGCTTGTTTTAAGCTTGTTTAAGGGTTTGGTTTAAAGCAGTTTTAGCTTTCACAAGTGGAGAAGATTATCTTCTTGTTTGGGCCTCAAATCTCCATCTCTCCATCTTGATCTAGAGAAGTTTTAGTGGAGAAGATTATCTTCTTGTTTGGGCCTCAAATCTCCATCTCTCCATCTTGATCTAGAGAAGTTTTCTTAAACTCAACTCTAGCTTCTATTTATAATTTTTTTATTATTTCTATTAAAGCTAGTTTTATATTGAGTTTAGATTTGATTTTATTTACTCATTGTTACACCCACCCACTTGAGCTTATTGTATTTGCATACATAGTATATTAGGGTTGTGAGGAGCTTATTGTATTTGCATACATAGTATATTAGGGTTGTGAGAGATTGTAACATTGAGTTATGCTTAATTTAGTTCTCCCCTTGTATGAGAGAACAAATTATTTATTGTTACATTGTGAGTGTTGTAAGGTTTTCGGTGAGCTAGAAAACCGAGTGTGTTATGAAGTTTCCGGTGAACTAGAAAACCGAGTGTGAGGAGTGAACGTTGTTCGGTGAGCGTTGAAAACCGACATAGTATGGTTGTAAACATTATTCGGATGAGCGTAGAAAACCCGGTTGTGATAGTGGATTTCTCTCCGGGAGTGGGGAGCGGAGACGTAGGACGGAAGGTCCGAACTCCGTGATCATTTGATTGTGTTTGAGTGTGTTTTGGCGTTCATTTATATTTATGTTCATATCTTATATCGCCATTGTGCATTGCTCATTACTATATCATCCACTATCTTGTTTAGATTATTTACCCTTGTGTTGTTTATATATCCTTGCATATATTTCTATCATTTAGGATATATCTTGTTGTTCATATTGCTTATCCTAGCTCATATATCTTGTTGTATTTTATACTTGCTAGGATAACTTGTTAATTAATTTTAATTAGCATATAATCGGATTAGATTAGCATAAGACCCTAATCACCCTCCCCCTCTAGGGTCTAACAATTGGTATCAGAGCTTGGTGCTCTTTGATTTAAGGACTAACCGCCTTGAGTTAAAGATCCAAGTTATCTTTTTGTGCTAATCCAATTTTTGATTTTTACATTGCTTGCATATATATAGATTATGGATATGAATGATGCATCTTGTTTAGGCTATGATTCTAGTGTTGCTCCTAGATTAGATAATTTCCCCTATGCCCAATGGTGTGTTAGATTTAAGCTATTCGTTAAATCTAAACATTTTGATCTATGGAAAATTATAGATGATGCTTATATTATGCCCATTTTGGAGAAATCCAAGTGGAATAAAAATGATCATCGTATGTTTACAATGAACAATATTTTGTTAGAATATTTGCTAAATGCTCTTGATTCATCTATGCCTAACAAATTTGTTCATTTTGAGTGCTTACACCTTATGGAAATTTATTGAAGCACATCAAGGGGACTTGGAGGCGATCCAACAAGCTTTGCACCTTATGGAAATTTATTGAAGCACATCAAGGGGACTTGGAGGCGATCCAACAAGCTTTGGCGGATCCAGCTTCAAGTTCATATGGAGCATCATGCACACGAGCACTAGGCGATAGCCCTAGTGAGGTTTGTGAGTTCAAAACCATTAATGATTTACCTAATGATGAACTTGCTTGTGCTAGTGAAAAATTATTGCATGCCTTTAACAAATTACAAAATAATTTTAATGATTTAAAAAGCAAGCATGATGTTTTAGAATCCAATCATGAGGAGCTAGTGTCAAAATTGGATGTCATTGCAAAAGAAAATACCATGCTTAAAGAAAACAATGACATGTTAATTTTGGAAAATAAAAAATTAACCACATCTATAACTAGCTTATCTCATGAAAAAGATAATGCCAACTTAGAAGTAAAGAACATACAAAATAATACTGCTTCCTTTATAAATGATTATTTATGTTCTACTTCTAAAAATGCATATGTGCCTAAAAATGAAGATTTGAATCTTATGAAAAATAGTATTTCATCTTTAGATTCAACTTTGAAAACATGCATTAATAATCATAAGAAGCTTATGGATATGTGTGCTAAGTCTAAGAAGTCATCCACTCATTATGCACACATGTATAGCAAAACTTATAAGTGTTCTATTTGCGGCCATCAAGGTCATTTAGCTAAGTTTTGTTATGATGCACACAAACATAAGAATTCTAATGCTCCTTGTGCATCTCATGTAGCTTCTTCATCTTGTACACTTACACATTCACATGCTCATTCTCACAAAGTTTATCATAAGCATGCTAGTGTGTTCAAGTGTGATCATTATGGTTGTTTTGGTCATTTGACTGAATATTGTTTTGATTTGAAAAGAAAATCACGTTTGCCAAATGCATCTAGTAGATCACATGTTTTTAAATGTGATGTTTATGGTAGGTTTGGGCATCTTGCTAAATTTTGTTTTAATTTACAATTTGCTCCAAAAAGACCACCTTTGTTTAATGATGTTTCTCATTTGTAAAATAATTTTAAAAGAAAATCTTTATTTGCAAATGATTCCCGTGCACGAGCTAATGGTCCACAAAAACAAATGGATCTCTTTCGTTGCACGTATTGCAATCGGAAGGGTCATTTAAGCGATTATTGCTTTGACCATGTTAGTGCACTACATATGCCTAAGAGGGTTCATAACCCTAAGGTTTTGAGCTTAAATGATAGGGGTCATGTCCCTAAATCTTTTGGTACCAAGAGTTCTTGGGTACCAAAACAAATTTGATTTTTTTTTAAAACCAATAATTTTAATGTTTTTATCTTTCTTTTTCTTGGTTTTGAAAATTGTGCTTTAAAATCTTTTGGTTATGAAAACAATCTTTCTTGTATCAAATCTTTTGTTTTCATGATTATTATTTTTGTTTTGATGAGAGGACTATGTTTATATAACCCTCCGGAGTTATTGAGTGTTTATTCCCAAACATTGTTTACCGGGTGCTAAACATATTTATATAGGTTGTTACTAGATCAAGAGCTAGATATAATTGCCTCTCTTGATTTTTGAAAATCAATGATGATTTGGTTTTATGATTTAAACTTTGATTTATGATTTCAATTGGTTGATTTGTTTTCATTTAAAAACTTTTTACATGATTCTCATGTTTCTCTTCTTTTGATTTCATAAATTTATTTTATACATTGGCTTTTATGATATGAGACAATATGTTCATCTTGATATATTTATATATGCTCTCATTATCTCTTGAATGTGAGTGATTTTTGGCATATTATTTATGCTTGTTCACATGTTTGCCATGATCATTTATTGCTTATATTTCATATGGCTTTTTGATAAGGGGAGCTATTCCCTATATTTGCTTTGTACACACCCATGCTTATTGATAGGGGGAGCTTTCCCTCTCTTCATACCTTTGTCCCCTTTTTGATGTTATCAAAGGGGGAGAAATATTGTGAGTATATTCTTTCTTGTTTATATGCATGTGAATTATAAATTATATATTCATTTATTTCATGCATATATCCTTTTTGTAAATTGTTTATCATCATCAAAAAGGGGGAGATTGTTGGCCTTATTGTTTTGATGATGTTCAACAAACAATTTACTTCTAATGTTGTTTGTCTAGTGTTTGTATTCTCGTATTTATTCTAGGTAAACAACAAGTTGGAGGTTGGATGGATTAAGCCTACACGATCATATCAAGAGGAGGTTGGCGGAATTGTGGAGTGAAGCATCGTACAATTCAAGTTTAAGATTCAAGTTTAGCTCCATCCGCAACGTGTACCAAGTTGAGCTCAATGAAGATCAAGATCAAGCTTGGGTAATTCAGTTTAGGATGTGTTGATACTTTAAGCTCAATCATATATACACACACGTATTTGATTTTTATAATTATATATATATATATATATATATATATACACACAAGTTTTGGTTACTATGCATATATATAGTTTTATATATATACATACATAGTTTTGAGTTTAAATATAAAATCACATGTTTCATATTTACTATTGTGTTTTGGTATTTATTGCCTAGAATATGCAATTTTGTGAAAATATTGTATTCTTAGTTTTTGGACTTAACAATAATCATATACATATTTTATTAAGTCTATATAATCATTGTGCAAAGTTTCAAAACATGGTTTAGCCAAAATGTCAAAATTCACATGTTTACATTTTCGTGTTTTGGACTATTTTGCAAAATGATGATTTTTCACAAATAGGAAATGCAATTTGGAAAATTCTTTTTGTAACATGTTTGTTTTCATGTTTATATACATTTCCTGAAGTTTCATTATTTTTGGACTTCATTTGTTATTTTTAACATATTTTCAAAAGTCTCAAAAATCTGTTTTAATATCAGTTTTCTGCTGTGTCAGTCTTCGGTCGACCGCACCGGTCGACCGTTCATTTGTTCTTTCGTCGGTATGCAGCAGAGAGTTGGTCGGTCGACCGATGCGGTCGACCGAGAGCTCGATATATACATTTTTTTTTGATTTTGGGCGATTTTGGGCGATTTTGGGCGGTCAGGCGATTTTGAAGATTTGTAGACCTCTGTGGTGGCTTCGGCCATGACGGATCATGATCCAGATCCCATTTTAGAAGAGTATAGAGCCCCCTCCAATCCAAATGCGAGAGTAGAAGCTAATTCTTCAGAAGATCAAGAATGGATCAAAATTGTTCCCCGTCAAAAAAGGTTTCGCAAACCTAATGCCATTTCTTTTGAATCAAAATCTAATTCGGATTATCGAAAGAATCAACATTTAAGCTTGTTTAAGAGTTTGGTTTAAAGCAGTTTTAGCTTTCACAAGTGGAGAAGATTATCTTCTTGTTTGGGCCTCAAATCTCCATCTCTCCATCTTGATCTAGAGAAGTTTTCTTAAACTCAACTCTAGCTTCTATTTATAATTTTTTTATTATTTCTATTAAAGCTAGTTTTATATTGAGTTTAGATTTGATTTTATTTACTCATTGTTACACCCACCCACTTGAGCTTATTGTATTTGCATACATAGTATATTAGGGTTGTGAGAGATTGTAACATTGAGTTATGCTTAATTTAGTTCTCCCCTTGTATGAGAGAACAAATCATTTATTGTTACATTGTGAGTGTTGTAAGGTTTTCGGTGAGCTAGAAAACCGAGTGTGTTGTGAAGTTTTCGGTGAACTAGAAAACCGAGTGTGAGGAGTGAACGTTGTTCGGTGAGCGTTGAAAACCGACATAGTGTGGTTGTAAACGTTATTCGGATGAGCGTAGAAAACCCGGTTGTGATAGTGGATTTCTCCCCGGGAGTGGGGAGCGGAGACGTAGGACGGAAGGTCCGAACTTTGTGATCATTTGATTGTGTTTGAGTGTGCTTTGGTGTTCATTTATATTTATGTTCATATCTTATATCGCCATTGTGCATTGCTCATTACTATATCATCCACTATCTTGTTTAGATTATTTACCCTTGTGTTGTTTATATATCCTTGCACATACATTGCCTATATCTCATTATTAGGATATATCTTGTTGTTCATATTGCTTATCCTAGCTCATATATATTATTGTATTTCATACTTGCTAGGATAACTTATTAATTAATTTTAATTGGTATATAATCGGATTAGATTAGCATAAGACCCTAATCCCCCCCCCCCCCTCTAGGGTCTAACACCCACTTGGTTCGGGGGGCTCTGTTGGAGCAAGAGCTATATGAACAGCTCAACTATATGCATAACTCACCGCGAAGGTGGCAAGCAGAGCTAGAGAAGGAGATGCCGGCCAAGGAGGAGGCAGAGAAGAAAGTTGTCACCTTGGAGGTCGAACTCAATGGCATCAAAGTCCGCTAATGCCAAGAGGTGGATGCTAAGGAAAAGACCCTTAAGGGGATCCAATCTCATAGTGCTAAACAAGTGGCTTTGATTGCTAAGCTTCAGGGAGAGATGGCCTCGTTAAAGGAGGAAGTCAGCCGTCTTTATCAAGGAATTGCCAAGCAAGATGGTCAGCTAGCGGCTTTGGCTGGGAAGGTCAAAGTCGTGAAGGGGCTTAAAGTGGTTGTCGAACACTTGGTTGAGCAACTGAGGCAAAACCTCAAGGCAGAGTGGTCGGCCCACCAGGCATCTGTGGCAATCGTTAAGGACTAGGAGGGTCGACTTGGAGCAATATAGGCAGAAGGTAGTCGAGGACTGGCATCATGATATCTTAGGTAAAACTGAGGTGGCTTTGGCTTGTAAGGCCGGTGTCGACCATCTCGCTTCGCTACTCCTCCTAGCTCTCTTCCCTCTCCTGACCGCTTTTAACCCCCCCTCCCCCCCCGAGTCTCTTGCTGCCTTGATCTCTTAAAAGAGATCGAGTATAACGGAGGGGGGCTGGAATTGGTGATAAGTGATGAGGATGACGAGTTAGGGGATGGAATTGATGAAGATCCACCTGCATCTTTTTCGGGCGTTGCCGCTGAGATCCTCATCGAGATTCATGCCCTTGCTGAGACTGCTGCCCCTGCAGAGACTGCTGCCTTAGGAGAGACTGCTACCCAAGGAGAGATTGCTTCTTTAGGCTAAGAGAGTTGAGGTCTTGTATCTCTTCTCTTTTTTGTATGTAAAGAACTTGTAATGAAGTTTGCACTCTGGAATAAAAATCAACTTTGTTTTCATTCTTAAGTCTTTCACTCCATATCTTTGCTTTACTAACTTGTAGTTTGCAACTTTTCCATGGTTGCGAGAACCAAGTATTTGGCTATGATGAGCCTATCGTATTATGTCGACTTAAATGTTGAGGGGTTGAGACGACTGGCTCGTCTATTGCTTTCTGCTGGCTGTGTTTGGGTCTTCAGCCGACAAAGACTTGGCAAATTGTATCGCCAAAGTCGTGTTGTCGAGGACATTCAAACACTTGAAGCTCCAACATCGGGTTTGTTTTTAGAATAACCACAAGGCCTGTTCGATAGAATGACAACCCTGAGGTTGAGTGCATAGGACTTACGTAGATGCCCAGGTCTTCAATATAACCATGATAGTCGAGGGGTGACCGTGGGAGTCGACCATATGGTGAGTGCCTTGGGTTTACCCTGAGAATAGGTACCAAGGTCTTTGAATTTGATCTAAGTGGAATACCTAGAACTTATTAAAGTTGACTAGGTCTTTAACAACCCTAAAGCTGTGCTTAGGACTTGCTGAAGTCAACTAGGTCTTTCACCCTACGGAGGGCCGCCTTAAGGGAAAAAATGGTAAAATAGTAGCCCTGAGGTTAGATGCCCAGGTCTTACGTAGACGCCTGGGTCTTCAGTATCCCCATAATGGTCGAGAGGCAACTATGAGAGTCGATCATATGGTTAGTGCATTAGGTTTATTCTTGAAAAGGTACCAAGGGCTTAATATCCAACCGAAGTTGAATGCTAGAACTTACTAAAGTTGACTAGGTCTTTAACAACCTTGAGTCTGTGCCTAGGACTTGCTGAAGTCGACTAGGTCTTTAACAACCCTGAGTCTGTGCCTAGGAGTTGTTGAAGTTGACTAGGTCTTTTGCCCTACGGAGGGCCGCCTTGATGACAATTAGGTAGAATGATAACCCTAAGGTTGGGTGCCCAGGTTTTACGTGGACGCATGGGTCTTCGAGATAACCAAAGTGGTCGAAAGATGACTGTGGGAGTCGACCACTTGGTGAGTGACTTGGGTTTATTCCTGAAAAGGCATCAAGGGCTTTTAATTCCTGCATTAGATCGAGCACCACAGGAGTGCGAGATAGCAATTGAGTTAGTTTTAATAAGAATTTCGTTAAGACTAAATAAAATTTACAGAATTATTGAAAATATCATCTCAAATACTTAATGTTCCAGGGATGTTGTAAAGCTCTTCCGTCTGGGGCCCTTAGCCGATAGGTGCCGAATCGCAGCTCTTTTAGGACTATGTAAGGACCTTCCCAGTTGGGAACTAGCTTTCCTCGCTGAGTGTCTCTGTCAAAAGTGGCTTTGCGGAGGACGAGGTCACCAACATTGAATCTCCTTGGTCGGATTTTGTTGTTGTAGTAGCGGATGATTCGCTTCTGATTGGTGACTTGGGTCCGGAACGCTTTCTCTTGGATCTCATCAAGGAGGTCGAGACTGATCCGAAGTCCCTTTGAGTTCATATCCTCGTCAAAGTGTTGTAGTTGAATGGTTGGCATCCCTACTTCGACGGGAGTGACTGCCTCGGGCCATATGCTAGCTTAAATGGAGTCTCCCCAGTTGAGTTTTTGTGGGTCGTACGATATGACCAGAGGATACTAGGCAATTCTTCAACCCAATTACCTACTGCTGCATCCACCTTCTTCTTCAATGCTTGAAGGATGCATTTGTTAGTAGCTTTCGCAAGTCCGTTGGATTTAGGATGGGCGATAGAGGAGAACTTGAGGTGAACGTTGTATTCTTTGCAAAAGCTACGAAACCCTCCGCTGTCAAATTAGATACTGTTGTCAGTCACAAAGGACCAAGGTACACCAAAGCAGCAGACTAGGGATTTCCACACAAAACTCATGACGTTGATCTCACCAATCTTGGCTAGTGGTTCGGCTTCAATCCATTTGGTAAAGTAGTCAATCACCACGATGAGAAATTTTCTCTGCCCTGAAGTTTGGGGGAGAGATCCTAGCAGATCCAGCCCCCATTGGGCGATAGTTACCAGGTTGAGGAGGGAAGTGAGGTCAGTCGTTGTTGTTCGAGGGATGGGCTAGAAAAGTTGGCACCTCTGGCAATGAGAGACGAGTTGTCTTTATGCGGCTAGAATAGTCGGCCAATAGTACCCTTGATGGATGACTTTCTGTACAAGGGTTCGGGCCCCATGATGGTTTCCATATGTGACCTCATGTATCTCCTTGAGTACATGCGTTTGTGGGAAAAATTACAAGAAAATTGAGAAATAAATTTGTAGTAATCTCCCTAACTGACTTAGGAAAAGAATGAATACAATCTCTTAAAGTAACTTCTCTCTAACTGACTTAGAAAAAGAAATTACAATTTTCTTTATCAGTTTCCTGATTTACAAAAGAGAGAAAGATCAATGGATATCCTTCCTTTTGTTTAATACTGGGTTCTTCTTGGTGGTGATGGGAGTTTGATTCTTGTATCCCGTTGACGATCCAAACACATCGCTTTGTGGAACTTTGTCTACTCTTCTTGACTTAACATCAGGAAGAACTTGTCAGGCTAGTTTAGAACTCTAAACAAGTTTAAGAACTCTGCGAAAGAGTTAACTTTAGAAAGGAATTTTAGTCCTTTTATCCTAAATAAGCCAATGACTTTCCTCTCTAAGGCAATCGCAGATCTCAAATATCTTCAACCAAAGACGGTTCAAAAAGCCAAGCCAAATGATCTAAAAGCTCCAACCCAAAAGCTTTGACCCTTTTTCAGCTATAAAACCAACTATTTTTAGGGTTTAAGGGGTGTAACTGACCCCTTAATTCGCTCCATAATGAGGGCTTAATTGCCCCATTAAGTGGGTAACTCTTCAAGTAATTTGAAACAATCAAACGTGACGTTCGCATTCTAGCTTCAATACATAAGGGTGGACCCTCGTGTTTGGCTTTTGAAATATGGGGGTGACCTCCGTATTTAGCTGTTGAAACGTGAGGGTAGATCTCCATGTTTAGATGTTGAAACACGAGGGTGACCCCCGTGTTTAACTGTTGAAACGCAAGAGTCGACCTCCGTGTTTAGATGTTGAAACTCGAGGATTGTGTTTGGCTTCGGAGACACAAAGATCGTCAATTTGTAATCTCTATGTCACTTCTGCATTATGTCTTCTTAGAATACAAAGATCGTCATCTTGTAACCCTTGTACTCTGGATTCTAAAGATGTGAGAGTCATCAAAATGTAACTCTCGTCTGTTGCCGTGAAAGTTATCAGATTGTAACTTTCATCGTCGGTGTTTTGCGAGAATCAACTATCCCATTTTGATTGAAGAGAGATGGAAACTCCTGGGATCTACAAAGATTAGTTCTAAGCGCCACCCACTCGCTAGGGTTTCAAGAAGCCTCTCACTCGCTAGTGGTTTCAAGAAGCTCTCTAGGGTTTCCCCCCAAAAAACTCTCTCTTTAGCTGAATTCTCAGCTATTTATAAAGATCTAGGGGTATAACTAACCCTATAAATCTCTCCATAACAGGGTTTAATGACCCTCGTTATGTGGAAAATGGTTTTGAACCATTCAAATTATAATTGAACCAGTCAAACGCGAGATTCACGTTCCAGAGCAAGCCTCACGTTCAGCTTTGTGAAACACGGAGGTGATCCTCACGTTTTGGAGCTAGAACGTGGAGGTGATCCTCACGTTTTAGAGTTAGAACGCGGAGGTGATCTTCACATTTTGGATTTAAAACGTGGGGGTGACCCTTGCGTTTTGGAGTTGGAACGCGGGGGAGGACCCTCACGTTTTGCTTTTGAAGAGATCGTTAATTGTAATCTCTTTTTCAAGTTCTGCAAAGATTGTCATCTTGTAATATTTGCATTTGGCTTTTTGAAGTGTGAGAGTTGTTAATTTGTAACTCTCATCACTGAGAAACACATGGGTGATTGAAATCATGATGATCAAGCTGTAGTAATTTTTTTGGTAGTCTACAGAACCACCTCCAAAGTTTTTAAAAGTTCGCGGTTGACTAGAACGAATTTTTAAAATACTTTGGATATTTTTTTGTCTGATTCCGAGAAAGTATTGCCCCTCATTGCTTTGATCGTTGAGCAATTTGATACACAAGATCTACGTTTTATCAGAGATGTATTGTTAACTTGACGAGATTATGTTGCGACTTGAGCAACTTTGTGAACTTATCATCATATTGAAGAGGATTAATAAGTTGATTTTGTCATCAGAGGTGTATTGTTAACTTGACGGGATTGTGTTGCGATTTGACAACTTTTTGGACTTTTCATCCTATTGAAGAGGATTAGTAAGTTTATTTTTCCATCAGAGGTGTATTGTTAACTTGACGAGATTGTGTTATGATTTGAGCAACTTTGTGGACTTATCATCTTGTTAGGGAAGATTGATAAATTGATTTGGTTTGGAAAAGCTAGCTATATCAAGAATGAGACAAGCTGAATTCGAACTTCGTGGGGATGCTAATTGTCAGAAGTATAATGTTAACTCAACGATATTTTGGCTAGGGATGGTTTTGTGAGTTCTGTAGTTGTCAGAGGTGTTTTGTTAAACATGTCAACTTTTGTGGTCTTATCATCTTATTGGATAAGATTGATAAGTTGATTTTGGTGGTGATACACGCTAAAGTGCTTATATTGTCAGAGGTGTTTGTTAACTTGACAGTATTGACTTACTTTCTTTTGAAGAAGATTGATAATTCAAATTACTCCTTGGAGAGATTTTCATTGTCAAAGGTGTATTGTTAACCTGACAATTTGGAGAATTCGTTATTCTGTTCGAGAAATAACAAATAATCAACCCCCAGTCTTGACTAAGACTCAGCAGGGGAGGAAAAAGGGGGTCTCATGATTTTTATGGGTAATATTTCTTAAGAAATTTTCTGTTAATTGGCTTCATGAGCCTATTGCCTTTTTGATTAATGAGACGGTAAGCTCCATTCGAGTAGAGTGACTCTACTATAAGGGGTCCTTCCTATTTAGGATTGAATTTCCCTTTTGTTTTATGTATTATGACCATTGGTCATCTGACTGCTAAGACAATATCGTCTTCCTTGAAGATCCTTTCTTTGACCTTTTTGTTGTAGGCTTTTGAGGTTCGAGCTTGGTATAACTCGATCTCTTGTTGGGCTTGAAGCCGCTTATCATTTAACGCTTCCAGTTCTTGGAAGCGTAGTCGATGTTGTTCTTCATTAGTCATCATGGTTGTAAGAGCAACTCTTAGGGATGAAATTTAAATTTCTAATGGTAATATGGCTTTGCATCCGTAAACCAAAGAAAAAGGAGTAGCTTTTGTCGGGGTTCTCACCGTTGTGCGGTAAGCCCATAGACATTCGCTAAGTTTTTCCTCCTAATCACGTCGAATTTTAGAGATGAACTTTTTAAGACGCTTCACAATGGTTTTATTGAAAGCTTATGTAAGGCCATTAGCTGGCAGATAATATGTTGTTGATATGACACTTTGGATTCTAAACTTGTTGCAGAACCTCTAAAAACTGTGGCCGACGAATTGAGTTCCATTATTCTGAACTATTCGTCTTGGTACGCCAAAGCAGCAGATAACATGATGTTTAATAATTTGATCATGTTTGAAGTCTTGACTTCTTTCAAAGGATGCTTCTGTCCACTTGGAGAACTAATCGGTTACTGCCAAAATAAATCGATGTCCCTTGGATGTTGGCGGTGAGATGGGTCTAACGATATCCATTCCCCACATCTTGAATGACCAAGATGGAGATGTTGGATGTAGATTTCCTAGTGCCTGATAGATGAAGTCACCATGGATCTAGCATGCATGATAGCGTTTAGCATAATCAACAGCGTCCGCCATCATTTTTAGCCTAAAATAGCCAAATATCTGGAGTCGGTCCCACAATTTAGGTCTGGGCTGATGAGCTCCATACATTCCGTCATGGGCTTTTTTGAGAGCTTCTTATGCTTCTTTTCTAGAAAGGTAGCAAAGAAAAACTCCATCATGTAATTTTCGATACAAAGTTTGAGAAATCGCAATATAGTAGAATCGAAGGGCTTTCCATTTGACGGCAGTCGCTTCTTTGGGATCATCGGGTATGCCATATAAAACATAGTTGATGAATGGGAATCACCGATCCCTTGGTTTGAGATTTGCGGAAGTTTTGTAGACGATCTCTGCTGTTGCCTCTTCTGTACAGTCTTCAAGAGGGAACTTGGGGTGATACAAGTCACAACTTGAGATGAATATCTTTACTTCTATTTTTGGTGGTAATGCTAGCGATGTTGCCAACGAAGCTAAAGCATCTGCATACACGTTTTGTATAGGATTGCTGACCAATGGCAACATAAATTCTAGAAAGCAGAAATTAATAGTGTTTATAAATCTTTAATCAGAAAAGTTACTAACTTAAAAGATAATGAATAACAACACAAATCACAGAAAAATAGACAAAACATAAGGATTCTAAATATTATGTGCATGTATGTGTTGTGAGTGATCAAGGCTTTTAAAAAAGATTCTACCCAATGAAAGAAAACTCAAAATACGATTATATCATTGAAGCATCTTGATTTCTTTCATCTCCAATTAGCCTTGTATCAACTTCAATTGCCTTGTATGGCCTTGTGTCTTGAGTATCTCTTTGAATATCATTGTTGATTTTGCTTTGATACTGTAAAACATATGTTAACACAAAATACACTCAACATTAAATATTTGTTATCATCAAAACAAACATGTCTTGGGGTCAAGATATCCAACATTCTCCCCTTTTTTATGATGATAAATAAATTGTGTTAGAAAATATTTTACTCCCCTTGCATCAAATCATTAGTTAAACTCTTTTACTCCCCCTGCATCAAAGCATTAGTAATTTTTTTATATATCTCCCCCTTTGTCATTAAAAAATATATATATAGGCATATCTTGTATCCTTCACCCTTTTGAGTACCTGAAATATAAACAATTTTCTTGTGATACCCACTTTTATTTGGGTCCGAAAGGATTAGCCTTTGGAAATCCAAACCCATTTGGAATTTGGTTTCCATTTGTTAGTATACAAATAATCTTTAGAATAATAAACATCATTCATGTAGGATTCAATATAAACATCCTTATTATGAGAATTCAAATGTTTAGGAACCCAAATATATTTATTCCTAGCATGTATATTCTTTACAAATGAATGACTATTCTTAGAATATGAATTAGTCTTCAAACTATTGTTTTCTTTAACAAATCCAAGTACAAAATAATTGTTAGAAAGCCGTTGATGAGATAATATGTCATTAAAATTCTCTTTTCCTTTATTGAATTTTAAAACATTTTTCAAAATATCTTCATACTTGATTTTCAAAGATAAAATATTATTTTCCAAATATGAAATACGAGAATTTAAAGAAGATATTTCTAATTTAAGAAAAGAATTTTCTTCAAATAATTTCTCATTTTCCTTTTTCAAAAACTTGTTTTTCACTTTTTCCTTTTTAAATTCAAAAAATAATTCATTGAAAGCATTCAATAATTCATCATTATTAAAATTATCGCATACCTCATCTTCTAGAGCCATAAAGCACGTGTTTGCCACTTCCTTGTTCGTTTCTTCTTCTTCATCGGATGAAGATGCATCGCTGTCATCCCAATTGACTACCAATGCATTCTTCTTCTTCTTGAAATGTTCAGATTTGTTCTTGAATTTGGACTTGAGAAGAGGATAATCTTTCTTCATATGATATGTTTTGTTACACTTATAACACATAATATTATCGTTGGTATCTTTAACCTTTTTATACTTACTTTGTATAAGAAACTTTTTGAATTTCCTTAAAAGTGCGTCAATGTCTTCATCATCATCATTTGAATTGTCTGTGTCGGATGAAGTATTGAAAGCAAATAGTTTCTTCTCTGGTTGTTCTCTCTCCCTTCTGTGTCGGATGAAGTATTGAAAGCAAATAGTTTCTTCTCTGGTTGTTCTCTCTCCCTTCTATCTTGAAGTTGTACTTCATATGCCATTAGATTCCAATAGTTTCTTCTCTGGTTGTTCTCTCTCCCTTCTATCTTGAAGTTGTACTTCATATGCCATTAGATTCCTAACGAGATTTTCTAGAGTGAGTGTTAAGAGATTATTGGCTTCTTCAATTGCTGTCGCCTTCTTCTCCCATTTCGATGTGAGTGCACGAAGTACTTTTCTCACCATCTCTAGTTGTGTATATTCTTTGCCAAGAGCAATTAGAGAGTTGGTGATATCGGTGAATCTTGTGATCATTTCAGAGACCGTCTCATGTACCTTCATTTTGAATAATTCATACTTGTGCACAAGAACATAGATTTTATATTCTTTAACTTTATTTGTACATTTGTGTGTTACCTCTAATGTATGCCAAATTTGATGGGATAAAGTTAAAGTAGACACGCGGTTGAATTCATTCTTGTCCAATGCACAAAATAGAGCGTTCATCGCCTTAGAATTCTGATTTGCAGCATTCTTTTGAGCGCGAGTCCATTTAGCATATGGTATGGTTGGATTCTCATGTGGTGACTCAACGATGTTCCATAACTCGTAGTCGATGGATTGTAGATAGATCTTCATTCTGCACTTCCAATAGTTGTAGTTGGAACCATCAAAGAGCGTAGGTCATTGTGTTGAGTGTCCTTCCTTGAATTGTGATGTTGTTGTTGCCATCTTTCACCTTGCTCTGATACCAATTGTAGGATCGCTGACCTATGGTAACACAAACACTAGAAAATAGAAATTAATAGTGTTTATAAATCTTTAATCAGAAAAGTTACTAACTGAATAGATAATGAATAACAACACAAATCATAGGAAAATAAACAAAGGCAAACACAAGGATTTATCCTGGTTCGGTCTCTAGACCTACATTCAGTCCCCAAGCCAATCCTGCTTGAGATTTTCCTTTCCTTGATTTTTTAATCTACAAACCAACATGACCTTGAAAACCACAAGATCAAACCTGACCAATTGACAAAATCATGCTAATTGCAACCAATCTCTAAACCAAGAGATTTTATCTCTCAAACCAGAGATAACCTTCCTTTGAAGCAAAGTACAAAACTGATCCTATAAGCCTTGATGTGAATGTGAAGTGAAGCAGTGGCCTAGGAATTTAAACTCTCTGAAAAAGTGCTTAAACAATTTATAGTAATGATGGAGAACAAAGGCAATCTCAGAATTTTCTTTTCTTGATAATTTGAATGAGAATTTGTATCAAGTGAATTTGATCAAAATTCGAATCTTGTATGTACTAATGTCACTCATCAAATTCTGATGTTCTAACCTATTTAATTATATCCTTAGAAATATTCAAAATTTAAACCAAATTAACGTTTACAAACGGCTATAAACGATCACTAATTCAAATTAAGAACAGTTAGAAAACCTGTCTTTGTAGTCGACTACTAAAACCTGTCTTTGTAGTCGACTACTAAGCTTAGTAGTCGACTACACCGAGTCTATTCAGACTCTGTAAAGTCAAGAAACATGGTTAGTAGTCGACTACTTAAGGCATTAGTCAACTAATCTATAAAACTTAAGTTTCTGTAAGTTGAATTGAGAATGAGTAGTCGACTATTAAGCATAGTAGTTGACTAATCTGTAAATATGAAGTTTTTGTAACTTTGACTAAGGCCTTTATAGTCGACTACTAAGGGTATTAGTCGACTACAAATACATAGATATGAGATATTTGATATGTTTTGAGACACAATATATATCTATAAACTTTAATGGTTAACTTAGGGTATTTCTATAGTTAACCACACACTAAGCATGTGTTAGTGTGTTCTAAATACTATGTGCATGTTTGTGTTGTGAGTGATCAAGGCTTTTAACAAAGATTCTACCCAATGAAAGAAAACCCAAAATACAATTATATCATTGAAACATCTTGATATCTTTCATCTCCAATTAGCCTTGTATCAACTTCAATTGTCTCGTATTGCCTTGTGTCTTGAGTATCTCTTTGAATATTATTGTTGATTTTGCTCTAATACTGCAAAACATATGTTAGCACAAAATATACACAACATATAATATTTGTTATCATCAAAACAAACATATCTTGGGGTCAAGATATCCAACATTTTGTTGTCATGAAATGTATTCGATAAAGAAGTCTTCATAATTTTGGGCTAACTTTAACGCCGCGAAGTGGTAAGGCACTAAGTCCTCATTACGCACTTCATATTCTCTTGATTCACGATCCGATAAAGAAGTCTTCAGAATTTTGGGCTAACTTTAACGCCGTGAAGTGGTAAGGCACTAAGTCATCATTACACACTTCATATTCTCTTGATTCACGATTAGTTGGGAACCACCGTAAGCTTTGAGGTGTCGAATATTGATTTCCTCGGCCAATTGCATAACAAGATATTGTACTATGCTACATTATTGGTACATGGCTCGATTAAGGAGAAACACGAATCCAATTGGGGATACAAGTACAACCCCCACTCCAGAACGATGATATGCTTGCATGATGTTGAACATTTGTAGACACCAAAAAATGCCAGAAGGAAGACGGGAGTCACACCTTGTTACAAAAAACCTCACAGGTGAAGACGGACGTCATCTAGAAGTTCACTCGAAAGTATTGAAACTCATTTTTAGAGGACGAGGCTCACCATATAGTGAGGCTCGACATCAGAGACGAGGCTTGCCATACAGCGATGCTCGACATCAAAGATAAGGCTCACCACACAGCGGGACTCAACATAAAAGACAAGGCTCACCACGCAGTGAAACTCAACATCAAAGACAAGGCTTGCTATGCAGCGAGACTCGACATCAAGATGAGGCTCGCCACCCAGCGAGACTCGACATCAAAGATGAGGCTCGCCACGTAACTAGGCTTCACATCAAGGATGGGGTTCACCAACGTAGCGAAGCTCGTCACTCACATTAAATCAGGTTGTAATGGCCACGAAGATCCAGTCAGCCACGTGGGCTAAATCTCAGGAGTCGGTTACACCCACGACCCTATGATTGTAGCACGTCAGTTATGTGATAAAGCTCTATAAATAGCTGCAAGCAGCTATGAAGAGAAAAAGGAGATATTCCAAGTGAAGCTCTCGCACACAAGCCTAAGACCCGAACCTCGGTTCCTGTAGCCTAAGCCATTGTCAGAAGCATTTTGTGATCTATTTCTGATCATCAACGGGAAGCAATCTCGACTCAAGCATTGAATGAAGCATCCTCTCGTCACCTAGAACCCACCTCAAACAAAAGAGAAGTCAAATGTATCTTCTCTCCCTCTGTAATCGAGAAAGTGAGTTATTGTAAGCGGTTCTTACCACGTGATAGAACCCATTCTTAAAATAAGAATCAATCAACTTTAATTTTTTGACCCTACAGAAGATGGCGACCATAGTGGGAGAAGCCGTTATTTCCAACGAACTAGTGGTGGAGCAATCAGATCAGATCACAGTGGGGACTGAGGTCGAAATTCTTGGCATTGAGTTCAACCAATCCAAGTATGAGGAGTTCCTCTCCTCTAGAACTTTGAGTCCCACGAAGGCACAAAAGTATTGTAGAGTATCTTATGAGACTTCAGCCCATGTGGCTTTTGATGGTTCAACTCGAGTTAATCTCGAGGAGAAATCTTTGCCTCCCAAAGAGGAGGCTTCGAAAACTAGTCATCAGGCTAAGAAGTGGGTTGTCAAACAACCTAACCAAACTTCGGCTTCTACTGATCAACCTAGCCAAACTCTTGTTACTATTATTGAACCTCACCCAGTCTTGACTAAGGCAGAATCTGTTGTTGATCCGCTTTTGAGATGTGCACGACAACGTCGACGACAGAATCAAGCTCACCGAAAGGCTCGAGCCTTGGTCTCGTTGGACGATTTCCACTATCGACCAAAAGGAGACCAACCTAAGGCCAATATGTCTGTTGAGGGTCAATTGACTAAGGAATGTCAAAATGATGAATCTCATCCCCGCACCCAAACAGGCTCAGAAAATGAACCTCGTTCTCAATGCGGAGTTCGACCAACTCAAGAGGGTGTTCAAGTTGACCAAACTCACTTGTCAGAAGAACGAACCTCAAGTTGATAGCTGAACAAGAAGGTGAATGTATCAAGCTCGTTCAACCAACCAACCTCATCATAAATAGATGAATGACAAAGTTTGTACAGCTACCCAAGCTCATGAACCTCTATCATTTAGAGGGTCTCGCTTGGGTAAAACTAAATTGCCAGAATCGACTGGGGATAGTTCCACCATAGATCTCCGTGATTACCTCACACACAAATGTAGCATGAGTCAGATGCAATCTCATTATTGATGTGAGAAACTTATCTCCGTAATACTTTCCCGGTGCTCAAGTGGCGAATCAGCACAAAAATCTGTGGTTTTTGATCGATTGTCTGAGCCATTGATGATTTTGACATCCAGAAGATGATGCTTTCATCCTAAAAATCAAGTGTCAAAGAATCTCCACATTAAAATGACGATTAATATGGTTGGTAAGGGCAAAGGCAAAGCCTTAACTGATTCTTTTGAATCCTCCGACCCCGAATTTTCCCCGGGGTTACGAGGAGCGCTTATGGAAGGACAGGGCATTTATCAACACACTCGTACCCGTACCGGAGTAATGGTTCCTTTGGACTATCAATAGCTTTCTGGTATATCTGATGATGTCAATGAAGAGCCTGAGAACTCCACCATCGCAACATCTCAACCTTCAGTGCTGATCAAAGTGAACAGGCGAGTGCTCACGTGGCCGGAAATGAAGAAGATATGGCGAGGAGACTGGAAGAGCAACAAGCAACTATCCTCCTACAACAAGAGTCTATCAGGCACATGGAAGTAATGATAAAGGAACTTCTTGGAGAGAAAGAAAAGAAAAAGAAGAAAGCTACCGCCGAGGGCTCAAGATCAAGGCGTAGGCGACCTTCACATGCTATTGAAGAAACTATCCGTCAAATCCAAGAGGACGAGGAGGAAGAAATCTTCAAAATTCATTCTGAGTCATCCAAAGCTCAATCCAACCCTTGCGCGAAAGAGCGAGACCATAAACTGGATGACTTCCAGAAACAACTGGATTCGTTAAAGCTACAAGGAAACTTCAAGGAGCTGGGGGTGACCAGGCCATATCCTTCTTAACCTCGTGCAGTTCGATGACAAGAGTTCCTATTCACAACATATCTATTATTTCCAAACACAGACTAGACATATAACGGGCAACGATCCTATCATGACCCGATTATTTATTACCACCCTTAAGGGGGTTGCTTTTGAATGGTTCAGAAGATTGGAGCCTGGGTCCATCAAATGTTGGAAGGACTTGGAGAGACTTTTCATGGCCATGTTCTTTGATGACGACACAGAAGTGTCTATGACCACTCTCCTAGCTGAAAAACAAAAGAAGACTGAGTCTGTTAGTGACTTGGTTAAAAGATTCTGAAACTGATCACTACATTCTCGCGATCCTGGCCGGAAAAGCTTTTGGGAGCTGCGTTGGGCAACTTTTGGAAGCTGCGTTGGGCAACTTTTGGAAACTACATTGGGTAGAGGATGGAACCTATGTTGGACAATAGATAGAAGCTGCATTGGACAGCAGATGGAAGCTGCGTTAGGCAGCTTTTGGAAGCTGTGTTGGGCAGCGGATGGAAGCTACATTGGACAACTTTTAAGAGCTACGTTTGACAGCGTTTAGGAGTTGCGTTTGCAGCTGGGTTGAGGCTGCGTTTGCTTTGCTTTGACATTGAATGAGGCCACTTGCGTTTTCATTTCTGGTGTGCAGAGATGAGCTCTGCATCTTGGACTAAAGAGACCAATGACTTTTAATCTCTTTTGTCAGAGCGTTGTAAAGATCGTCATCTTGTAATCTTCACCTTGGCTCCTTGATGTATGAGAGTCGTCAGATAGTAACTCCCGATGTTGATTATGAAGGCCGTTAAATTAGAGCTTTCATTAGTTATTGTGAAGATTGTCAGGTTGTAACCTTCATCGATCTACGTGAAAGTTTTTATAATATAGCCTTCTGAAAGCCGTCATATTATAACTTCCATCCTCGGTGTTTGATGAGGATCAGCTATCTGTAGTAATTTTTAGACAGCCTACAGAACCCCCTCCAAAGTTTTTAAAAGTTCGCGATTGACTGGGATGAAGTTTCAGAATACTTTGGATCTCAACTCTGATCTTGGAGCTATTGATTTCTTGTCATAAAGGAGTTATTCTCTTCACTCGCTTCAAATGCATCTTGGTTGAAAAGATTTGTCATGCAGGACCTAAGCTTCAAAGAGAAACTATAGCGACGGTACAAACTACTCACGAACAAAAGCTCTCAAACATCACGTCATGACTCACATCCATTCAGTTGATGGGCCCGCAAACATTCATAGGATTTTTGGCAAACCATCAGCCATCAACGGATTTGATAAGCCTTTACTGACTACCGTTTGAGTCAGGCTAGCATGTGGATTGTCTAAGTTTATTCCACATGTAACGTTGTGCTAAAAGAATGAACTCTCTTAGACTTAGTGCTATGACATTGAATACATAGACTTAGTTAATTTCGTCAGAAGTGTTATATTAACTTGACAGATATTTGTTGTAACCGGGGCAACTTTGAGGACTTATCGCTCTATTGAAAAGAGTCGATAAGTTAATTTTGTCATCAGAGGTGTGATATTAACTTGACGGGTATTTGTTGCAACCGGAGTAACTTTAAGGACTTATCGCTCTATTGGAAAGAGTCAATAAGTTGATTTTGTGAGAGTTGTGAGAATAACGTGATATGAATTTGTTACGATCGGGGCAACTTTAAGGACCTATTGCTCTATTGACGAGAGTCGATAAGTTAATTTTTTCAGAGGTGTGAGATTAACATGACAGAAATTTGTTATGATCGGAGCAACTTTGAGGACTTATTGCTCTATTGACGAGACTCAATAAGTTGAAAATATCACGATCATGGCAACTTTGAGGACCTACCGCTCTATTGGAGAGAGTCGATAAGTTGGATGTTAGAGCTGTGATATTAACGTGATAGAAAAATGTTGCAATCTGAGCAACTTTGTAGACTTATCATCCTATTAAAAAGGATTGATAAATGGATTGTTAGAGGTGTGATATTAACGTGATAGAAAAATATTGCGATCAGAGCAACTTTGTGGACTTATCATCCTATTAAAGATGATTGATAAGTGGATTGTCAGAGGTATGAGATTAACGTGACACGAATTTGCACTTGTGATTTGAACAAGACTTTAAAGACTTAGCGTCTTACTGGGGAAGATTATGATTTTAGTAATTTGATGGACCTATCATCTTGTTAAAGAGGATTGATAAGTTAATTGTTAGGGGTATATTGTTAACGTGACAAATTGGGAGTGATGCAAACTGAATTCATACTCCGTAGGGATGATGATCTTCAGAAGTATAATGTTAACTCGATGATGTGAAAAATTTGTTACCCTTAATCCAGTGGATTCCAAGTAACCAACCCCCAATCTTGATTAAGACTTAACAGGGGAAGAATTTTGCAGTTGATAGAGGCGTCTTTTTGAACATGACTACTTAGAAATTTTATTACTTATAATCCAATGGACCACAAATAAACCAACCCCCAGTCTTGAACAAGTGCAGAGGAAAAGGGGTAGACAGGGCATATCGCCTAGTGGACCACTATCCATCAAGTCGTTCAGTGACATTGGAGTGTAACAACTATGATTGGAATAGAGGCACGTCCCACGATAGGCCACTATCTGAAGAGTTTGACTATCAAAGGTAAATATTAATGTGATAGTTTTGTGGACATGCCATCCTATTGAAGAGGATTGGTAAGTTGATGAACTATCAGAGGTAATTGTTAACGTGATAGTTTTATGGATCTGCCATCCTATTGAAGAGAATTGGTAAATTGATGGACTATCAGAGATAAATATTAACGTGATAGTTTTGTTGACCTGCTATCCTATTGAAGAGGATTGGCAAGTTGATGGACTATCAGAGGTAATTATTAATGTGATAGTTTTATGGATCTGTTATCCTATTAAAGAGGATTGGCAAATTGATGGACTATCAGTGGTAAATATTAATATGATAATTTTATGGACCTGCCATCCTATTGAAAAAGATTGGTAAGTTGATGGGCTATTAGAGGCAACTGTTAACGTGATAGTTTTGTAGACCAATCATCATATTGAAGAAGATTAGTAAGTTGATGAACTATCAGAGGTAACTGCTAACGTGATAGTTTTGTGGACCTACCATCCTATTGAAGAGGATTGGCTTCAGTGACCGTAGTATCTTCCCCTTCTGATTGGGAAGATTGGGCTTGGTCCCATTGCTCAGCTTGATCTTGCTTACTTTGTTCTTCACCTTTGACCATGACAATAATTTTTTGAGCATGTTCACCTTGAGAGATTAATTGTCTCTAAGAACGGCATTCTGCAATCCTCATTTGTGCTAGAAGGTTGGTCTGCAAGTTGTGTCGATAGGTCTCTACTAGGGTAGACTGTGTCATACCTGACGAACATTGAAGAGCTATGCTTCGGAACCTCTAGACGAAGGCTTTGACGGACTCCCTCTTTTTCTGCTTAGTGACGAGAAGGGTATGGATGAAGACATTTATATCTTCTTCAAAGAATCTTGGCAGGAAGAGTCTCTCTAGATCCACCCACTTTTGGATACATCACGCAGACAATTTTATGAATCATTCAAAGGCAAACCCCTTGAGGGTGCCAACGAATAATTGAGCCAGTATGGCATCATTTGATATCACATTCCCAGTCTGTGACTTGAAATGATAGATATATTGATTCAGTAATCTCGTGTTGTCAAAAGTTTATAGTGTTAGACCCTAGAGGGGGGGGGGGGGAATTAGGGTCTTATGCTAATCTAATCCGATTTTATGATAATTTAAAATAATAACAAATTATTCTTGCAAGATAGATGTACAAGAGTTATAAGCAAGAATAAGCAATATGAATAAAGATATATATATCCTATATGATAAATATACTATGGGATATATGCAAGGATATACAAATTAATACAAGGGTGAAATAAATATAAACAAGATAGTGGGCAAAGTAAATAATGAGACAATGGCGATATGAGCAATGAGCACAAATAAGAATAAACGCCAAAGCACACTCAAACACAATCAAATGATCACGGAGTTCGGACCTTTCGTCCTACGTCTCCGCTCCCCACTCTCGGGGAGAAATCCACTATCATGACCGGGTTTTCTACGCTCACCCGAATAATGTTTACAACCACACTATGTCGGTTTTCAACGCTCACCGATCAACGTATACACTCACACTCACAATATCGGTTTTCACCATTCACCAATCAACGTTCACTCCTCACACTCGGTTTTCTAGCTAACCAAAATTTTTATAATCTCACAATGTAACAAACAATAAATTTGTTCTCTACAATAGATGAGAACACAATAAAAGATCACACTCAATTGTTACAACTCTCACCAACCCCAAATATACTATGTATGAAAATACAATAAGCTCAATGTGGGTGTGTGTAAATAATGAGTGAACTCAAATCAAATCTAAACTCAATATAAAATCTAGCTTTAAGGAATAATAATCAAATAACTAAGCAAATGTAAAGCTAGATAATAGTTTAGAAAACTTCTCAATGGATAACAAGATGGAGAAATGGAGATTGAAGCCCAAATAAGAAGATGATCTCCTCCACTTGTGAAAACTTCTTCATAAACCAAACAAATACTAAAAACACACTTAAACCCTTGTTTAAAACTTGTTTAAAACACTTCTTGGATTGGTGTAAGAACTGAGGTCAATGAGAGTATTTATATCCTCCCAAGACCTCAACCAAAAACCTCAAACTAAAGACCAAAAAGCCCCAACCAACGGCTGCAAGAAAATAGCCGTTAGGATGGAAAAGACAACGCGGCGGTCGACCGTGACGTTCTCACAGTCGACCGTGAGGCATATGCAAAGCTAAGTAACACCCAAAGAGTTTGGCGGTCGACTGTGGCGGTCGACCGCGGGTACTATAGCACTATGTATTAGTTTTGTAAAATCAATTAAAAATAGTAAATCAGCTCCAAAAATTATAACATTTTGTAGAAAGTTTTTAGACATGTAGAATGACATGTTAGAGAAAGAATTTCTGAAAAATAATTTCCCAGTTGAGAGAAATAAATATTTGAACACAGATATACAGTTTCTAAAAATCTGCTGACATACACGATTTTGTAAAATCAATTGGGCACAGTAAATCAACTCCAAAAATAGTAAATTTTGTGAGAAGTTTCTAAACATGTAGATAAACATGTCAAAGAAAGAATTTCTTGAATATAACTTCCCATTTATGAAAACTCATCTATTTTGTAAAACATGCACGAACATGCATGAACGAAAAACATGATTTTGTAAATTCAATTAAACGTAACAAATCAATTTCAAACTTGATGAAACTTTGGGAAATATTTGCAAATGTGATTTTGAAAATGTTAAAAAAAATAATTTTCCAATTTGCATTTCCCAATTGTGGAATCTTATTATTTTGCAAAATCACATAAGTATAGACTTGTAAAAGCTTGATCTTGACAAAATGAGTTTAAACAAAGTTTTGAAAACTTTCCAATAGATTTATAAACTTGATAAAAGATATAAAATAATGTCGTTAAGTCTATAATGCAAAACGACGATAAACCAAACCAAACGTGTGTGTGTGTGTGATATTGAGCTTGAAGTATTAACACACATAATATAAGCCCTAAACTAATTTACCCAAGCTTGATTGGTCTTCAATAAGCTCTATTCCATCCATCCTCCAACATATTATTTGCCTAGAATAAATATAAAAATACAAACACTAGAAAAATAACATTAGATATAAATTATTTGTAAATCATCATCAAAACAAGAAGGCCAACAATCTCCCCCTTTTTGATAATGACAAACAATTTACAAAAAGGATATATGCATGAAAGGAAATGAATATACAAAGCATAATATATCATGCATATAAACAAGAAAGAATATACTCATAATATTTCCCCCCCTTTGATAACATCAAAAAGGGGACAAAGGTATGAAGAGAGCGAAAGCTCCCCCTATCAATATGCATGGGTAAGTATAACACATAGAAAGATATAGGGATTGTTCCCCCTATCAAAATGCCATATAGAATATATGAAATGAATGCTAAGGCATACATATGTGAGAAAGCATAGATTATAAACATACTAAACATAACTCACATACAAAAAAAGATAATGAGAACACATATAAATATGTTAATATGAAAGAAGTGTCTCATTAACACAAAACATATAAAAACCATATAAAAGAATAGATTTATGAAATCAAAAGAAGAGGAACATGAGAATCATGCAAAAAGTTTTCAAATGAAAACGAATCAACCAAAAGAAATCATAAATCAAAATTTAAATCATAAAACCAAATCATCATTGATTTTTAAAAATCAAGAGAGGTAATTATATCTAGCTCTTGAGCTAGTATCAACCCATATAAACATTTTAGCACCCGGTAAACAAGATTTGGGAATAAAACACCTAATAAACCCGAGGGGGGGGGGGTATATAAATACAAACTTCTCATGAAAATTGAAATTCATAGTCATGAAAACAAAAGATTTGATCAAAGAAAGTTTGTTTTCATATAAAAATTTTCAAAGCTCATTTTACAAAACCAAGAAAAGGAAAAATAAAAACACTAAAATTCTTGGTTTAAAATCATTTTGGCACCCAAGAATTTTTGGTGCTAGATTGGTTAGGGACATTACCCCTATCAGTCAAGCTCAAAGCCCTAGGGTTATGAATCCGTTTGGGCGCATATGGTGCACTAGCACGGTCAAAACAAAAATTGTACACATGACCTGTCCGATTGCAATAGGTGCAATGAAGAGGGTTAAATGATTTGTATTGACCAAGTGGGCATGCACAAGAATCATTTGCAAATAAAGATTTTTCTTTTAAATTATTTTGCAAAAGAGAAACATCATCAAAGAAAGGTGGTTTACTTGAGAAATTTGGCAAGTTTGAATATTTTTTCAAATCATAGCAAAACTTTGCCAAATGGTCAAATCTACCATAAACATCATACTTAAACACATGTGGTCTATTAGAAACATTTGGCAAACGAGAATTCTTTTTCAAATTAAAGCAAAACTTTGCCAAATGGCCAAACCGACCACATAGATCGCATTTATACACACATGCATGTTTATGATGAGCAATGGGTGCATGTGTGTGTGTGCAAAATGTGATGATGAAGCTTGATAAGATGCATAAGGAGGATTAAAGTGAACCTTAGTGGGGTTATGTGCATCATAGCAAAATCTAGCAAGATGACCTTTACGACCGCAATTTGTGCATTTGTAGACTTTGCTATACATGTGTGCATGATGGATATGATGTTTAGATGTTTTAGCATGAGACGTAGCACACATGTTCATAAACTTATCATGATTAACAATACATGTTTTAAGCGTTGAATCTAAAGATGATATGCGATCCTTAACATGATTCAACTCATCATTATGCATACAAGTATTGTTATTAGAAGTAGAACATATATAGTTATTTATAAAAGAAGCTGTATCATTTTGTATGTTCTCTACTTCTAACATGGCATTATTTTTAACATGAGATAAGCTAGTGATGGATGAGGTTAATTTTTTATTTTTCAAATTTAACATATCATTGTTTTCTTTAAGTACAATATTTTCTTTTACAATGACATCAAATTTGAAACCTAGCAACTCATGATCGGATTTCATATTAACATGCTTGCTTTTCAAATCTATAAAATTATTATGCAACTTAGTGTAGGCATGAATTAATCTATCATATGCACAAGCGAGTTCATTAAAGGATATATCACTCTCGGATTCCGAATCGCTTACTACACTAGAGCTATCGCCTAGTGGCCGTGTGCACGATGAAGATGAAGCTCCACATGAATTAGAAGCAGAATCCTCCAAAGCTTGTTAGATTGCCTCCAAATTCGCTTGATATGCTTCTATAAGTTTCCATAATGTGTAAGTACTATCAAAAGAATCAAGCTTGTTAGAAAAGGATAAGCCAAAAGCATCAATTAGAAATTCTAACACAAGCTTGTTCATAGTAAACATCTTTTTATCATGATTATTCCACTTGGATTTCTCCAATGTGAGCACAATATAAGCATCCTCAATAACTTCCCATAAATTAATATTTTTAGATCTAACAAATAGTTTAAATCTAACACACCATTGGGTATAGGGAAAGTTATTAATCCTAGGAGCGATATTAATGGCATAACCAAGACTAGGTACACCGTGCATATCTATAATGTATATATGAGCAAGCAAGATAACAAAAAAATCACAAAACTAGATTAGCACAAAAAAGATAACTTGGATCTTTAACTCAAGGCGATTAGACCTTAAATCAAAGAGCACCAAGCTCTGATACCAATTGTTAGACCCTAGAGGGGGGTGATTAGGGTCTTATGCTAATCTAATCTGATTTTATGCTAATTTAAAATAATAACAAATTATTCTTGCAAGATAGATGTACAAGAGTTATAAGCAAGAATAATCAATTTGAATAAAGATATATATATATCCTATATGATAAATATACTATGGGATATATGCAAGGATATACAAATTAATACAAGGGTGAAATAAACATAAACAAGATAGTGGGCAAAGTAAATAATGAGACAATGGCGATATGAGCAATGAGCACAAATAAGAATAAACGCCAAAGCACACTCAAACACAATCAAATGATCACGGAGTTCGGACCTTTCGTCCTACGTCTCCGCTCCCCACTCTCAGGGAGAAATCCACTATCACGATCGGGTTTTCTACGCTCACCCGAATAATATTTACAACCACACTATGTCGGTTTTCAACGCTCACCGTTCAACGTATACACTCACACTCACAATATCGGTTTTCACCGTTCACCAATCAACGTTCACTCCTCACACTCGGTTTTCTGGCTCACCGAAAACTTTATAATCTCACAATGTAACAAACAATAAATTTGTTCTCTACAATAGATGAGAACACAATAAAAGCTCACACTCAATTGTTACAACTCTCACCAACCCCAAATATACTATGTATGAAAATACAATAAGCTCAATGTGGGTGTGTGTAAACAATGAGTGAACTTAAATCAAATCTAAACTCAATATAAAAGCTAGCTTTAAGGAATAATAATCAAATAACTAAGCAAATGTAAAGCTAGATAATAGTTTAGAAAACTTCTCAAAGGATAACAAGATGGAGAATGGAGATTGAAGTCCAAATAAGAAGACGATCTCCTCCACTTGTGAAAACTTCTTCATAAACCAAACAAATACTAAAACACACTTAAACCCTTATTTAAAACTTGTTTAAAACACTTCTTGGATTGGTGTAAGAACTAAGGTCAATGGGGGTATTTATAGCCTCCCAAGACCTCAACCAAAAACCTCAAACAAAAGACCAAAAAGCCCCAACCAACGGCTGCAAGAAAATAGCCTTTAGGATGGAAAAGACAACGTGGCGGTCGACCGTGACGTTCTCGCGGTCGACCGCGAGGCATATGCAAAGCTGAGTAACATCCAGAGAGTTTGGCGGTCGACCGTGGCGGGCGACCGCAGGTACTGTAGCACTGTGTATCAGTTTTGTAAAATTAATTAAAAATAGTAAATCAGCTCCAAAAATTATAAAATTTTGTGGAAGGATTTTAGACATGTAGAATGATATGTTAGAGAAAGAATTTATGAAAAATAATTTCCCAGTTGAGAGAAATTAATGTTTGAACACAGATATACAGTTTCTAAAAATCTGCTGACATACACAATTTTGTAAAATCAATTGGGCACAGTAAATCAACTCCAAAAATAGTAAAATTTTAAGGAAAGTTTATAAACATGTAGATAAACATGTAAAAGAAAGAATTTATTGAATATCATTTCCCATTTATGAAAACTTATCTGTTTTGTAAAACATGCACGAACATGTGCACGAACAAAAACATGATTTTGTAAATTCCATTAAACATAACAAATCAATTCCAAACTTGATGAAACTTTACGAAATGTTTATAAACATGAAAACAATTTGCATTTCCCAATTGTGGAATCTTATTATTTTGCAAAATCACATAAGTATAGACTTGTAAAAGCTTGATCTTGACAAAATGAGTTTAAACAAAGTTTTGAAAACTTTCCAATAGATTTATAAACTTGATAAAAGATATAAAATAATGTCGTTAAGTCTATAATGAAAAACGACGATAAACCAAACCAAACGTGTGTGTGTGTGTGTGTGTGTGTGTGTGTGTGTGTGTGATATTGAGCTTGAAGTATTAACACACATAATATAAACCCTAAATTAATTTACCCAAGCTTGATTGGTCTTCAATAAGCTCTATTCCATACTCTCGCGGATGAAGCTTGAACTTGATCTTTAACATTGAATTGCAAGGCTTCACCGATATTCCGCCAACCTCCTTTGGATATATACTGGTTCCACCAAACTGGTGTACATCCAGTCCCCAAGCAAATCCCGCTTGAGAGTTTTCACTATGATTTTGAATAAACTTACAAAATCAAACGCAAACCTGACCAATTTGCAAGTCCCTGCAAATTGCAACACCAATTGACAAACTCCTTGCCAATTTGAACAACAATCTCTAACCCAAGAGACTAACCCTCTCACAACCGAGAGAAAACTTGTTGAAGAAGAACACAATGATCCTATAAGCCTTGAATGTGTAATAATGTGCAGCAGTGGCTTAGGATTCTTTTAATCTCTGTAAAATTGCCTAATTGATTTGTTTTTGATGAAAGTATATAATAATGTGTAGCAGTGGCTTAGGATTCTTTTAATCTCTGTAAAATTACCTAATTGATTTGTTTTTGATGAAAGTATATAGGCAATTTCAGAAACTCTTCTTTTTCAGAAAATCAGAATGTTTTTCACTTGGAAAATTGCTCAAGAATCAAAGCTTATGGGTATGTATATATCTCCAATTTTTCTGAACAAATAACCTATATATAGCCCTTGAAAAGACAAATTTTTAAAGTTTGAAAACGTTTAAAAACGGCCAAAAACTGTCAGATATTCAAATTCTGAAAACTGAAAAACTGTCTCTTGTAGTCGACTACTGTAGTCATTAGTCGACTACACTGAGTTCAGACAGACTCTGTGTTTTCGGAAAATGTTCTCAGTAGTCGACTATAATGATAATTAGTCGACTACACTGAGTTCAGACAGAAACTTGAAAACTTATATTTTTCTTCAGTAGTCGACTACTGTAGTCATTAGTCGACTACACTGTAAAAAGACAGAAACTTATGTTTCTGTCAAACATCTCAGTAGTCGACTATAATCTCTATTAGTCGACTATACTGTAAAAAGACAGAAACTTGTATTTGAGTTATATACATGAGTAGTCGACTACTATCCTAATTAGTCGACTATTAAGATCAAATATTCAGAAATAATGAGTTTTTATAATTAAGTTTTAACTACTATTCTAATGGTTAACATAGGGGATTTCTATAGTTAACCAACACACTAAGCCTGTGTTAGTGTGTTCTAAAAATGTGTGTGTGTGCGTGTGTGTGATCAAGGCTTGTACAAATATTCTAAGCAAAGAAAAATTCAAATACATTATCTTTTGTTCTTCATTTTCTTCACTTCAAAATGCCTTGATATTCACTTGCACTTGTACATATTCTGATATTGAAATCTGCATATGAAAGTTAGTGCACACAAAATATAAATTGTTATCATCAAAACATTATCATGGAGAAATGATATTCAACATTCTCCCCCTTTTTGATGATAACAAATAATTTATGCATCATATTAAATTTTAAAACATGTAATACTTACTCCCCCTGCATATATGCAAAGTTTTTAACATTCATAATAAAAAATATAAAACTTAACTATTTCTCCCCCTTTGTTATCAACAAAAAGAAGAAGAACCTAAACATAACATAATTTCGTCAACATGAGTTAACACTTCAAACAAATCATCAAGGTTATGAACATAGTCCATAACTTCACCCATCCATATTGGTAGGCAAAGACTTGCCATAAAGACCACAAGTTCCATAATGTTCATCACCATTATCTGTTTAAAATATATAGCAGTTATATTAACGAACAAAATAGTAGCAAACTTAACACATATAATAGCAAACTTTTCATAATAGCAGGCTTAACACACAGTTATATTGTAGCAAACTTGACATAAAAGCAACATAACCACATAGTTTTAAACATAATAACAACCACATAGTTTTAAACATAAGAACATAATTGTTTTGACCAAAAAACAGAAACAAATTCTAAGGTGCTGGAGGAGGTTGTTGGCCTTGAAAATATGAATTAAGCTTTGAGTCCAAGTCTTCAAACTTTTTGATTAGGTCTTCTTGATTGCTGATGATATATCTGTTTTGTGCATATATAGCTCGTTGACCTGTTTCCAGTTCTAGGATACGTGCACTCAAAGTATTGTATTGCACGTCTGAAAAACATGAAGGTTCAGTAGGAAATGGTGGAGGTTGACTTGAAGAGGCTCCAGCTTGAGTTGAGGTTTGTGGAATATCTTCTTGTTGAAGTTCAGGTTCATTTTGAACAGGTTCATTTTGAGGATTGTGATCTTGGATTTCAAAATTTGTCAATTTCATCCTAGTTAGGGCATTTGAATCAAAAAATTCAATTGAACGGACAACAGATTTTTCAGATTTGAGATCAACATGGAATTTATCAAAGATCTTAGTCAGGAATGCACCATAAGGAAGAAATCCTCTAGGAATGGTCAGAAAATTATCAAAATAAACCTCAGCCCAATTAACTTGAATATTTCCCATAATAGCATATATAGCTTTTGCTAATTCTAGGGAAATGAAATGAAAACTTCCAGTTTTTGGAAATAAGTTATAGGCTAGGATACGAGCAATGAACCTAGGAAATGGACGAAGTTTGTTTGAATTGTTCAAAGGTTTTCCATGTCCTGGAAGAAATATGTGATTGGATAGCAAGTCTGAATCATTCATCCTAACAGAGCTAAGAGAAACTCCTTGATAAGGAATGTTGAATATTTTACCAATTGTTTTAGTAGTTAATTCAATCTCCATTCCTTTAACAAGGGTTTTAATTTTTTCAGAACCACCAATTGTACCCACACGTTCTATATTGGTATAGAACAGTTGCACAAGAAATGGGTATGATGGTTTCTTATTTTCAGCAGAAAATAACTCAAGCAAGCCCACATTTTCAAAATAAGAACTACTTCTTTTTCAGAAAATCAGAATGTTTTTCACTTGGAAAATTGCTCAAGAATCAAAGCTTATGGGTATGTATATATCTCCAATTTTTCTGAACAAATAACCTATATATAGCCCTTGAAAAGACAAGTTTTTAAAGATTAAAAACGTTTAAAAACGGCCAAGAACTGTCAGATATTCAAATTCTGAAAACTGAAAAACTGTCTCTTGTAGTCGACTACTGTAGTCATTAGTCGACTACACTGAGTTCAGACAGACTCTGTGTTTTCGGAAAATGTTCTCAGTAGTCGACTATAATGATAATTAGTCGACTATACTGTAAAAAGACAGAAACTTGTATTTGAGTTATATACATGAGTAGTCGACTACTATCCTAATTAGTCGACTATTAAGATCAAATATTCAGAAATAATGAGTATTTATAATTAAGTTTTAACTACTATTCTAATGGTTAACATAGGGGATTTCTATAGTTAACCAACACACTAAGCCTGTGTTAGTGTGTTCTAAAAATGTGTGTGTGTGCGTGTGTGTGTGATCAAGGCTTGTACAAATATTCTAAGCAAAGAAAAATTCAAATACATTATCTTTTGTTCTTCATTTTCTTCACTTCAAAATGCCTTGATATTCACTTGCACTTGTACATATTCTGATATTGAAATCTGCATATGAAAGTTAGTGCACACACAATATAAATTGTTATCATCAAAACATTATCATGGAGAAATGATATTCAACACATCCATCCTCCAACATATTATTTGCCTAGAATAAATACGAAAATACAAACATTAGAAAAATAACATTAGATGTAAATTATTTGTAAATCATCATCAAAACAAGAAGGCCAACATATAGCATCGGGACATCAAATTTTGGAGGATAAGGGGCTGCATTCCATTTGATAGGATAGGACCTGGCAACTCCCTCGTATTGGAGCTCGCTTCTGTTAGCAATGACATTGAGGCGGGCTTCCAATTCTTCCATTTTGGTAGACTGGAGATTCTGCTCGTTCTTCGTCTTTCTTCCTTCATCAGAGAAAGATTTCAGGTTGTGGGCTTCTTAGTCAGAAGCAACACCATCAACCACTTTTCTCTTCCCTTTGTTTGTGTGAGGTCGGGATGAAGACGTTCTTCCTCTTCGGGAAGATTCTTGCCTTGGCGGTGAATTTATCTTCTGAAATTTGGTCCTGTCTATGGAGTCATCAGGATCCAGAGTTCATGATGGTCTCTTGCTGTGCTTTGATCATGGCTTGTTGTTCATCAAGTCTCTTCACGAGATCTTCATGATTTCTCGTCATATAGGCGGAGCTCTTATGTTCAACAAAAGAGCTTGATGATTGGGACTCCACAATGGCTAAGTGTTCATCCTCGGAAGTAGTTCCTCTAGCCAATCTTTGATAATCGACAGGAGGTATGACTCCCCTTCGAGTTTGGGTATGTTGGTAGATTCCCTTGAACTCATTCAGGATCTCTTTGATGTTTGGAGGCCGGTTCGTCTCTGACTCATCAGAACTAGGGATTGATGATTTCCCTCTGCTAATCATATTAGAAGTAACTCTAAGGTATTCATCCTTTGAATTCTTCTTCCTATGTGAATGTCATTGTTGGTTAGGCAAAGCAACATTCGTTAATTGGTTGAACACTAATGGTTTGGCTGCATATGAGCAGCATTGACATTCTGAGAGGACCGTAGGAATCAGTCGTTCATATTGGAATGAACGAATGACTTTTTGCATCGGTCTTTCTCTTAATATGAACACTTCCAAATCTGTTGCAAAGACTCGAGAAGAATTCTTCACTGATCGTGAGGATTGAATTGGGACCCCTGCCTATGATTGGACAAGATTGACTCTTGGTGAACATGGATCTGGGTGAGATGCCTTGAATCCATGGACTTCTTATATCCGCCCCTTAATCTAGTCGCACTACGTAGAGTATTCGGGGGTCTCGCAGTCATGAAATCTGTGTTTTAGTTCTGAAACGCATGTTTGAGAGTTGCGTTCAGTTTGTGGAACGCACTCCTGAGAGTTGTGTTTTAATTCTAAAACGCACTCCTAAGAGTTACATTCAGTTTGTGGAGCGTGCCCTTGAATGTTGCGTTTTGATTATACAACGCACCATTGAGGGCTGCGTTCAGTCTTATTTACACAGAGCCTATGTTTGGGCTCATAGACGTGAGGCTTGCATTCTGAAGCAGAAACGCAGAGCATAGGGTCGCGTTTAGGCTCACAAACACGAAGCTCGTGTTAACTTGAGGATCAACATTCTCGAAGATGTGCTCATCGTAGGGATCTCCTCTTTCGTCGAGCGGTGTTCTTCTTAGCCTGCTTTAAGGCCTTTGTAGTGACGTCACCATCTGTGTTGATCAAGTTTGTCGCCTCAATGGGCCTCTTGCGACTCGATACCTGTTGTCTTGGTATAGGTTTGGCTAAAGCTGAGCCCACTCCATCAGAGGAGGGGCTGTCCGAGAAATCTGGCCCAAAGGAGAGGTCTGCCGTGGGCGATTCGGCTGCAATTAGAGCAGTTGGAGTTTTAGTCTCTTTGAAGACTTTGTGGATCTTACGCATAGCCTTGAGGCTAATGGATCTAAAGGAAAGAACTTCCTTATACTTGACTTGATCAAACTCAACAATAAGAGTTTTGACGGTCGTTCCAATAAGCATGATGTCAGATTGCGCCATCACTTCTTCATCGGTGAAAAAGCTCATCTCTGGCGGAGTTGCCATCTTTTGTTTATTGGAAAATTTGCAATAACAAAATAAAAGAATTGAATTTGATTTATTCCCTTTAACTACTTAGAAAAAGAATATTTACAACTCTCTTAATCTCTAACTGATTACAATTTGAATTTCCGATTACAAAGAGAAGAGGATCAATATAAATCATCCCCTTTGTTTAATTATGGGTTCTTCACAGTGGCGATGAGATGCTTCCCTCGATGTTCGTATCAAGTTTGCTTCTCGTTGATGATCCGATATTTCACTTCGCTGGAATAACTAATGTAAACTTGCGTGGCAAGTATGAAAAGAACTCCTAAGAGTTTATGAACTCAGGATGAATTTTAAACACTGTAACAGAGTTAATTTGAACCAAAAATCGGTTTTAAAGACAAGCAGCAAAGCCCTCACAGATTTTCTATTATTGAAGAAAGCTTCAAGATCTTCACCAGATTGATTTCGAATTCCCCGAGAAAATCCTCAAAGAAAATCCAGCCTCCTCTACTCAGTTGAGTTTATTGAGATTTTATAAGGGATTGAGGGGTGTAACCACTCCCTTAATCCGCTCCTAAGTGGGCGAAAACCTCTCAAATCATGGGAAAACCATTCAGCTCGTATTTGAACGAGTTAAAACGCAAAATACGCATTCTGGCAGGAATTTCACGTTTAAGCACAGCAGTCTGGGAGTTGCGCTGGGCACAGTTGGGAGCTGTGTTAAGCACCGGATGAAAGCTGCGTTGGGCAGCTTTTGGGAGCTGTGCTGGGCAACTTTTGGAAGCTACGTTAGGCAGCGAATAGAAGCTGCATTGGGCAGCAGATGGAAGCTGCGTTGGGCAGCTTTTGGAAGCTACGTTGGGCAGTGGATGGAAGTTGTGTTGGACAACTTTTAAAAGTTACATTTGATAGCGTTTAGGAGCTACATTTGCAGTTGGGTTGAGGCTGCGTTTGCATTGCTTTGACTTTGGAACGAGGCCACTTGCGTTTTCATTTCTAGGGTGCAGAGATGAGGTCTTCATCTTGGACTAAAAAGACCATTGACTTGTAATCTCTTTCGTCAGAGCGTTGCAAAGATCGTCATCTTGTAATCTTCGCCTTGGCTCCTTAATGTATGAGAGTCGTCAAATTGTAACTCCTGATGTTGATTGTGAATGCTGTTGAATTAGAGATTTTATCAGTTGTTGTGAAGATTGTCAGGTTGTAACCTTCATCGATCTACGTGAAAGTTTAAATTATAGCCTTCTGAAAGCCGTCAAATTGTAACTTCCATCCTTAGTGTTTGATGAGGATCAATTATCTTTAGTAATTTTTAAACAACCTACAGCCTACCTTGAGGATCCGTCTCACATAGTAGACGAGATTCTGAATGTTCTCATCTTCCCGAACAAGAACAGAGCTAACTGCTTCGGAGGAGACGGACATGTACAAGTACAATGTCTTTCCTCCTATAGGCTAGCTCAGCAGTGGCTTAGTACTCAAATATGCTTTGATGTCTTGAAATGTTGCACTGCATTCGGCCATCTATGTCATACTCTCCTTGAA
The DNA here is from genome assembly GCF_001876935.1 of Asparagus officinalis. Classification (NCBI taxonomy): domain Eukaryota; kingdom Viridiplantae; phylum Streptophyta; class Magnoliopsida; order Asparagales; family Asparagaceae; genus Asparagus; species Asparagus officinalis. The sequence goes on from NC_033795.1 coordinate 23,951,960, forward strand.
GTTCTTACTCCCTCTCAGAGTCTTGAAGAATGGGAGACTCCTCTCGGTGGATTTGGAGAGGAATCGGCCTAGAGCCGCGATCTTTCTATTCAGTTTCTGAATATCCTTCAATGTGCAGGGCTCTGGGAGTCGCTCTATAGTAGCTATCTTCTCAGGGTTTATCTTTATGCCTCTCTGGGTGATCATGAACCCTAAGAATTTTTCGGATTGTACCCCAAAGGCACATTTGGCAGGATTGAACTTTATTCGGTAACGCCGGAGAGTGGATAAGGTTTCATCTAGGTATGAAACATGGGCGGATGCTTGCTTCGATTTCACCAACAAGTGATCCACATAGGTCTCCAGATTACAACCGATCTGGTGCTCAAAGACCTTAGTGACAAGTCTCTGATATGTTGCACCCAGCGTTCTTCAGTCCGAATGACATCATCTTGTAACAATAAATGCCCAAATCAGTGATGAAGGAGGTTTTCTCCTGATCATGCTATGCTATGAAGATCTGGTTGTAATTAGAGAAGGCGTCCATGAAGCTGAGCAGCTCATGAGCCGTGCTCTCATCAACCAATTGATCAATATGAGGCAAATGGTAGTTGTCCTTAAGGAAAGCTTTATTGAGATCGGTGAAGTCTATGCACATTCTCTATTTGTTCAGTGCTTTCTTCACTAAGATGACATTAGCGAACCAGTCCAGGTATTGGACTTCTCAGATGAAGCCAGCTTTAAGAAGCCTCTTGACTTCGTCAGCCACCGCTTTCTGGCGCTTTGGGCTGCGATGTCTCTTCTTCTGTCGAATGGGCTTGGCATGCCTGTCGATTGTCAGCTCATGGCATATCACTTCGGGAGGAACCCCTGGCATGTCTTCGGGTCCCCAGGTGAATACATCAGTGTTTGCCTGTAGGAACTCTGTCAAAGCCCCTCTCAAGGGCTCGACCAGGCTAGACTCAATCTTGACCATCTTCAATCCTTTTTGGTCAATGGGGATCTCCTAAAGCTCTTCCACCGGCGTCGTCCTTTGCTGCTCCTTTGCTGCTCCATTGTTTTCTCTAACTAGGGGCATGCTTTTTCAATAGCCATGGTGCCTTGTGCACCTTTGCCCTTGACCGAGAGCAGGTAGCAGGATCTGGCCTCTTGCTAGTTGCTCATAGCGACTCCAACTCCATTTGGAGTTGGGAACTTGACCATCTGGTGGTAAGTTGAAGGAATGGCCCGCAAGAGTTGAAGGGCAGTTTGGCCTAAGATGACATTGTGGGCCGACTTCAAATTCGTCACCAAGAACTGGATTTGAACGGTGGATTTCTTAGGGTACTCCCCGACTGTTACTGGGAGAGTAATCATCACTTCTGGCAAGAGAGAATGGCCAGTGAATCCGACAAGGGATCCCCTACAGGGAAGAAGTTGGTATTTGTCAATGCCCATTTGGTTAAAGGCACTGACATACAGAACGTCCACCAAACTCCCTGTGTCGACCATGATCCACTTTACTTGATAGCCATCAATTGCCACAGATATGACGATAGGATTGTCATGAGGCATCTCAACGCCTTGTAGGTCAGTATCCCCAATTGATATGGGTTCCTCCACTTTTGTCCTCTTACTATTCTGGTCGACCTGTAATGTCCTCTTGGCATACCTCTTTCGAGCATTGTTGGACGACCCTCCAATAGTGGGACCACCACTAATTGTGTTGATGACCCCCTTGTGACTAGGATCTGGGGGTCAACTGTCTTGCTATGGTTGAGGATGAGGTGACCGCGAGCAGGGTCTTTTGTCTGCTCTGGGCGAGTCAGCTTCCCTACGATCCTGTCGAGAGGCAAGATTCCTTAAGTATTCTCCCTCTATTAAGTCCTCAATATCCCTCTTGGGGATACGTCAGTTATTAGTGAGGTGGTCATGATCTTAATAATACCGACAGAACTGCCGGGTGTCTCGGTTCTTTGGATTCGACCTCATCTTAGGGGCTGGCTCCTTGAGGTGTCCCTCCTTTTGAACCATGGCAAGAGCATTGGTGAGAGAGGTGTCAACGATGGTCTCTCGGCCACTCCTGTTGGACCAATTGGAACGAGGGTCGACCCTTGGGAGGTCTCTCGGCCACTCCTGCCTTGCGGGGGAGATCCTGGCTGGCTCGGGCATCGGTTCGGTGCCACCACCAGTATTGCTGCTAGAGTCAACGAGATGACTGGGGTTCCTGATGCTATTAAAGTTGTGGATGTGGAAGTCTCTACACCCTTAGCCGACACCTTATAGGCTCGGGCGTCCTCTTTGTCCATATACCCGTGGGCTTTGGCCATCAACTGCTCATAATTGGCGACTGGCTTTTTGGCAAGCAAGTCGGCCAACTCATTGTTTTGCAGGTAGGAAACGAGTGCGGACATGACAACTGCACTCCCTAGGTCGTTGACCTCCAACCTCTTCGCTTGGAACCTCTTGAAATAGGTTCGGAGGCTTTCTTCAGGCCCCTACCTCATTTGAATCAACACATGAGGAGGCAACTTTTGTTTGGTGTGAGCTAGGAAGTGATGGATGAACTTCCAACTAAGTTATTGGAAGATGCTGATGGATTTCTTTTCCAGAGCATTCCACCAGAGCTGGCGCTCCTCGAAAGAGTGATTGGGAAACATCGACAAATGGCCGCTTCCGAAGCTTGGAGCATGCTCATCACATCATAGTAAATTCTGAACATGCTCAGAAGAATCTCCCTCACCTTTATACTTCTCCATGTGAGGTATCTTAAATTTCTCACATGGGGCATACATGACATCGTCGGAGAGAGGGGTATTACCCCCGATGCAGTCGACGACCGGTCGATACACTCGGTCATAGCCAGATGCCCCTAAGATAACAGAAGGGGTAAGAGAGGCGTAATGATAGTGGAGAGTCTTAGAGGCCACCCCCTAGGATGGTCTTTAAGGTGACCAAGATAGGGACTCTCACAGAGGTCCCCTGATGGCGGTTGTGGTGTCGATGAGGCTCGTCAGCGCGAGTCGTCCGACGAGGCGGCATGGATGCGTGTTCGACGCGATTCCCCAGCTGCTTAGCAGCATGAGGAGTCTGGAGAGGGAACGCCTGTTGTGATCCAGAAGGGTAAGCCTCCGACCGTTGGTCTTCTGAAGGGGGAGGGAATGAAGTGGCTTGTTGTGGCTGCGGGAGCCGACCAAGGAGTTCACGAGTAAAAATGGCGAACTGCTCTTAGATAGATTGAGAAAACTTGTGAGCAGTTTCCTCGAGCTGGGCTTGGGTAACGTAGCTCTGATATTGTTTTCAGGGTTGGATTGATCAAACCCTTGCTCAAAACCTGACATGTTTTCTCAAAAAAGAAAGAAGGCCCCACGGTGGGCACCAAACTGTTGATGGTTATATGATCACACAGTCAGATCCAGGATAGGATTAGTTTGTTCAATGTTGAAGAGGGGCCGCTTTCTTCTCTAACTTTATATCCGTTTCTTGAGTTAGGCATCTGAGGAATCTGTACCAATAGAAATTCATAAGAGGACGGGGATTGGTTCCCCCGTAGTGCATCTAATGATCAAGTTAGTTGATGAACTTGAATGAGGTCAAGAAAGAACTGTGTTCTTGTAATTGTGTATGCGTTAGAGGATCAGATTTGTGAACCTCTCTAACGTTAAAATAGTACATGTATTTATACTCAGCGCATAAGGGGTAGATTAGTCACTTCGGCCGAGCATAAAAGGACGATGTTGAAGTGTGGGCTAGCAACTAAGTCAGCCTCTGTTTTACAGGTGTCGGCTGGCGACTGGAGGGAGGATCTTCTCAGTATTAAATGAGAAGTGAGAGGGAGTATGATGGTGGCCCATGTGGTCTGGTAAATTATAAAGACTGTTGGGGTTAGAGTCATGATGATGCCTGTTAAACATTAAATACGACATGGACATGTTGTCAACGAGGATAAGCTCGAAGCAGAAGTTATTTTTTAGCTTCGCCTTTAAGTAACGCCTTTCGAGTCATCCTCGTGAGGCGTTAATCGAATGACCGAGTGGACTCTTGGTGAGTTGTCTTCGACAAGAGGGTCGACTGGTACTGCTTTTCGAGTCGATATGAAGGAATATCGATTCGTCTAGCCGGTTAAGTTGGACTCTCTGTTAGACTTGGGCCACCAATTTAATTGGGGTGTTGATTGAGGAAGTACATCAATCTGTTCATTTGCCAATGAATTGTATTTCAGCGAGTGGGAATACCATAACAGTTTGCCCCTTTCACTTGGAGGCGGCTTTAGCCGGGTTCGAGTAAAATATTAAATAAAAACAAATTGCTTTTGGAAGGACGTGGATGCTTTGAACGAGAACTGAAAAGTTTCTTCTGAAGCGATGTCGTTGACGTCATTCTACATCTTCTTTATATTGCAGTCATTTTTCTTGGTAGATTGTAGACTGTTCAAGGTAAGTGGGCTGCGCCTCGATCTCTAAGGGTGCTTCAGAATTTGAAAACAGATCTTGTCCATTGGATATAATTGGATCTGATGATTTGAATTTTGTCAATTGTCAAAATCAGCTACCTATATATAGAAACAGGGCCACGCAAGAGGATGCTATTGTCTTTTTGAATTTCCTCGAGAGAATTCAAGATTTTCTCCATTTATCTCTTCTGGTGATCAGCTCTATGATCTCCGATGGCTATTGAACCAATTAATCATCGAGCTCTTCTGGAGAAGATTCACTCTAAAGTGACTTCGCAACATATGGGGATAATGCCTAAGAAGTTCGATATTCCTGAGGCATACGATATATATGCTCCGACGAGGTCGGAGGCCATATTTGACCATGGGTCAGAGCAGAATTCGCTCTTTGTGAGGCATATAGAAGTGGTCTGAGATTGCCTCTGCATCCTTTCCTTAAGCAAGTGTTTGAGACGTTAGGAGTGTCGACGACATAAATGAAGTCTAACACCATTGCAGTCTTAGTGGGGTTTGTGGTGATCTGCCACTGGATAGGGGTTAGGCCTTCCTTGAAAGTCTTCGGTCGTTTAATGACCGTGAAGGTGACTCAAAAAGAGCCTCATTTCCATTTTCAGATGGCGGGGAAGTTCAAGCTCATTACCAACCTTTCTGATTCTCATAAGGATTGGAAGGAGAAATTCATTTAGGTCGTGGGGTGTTTGTAGGAAAATTTATAAGAAAATTGAGAAATAAATTTGTATTAATCTATTTAATTGATTTAGGAAAAGAATGAATATAATCCCTCAAAATAACTTCTCTCTAACTGACTTAGAAAAAATTACAATCTTCTTGATCGGTCTCCCGATTTACAAAAGAGAGAAGGACGGATCTCCCTCTTTGTTTAAGGCTGGGTTCTTCTTGGTGACAATGGGAGTTTGATTCTTGTATCATGTTGATGATCCAAATGCCTCGCTTCATAGAACTTTGTCTACTCTTCTTGACTTAACGTCGAGAAGAATTTGCCAGGCAAGTTTAGAACTCTAAGTGAGTTTAAGAACTCTGCGAAAGAGTTAATTTCAGAAAGTAATTTCAGTCCTTTTATCCAAAATAAGCCAATGGCTTTCCTCTCTAAGGCAATTGCCGATCTCAAAGATCTTCAACCAAAGATAGTTCAAAAAGCCAAGCTAAATGATCTAAAAGCTCCAACGCAAAAGATCTGACCTTTTTTTAGCTATAAAACCAGCTATTTATAGGGTTTAAGGGGTGTAACTGATCCCTTAATTCACTCCATAATGGGGGCTTAATTGCCCCATTAAGTGGGTAACCGTTCAAGTAATTTGAAATGGTCAAACGCGACGTCCGCGTTCTAGCTTCAATACGCGAGGGTGGACCCTCGCGTTTGGCTTTTGAAATACGGGGGTGACCTCCACGTTTAGCTGTTGAAACGCGAGGGTCAACCTCCGTGTTTAGATGTTGAAATGCGAGGGTGATCCCCGCGTTTAACTGTTAAAACGCGAGGATCGTGTTTGGCTTCGGAGACATAAAGATCGTTAATTTGTAATTTCTGTGTCACCTCTGCATTAAGTCTTCTTAGAATATAAATGTCATCATCTTGTAACCCTTGTACTCTAGATTCTAAAGATGTGAGAGTCATCAAATTATAACTCTCGTCAGTTATAGTGAAAGTCGTCAGATTGTAACTTTTATCGTCAGTGTTTTGTAAGGATCATCTATCCCATTTTGATTGAAGAGAGATGGAAACTCCTAAGATCTGCAAAGATCAGTTCTAAGCACCGCCTGCTCGCTACGGTTTCAAGAAGCTGCTCACTCGCTAGTGGTTTCAAGAAGCTCTCTAGGGTCCCCCCCAAAGAAACTTTCTCTTTTAGCAAAATTCTCAGCTCGTCAGCGCGAGTCGTCCGACGAGGCGGCATGGATGCGTGTTCGACGCGATTCCCCAGCTGCTTAGCAGCATGAGGAGTCTGGAGAGGGAACGCCTGTTGTGATCCAGAAGGGTAAGCCTCCGACCGTTGGTCTTCTGAAGGGGGAGGGAATGAAGTGGCTTGTTGTGGCTGCGGGAGCCGACCAAGGAGTTCACGAGTAAAAATGGCGAACTGCTCTTAGATAGATTGAGAAAACTTGTGAGCAGTTTCCTCGAGCTGGGCTTGGGTAACGTAGCTCTGATATTGTTTTCAGGGTTGGATTGATCAAACCCTTGCTCAAAACCTGACATGTTTTCTCAAAAAAGAAAGAAGGCCCCACGGTGGGCACCAAACTGTTGATGGTTATATGATCACACAGTCAGATCCAGGATAGGATTAGTTTGTTCAATGTTGAAGAGGGGCCGCTTTCTTCTCTAACTTTATATCCGTTTCTTGAGTTAGGCATCTGAGGAATCTGTACCAATAGAAATTCATAAGAGGACGGGGATTGGTTCCCCCGTAGTGCATCTAATGATCAAGTTAGTTGATGAACTTGAATGAGGTCAAGAAAGAACTGTGTTCTTGTAATTGTGTATGCGTTAGAGGATCAGATTTGTGAACCTCTCTAACGTTAAAATAGTACATGTATTTATACTCAGCGCATAAGGGGTAGATTAGTCACTTCGGCCGAGCATAAAAGGACGATGTTGAAGTGTGGGCTAGCAACTAAGTCAGCCTCTGTTTTACAGGTGTCGGCTGGCGACTGGAGGGAGGATCTTCTCAGTATTAAATGAGAAGTGAGAGGGAGTATGGCGGTGGCCCACGTGGTCCGATGAGTCATAAAGACCGTTGGGGTTAGAGGCATGATGATGTCTGTTAAGCATTAAATGCGACGTAGACACGTTGTCAGCGAGGATAAGCTCGAAGCAGAAGTTATCATTTAGCTTCACCGAAAAGTAACGCTTTTCAAGTCATCCTCGTGAGGCGTTAATTGAATGGCCGAGTGGACTCTTGGTGACGTCTTCGACAAGAGGGTCGACTAGTACCGCTTTTCGAGTCGATATGAAGGAATATCGACTCGTCTAGCCGGCTAAGTCGGACTCTCTGATGGGCTTGGGCCACCAATTTGATTGGGGCGTTGATTGAGGAAGTACATCGGTCTGTTCATTTGCCAATGATTGTATTTTGGCGAGTGAGAATACCATAACAATTACTTTTAGAAAATATGGAGAGTGGGGGGAGTTATCAAGTAGTAGATGCTAGTTAGGATGTTTTTAGATATTTTCAATTTCATCCTTCTAACTAGTTTTGATATACAATAAATTGTTGATGGCATGTTAATTTTTTTGAAGTCTTGACTCACATAGGAGTAGAAACAAAAATGTGGGGTTTTTTAAAATACCGGTGGTGCGGTATAAACATGTACCAAAAAGGTTGCAAGTGCACAACCGTGTCAAGTTATAGTATTTAAGATATCGATCCCACGAGGAAGGTGTTTTGTAGGAGAAAATATAAAATTGGTTCTTATTTCGTGTGCGTGACAAATAGGAGTGAAAAGTGAATGTGATTGTGAAGAGATTGAGAGAGTGAAAATGGTGTGTAAATAGATGCAAAGTGTAAGTGAGAGTGGATTTGAAAAAGAATGAGTATGATCAATAAGGTGAGAAGGAAAAAATGAATAAAATCAAGAAACAAATAAAAAATCAAGAATGAAGAACAAAATTCAAAAATAAAAGAAAATGCAAGAAGTTAAAGATGGTGGATTCAATTATAGATATGGATAATCTAAAATTGAACCCACTTCTTAGAAAAGGGTGATTCCCTAGAGGGTTCTAGCCTAAAGGCGAATCAAACAAAATAAAAATAAATAAAAAAGAAAAACTAAACCCAAGAGGGTTCTAGCCTCAAGGTGAATAGTATAAGAAATTAAAATCTAACTACAAAATAAATTGCAAAATCTAAACTACAAAATAAAATTACAAGAATTAAATGCAAGAAAATAAATCTACTCTATAAGCATGAAATAAATCTAAGGCAAGAGGGTTCTAGCCTCTTGGCTATTTAACAAGAAAATAAAATCTAACTACATGCATAGAAATAAATCTAAACTAATAAGCAATAAAAAAGAAAAAGAAAGAAATGCAAACCTTCAAAATAATTCTCCATCTTCATCTTCATCTTCATCATCCAACAAAGAGAAGAAGAGAAAAATTTAAAGTGGTGAAAAAATTATTATTATTAATTGCAACAAAAAGTTACAATTTTGGAAGGCCTTCTCAATTAAGAGTAGCCCTCCTCTCCAAAAGGAGTTACAAAAATTTTCACACCTCTAACCCCTCACTCTCTACCCCTATTTATAGTAAACATCAGTGAATGAGAGCCATTGGATCAAACTTGAGCCCCAAGATAAGCAAAATCAGCCATTAACGTGCGCTACAGTAATCTGGTATCGATGCAAACATCGATACAGGTATCGATGCCATCCATTATTTCCAAATTCTAATTTCACGGATAGCTTCGTCTCGTCGAGATAGGCGATTTTCATATATTATATGTTAAATTCCGCCTTCCGGATTAGGAGATATCGTCGTTTCTTTATGGCCAACCATTTTGAATATGGTTTCTTTTCATATTGGATTTTTGATTTTCTCCGGCTTCTACAGGCTACACGACTTCATTCTGGGCTTTTGGATAATTTGGAAATTGATTTTCCAATGTGCTTCTTTGCTTTATTTCTTCATTTAATCAATGGGTTTTTGTTGAGAGATGAGAGTTTGAGATTTATTCTTCATTAACCTGCAATTAAAAGATAAAAATAATTATTAGTGGCATATTTAATCATATAAAATAGATAATGAGGGTATAAAATTGTAATAAAATATGATTATCAACTGGCAATAGATAATAGATATAAATGATAACTTTACTCTTTTGGTTAAAAAAATATGAATTTAACAAGATGTATATCCATTAGTTTGATTTATCAAACTTTGTTTAAAATGAAATCGATTGCTGATAGACTGCTTTAGTATTGTTTTGAACTCACTACGCCTTTAGTTTTATTTTTGCTCATGAACCCTCTAAGTGAACTTTTTTTTTTAATCTTTCTAACCTCATAGAAATTGAGATTTTGTCATACGAATGAACCTCTAAGGCAAAAGAGTTTTAGAAAAAAATCCAGTTACGTGTTAATATTGAAAAGTAAAACTAGAGAGTAATAATTCGGGCAATGCAGAAATAATTTCAGCAGCACAAGATCGTACTTAGAGGCAACACATAATTGCCAGCACTGTCAAAAAAAAAAACGATACCATTATAATGTAGTGCTCGGCCTTTCGTTCGGTTAAAGCGTATATAGTATAAAACATAATGTAAGTTACATTTTTTTTTTGCTAACTAGAAAAATATTCACAAAAAATCTAAAAAATATGAACATTGTTTCAGAAAGTAAAAGATCTAAAATTTTCAGCAAAACATAGTCTGAAAAACCATTACAACATATCAGCGTCTAGAGGAGTAAGGGACTTAGTGATGGAAAACGAGCTCGACAGAGGGAGAGAAGAGAAAGAAGAGTCAGCATTCTCGCAACATCGGTGACAATGTCATTGTTGAGGGAGAGGACAAAAGGGAATTCAATGAGGAAGGGAAGCTCAATAAAGGAGATACAGAAGGTAAGTCGCATCCTTGTGGCATCGGGTGACAATGCCATCAATGACGAGGAAGAAAAAAGGGTGTCAGTAGAGGAAGAGGAGCTCGACGGTGGGGAAGAAGAGAACGGTGTTTATATCGGAGAACTGAAAGGGGAGTCCTTATCGACGGAGAGGAATTAGGGAGTAGGATGTCACAGTGACCGACAGGTTCATAAACCAAAACCAAAATGCTAGAAACACATGTTGCTATACAAGTCTCCAATGTGTATCGTGGCACATGCTACTATGAAGTATCACAATCATTTCAAGGGGCACATATCAGTTGCTTAACATAAGTAACTCAAATTTTCGAGTTATGTAGCACAGCTTTTGCAACATTGATTCTCAGTACTCACATATGGCCTTGTATTACTCTACAAAATGCTGCAAACAACTGCATATTGAGGGAGAATGAACCTCAAATATTAATACAGTACAATTTTTTGTACGCAACAGGAGCATAATTTACAAGACATTAACTATTGCTCGGATTTTTCAAGATCTGCAACAGTTTCCTTCCCTTCTGCAACTGGAACATCCAACATATTCCCCAGTTTCCTCTCCAACACCTTTTCAAACTCCTTTTCTGAAGTTGATAACACCTGGTTTAAAACCAAACTGACCCCAGTTTCCCTAACTCGAGACCACCGATACTTGATCCTCTTCTCTAAACTATAACCAAAGTACTGAGGAAACTTAACAAGCTCAGATCGTGGATATACCATGGTCAAGAAATAATCCCATTTTGGTATCAAATTATCCTTCAAACTAAAAGTATAAAGAGCTCCATACCTTGAAACCATGGTTCCAATCTCATCAATACTGTATCCCCTCTCCAAGAAAAACTCTGTGACGGGTTTCAAATTCGCCTCGATGCTCAAACCAAATGTTTGTGGGCACCGATGCATTAATGAAGAAGCATCAATACCGATCGATTCAAAGTATTCAACAGTTGGTCTCAGCTTAACATCTACACTATAGCTTATAATGTGCGGGCACCGAGTCAAGATCTTTCCAATGTTCTCCTTTGAAATGCCAAGTTCAGTAAGATAATCCACTGATGCCTTCAATTTCTGTCTGCTATAAGTTACGAGTGCAGGAAATCGGTATATCACCTTAGCCCACTGGCTTTTATCAACTCCGAAGTTCTCCAAGTAAGTCATTGTGGGCTTCAGGTTCTCCGAGAGGCTGATACCACAAAGCTGAGGCCTTTTATGCAGGATGGTTGATATATCAGAACGGGGCACACCAAGTTCAAGGAGAAATTCAACTACAGGCTTAATTTTTTTATCAAGATTGTAGTAAGCGAAAGCTGGGAACCTTCGGACAATACCTTTGATCCGATCAAGGTCTAAACCAAGGTCCATGAGATAAAGAACTGAGGGTTGAAAGAGGCCCTCAGGGCTTTGCTGAATTACCCGAGCAAGAGCTCTTTCTTTCTTGGAGGTTACATTATTGCTTGCTGTTGGCAGTGTTGGAGGGGGTCTTTCGATCGTTCCCGGGGGATTTGGGAAATTTTCCACAATGTCTATGAAAATATCTCCGTGTTCCTCAAGGAGGGATTCAAGATAGGGAACAAGAGCATTTCTGATTTCAAGGGTGGTAAGCTCTCTTCCTGTGTGATGGAAATAGCATGACGAGGTTAGTATTTGAACTGGATAGTTTGAATAGGGAAATGTTATTGGGTAAATTTCACAAACTTCTGATGTTGAGGGGTTTTTGCACAACATCCGCTAAACTGTGTAAATCATAGAAGATCTCCTTTCCAAATCATACTAACCACCCCTGAACTATTTGAAATTCTCATAAATGGCATTCGGCAACAGCGGGTAGAGTAAAAAGTCTAAACTAATTTTTTTTTTAATTTTACTTTTTTTACTTTTGGCTACCCAAAAAGGGTACACCAATTTTTATTTAGTAGACAGGGCAAAATTGTCCAGCAGTTGTCACATGCGGAGTACATAGCGAATTACAGTAACTGTTGTCACTTAGGTTGAGACCAGTTCAGTGGGATTCTGTGATTTCTTTTTTATATATTGGGTTGAGAGGGGGGGGGGGGGGGGGGTTGCAAAAGCCCATAAAACTAAGGGTTTTTGTGTGAAATTTAAGCAAAGTTAATTATGTGATTTGGAATTCGAACCTACTAGATATCGTGATTTATGGATGGTGTGGAGCTTCGATATGAGGTGATCGATGAAGCCATCAGATTTGTTGATCGTCCTTGCTGCTACGGCATAGCTAAATCCTTGCTTCCTTAGGAACAATGATAGTACTGCTTTTGCCTCTTCCCTTTCTGCAACCAACAAGCTAGAGGGAACCGTAGTGATGTTGCGACTTCCGGTCGCTCCAAAGTCATCTGTTTGCATGTCACATATATAGATAATGAAACCACTATTTTGAGAAAATCAATACAATCTTTTTATTACAGGATTTCTCGTAAGATGAGAGATATATGTCATGTTGATAGGAAGAAAAGGAGAAACATACTCACAGCTTTTGCTCTGCAGATCACAAACTGCTGAGGAACTTTAATCCTGTGTAACCAAAAGCAATGCTCATAGTCAGTTGAAGTTGAATGTTGTGTAGTATGTGTATTATTATTCTTTTCTTAAACGATTTTACAGCTACAAGGGTATACGCACTAAAATCAGTCTAATGAGTTTGAAGAAGTCTGATAAGACTGAAGAAAGTGGTCATGTTAGGATATACACCAACAAGAACGCCTCGAGCGAAGACGCAATATACAGAATAAAGACACAAAATCAATCACAGTACTCACAAATATACGTGGTTCACTCCTTCGGAGCTACTCCACGGTGTAACGACGACGCCCAATTCTTTTATATCCTAAAAGAATTGATCAAAGAGAACACCCTCTCTTGATCAAGATACAGTCCAAGAATTCTCACAAACTCTCTCTATGTTTTCTCTCTTACTCTTCTACAAGAGGAGTTGTTTCCGGGATGAGTTTTCCTTAAGACTTTAGGACCCTATTTATAGTATTTGGGAAAACACTATACACTAATAAAATATATTAGTAGGACCCGCCACTTATAATATTTTATTGGTGGGACCCGCCACCAATTAAAATCCTCAACGTTTACGGCTGATAATTTCCTCGTGGGGCCTACCTTTTTGTTTTATTAGGCAAACTTTTGGTTTGTTTTATTAAGCTAACAATCTTCTACTTAAAGATTTGATTGAGTATCAATCATATCTTCACATCATTCTTAGTTGCATCATACAAATATCTTGTATCTTTGGTGTCTTGCACGACCTTCAACATTCTCAACGGAGGCCATATGAGGCTGCACACAGCCTCACCTTCTCAAGTGAAACTGGTTTGGTCAGCATATCGACTGGATTGTATCTCGTATCAATCTTCACAAGCTTGAACTCGTTCCTGCTTTGTCATCTCCATATGGTATGGTGCTTCACGTCAACATGCTTGGTCCGAGCATGGAATGTGTCGTTCTCTGACAAGTAAATGACACTCTGAGTGTCGCAGTGGATGAAATATTTCTTAAAGCTTACCCAAGCTCGAGAAAAAAAGCTTTCAACCATAGCAACTCCTTTGTTGCTTCTGCTGCAGACACGTACTCCGCTTCGGTTGTCGACAAAGCCACAGTATCCTGTAGCTTCGATTTCCAACTTATCGCTCCACCATCCAAGATGAAGATGTAGCCGCTCGTACTCCTCCTCAAGTCTATGTCCCCGGCATGGTCTGCATCACAAAAGCCCTCTAGCTGCAAATCTGCCCCGTCATACTCAAGAACTCAAGACAACGGTCGGACGAGCTTCTCAAGTAGCGTAGAAGCCACTTGACCACACTCTAGTGTTGTTTCTCTAGATTGCTCATGAAACGGCTTACAACTCCCACTCCTTGTGTAATATCTGGCATCGTGCACACCATCGCATACATCAAACTCTCAACGACAGATGCGTATGATATGTTGGCCATAAACTCATGCTCTTCAGTAGTCTCTAGTGCTTGGGTCTTTGATAGTTTGAAATGGCTTGCAAACGGCAAGCTCACTGGTTTAACTTACTTCATGCCAAACTTTTTAAGAATCTTCTCAATATAGGCCTTCTGAGATAACCTCAGTCTCCGTGTTGATCTGTCTCTGATGATCCTTATGCCAAGAATCTGATTTGCTAGACCCAGATCCTTCATCTCGAAGCACTCGGAGAGACGCCCCTTGAGTTCTTCAATACGGGCCAAGTCGAGCCCGATAATCAGCATGTCATCAACATAAATCAAGAGTATCACATAGGATTCACCATATCTCTTGATGAAGCAGTAGTGGTCTATGTCGCATTTGAGAAAACCGTTCTCCTCCATAAAGTTCTCGAACTTCATGTACCACTGTCGCAAAGCTTGCTTCAGGCCATACAAGCTCTTGCGCAGGCGACACACGAGGCCATCCCTGCCTCATTCCTCGAAACCCACTGGTTGATGCATATAGATCTCTTCCTCCAAATCTCCACGAAGGAATGTCGTCTTCACATCCACCTGTTCTAGATGGAGATCTCGAACTGCCACAATGCTCAGCATAGTCCGGATCATGGTCAACTTGACGACATGAGCGAAAACGTCAGAATAGTCTATCCCTACTTTCTGCTCATAGCCCTTCATTACAAACCTAGCCTTGTAGCGTCTCCGTCCATCGGCTTCATCCTTGACCCGATAAATCCACCGATTGTGAAGAGTCTTTCACCCTCTTGGAAGCTTTACGAGCTCCCAAGTCTCATTCTTCATTAAGGATTTTATTTTTTCCTCCATGACAGACTCCCACTTGCCCCGAGCTTTGTCGGTCTGCTGTATCCAATGTTACATTAAACGCTAGGCGCTCCTAGGCGCCGGACTTGGCGCCCAGCGCTTAGACGCCTAGGCGGGCGCCTAAGCGGTTTCTGGGCGGTTTTTTTCTTTTCTTTTTTTAATTGTGATACTTGAAGAGATATATATATATATATACTCAATCAACATTGTATAAATACAAAAATACCAACACATATGATATCCAAACTTATTATTGTTCTATTTTGTAGGTCAAAAACAGCAACTTCATTCGTTATTGCTGCAACTATCACTACAAGGTGAATGCGGTGATCCATGTACAGTTGTAAACTTGTAATCTTTGAACAAATGCAGTTGTAATCTTTGAACAAATGCAGTTGTAATCTTTGGACAAATGTAATCTTTGAACAATTAAACTTTGAACAACCTTGAACAACAAGAATTACTTATAAACTTAAAATGAACTTAAAATTAAACTTAAACAATTAAACAGCCCCATGATTACATATTTACTTTCTCTTTCAAAATTCTGAGATTTACAGTTTAAACTTAAACAATTAAACTTAATATAATATAAATATATTAAGTTAACATTTAATAAAAGTGGATTAATGTGTGAAAACATCGTTAATGTTGCATAATCTTGCATAATCTGTACATGTTTACGAGGTTTAAACATGAAGTTGTGTAATACAAATCCAAAGTTATCTGTGCAAATAATAAAAAGGGGGAAATCCAAAATATCCAAAGTTATCTGTGCTAAGCGTCTTTAGTCTTTTACTTACAGAGGAGATGAAGACGAACTTGAATAAGAAGCTCCCAGTTGAAGACGAACTCGTAGACGAAGCTCCCAGTCGAAGACGAAGCTCCCAGGCAGTTTCGAAGACGAACTTGAAGAGTGAAGACCAATTCGAAGACGAACTTGAAGACAAACTCGAAGATGAACTCGAAAACGAGCTCGAAAGTTGAGCTTGAACTCGAAGACGAGCTCCCAGGCAAGATCGAAGACGAGCTCGACGAGATCGAAGACCAGATCCCGGTTGAAGACGAGCTCGACGGGATTGAAGACGAGCTCGACGGGATTGAAGATGAGATTGAAGACTGGCGGCGTGGAGAGAGTGATATTAGGGTTAGTTTTCTTCTTCTTTTTTTTGCGTTTTGGGTTACGGGTTTTGGTTACGGGTGAAGAGCCGACGTTTTTTTTTTGAAATAGTGAGGCGGGCCGCTTAAGCGGCCCGTTTAGCCTTGGGCGGCCGCCTAGGCGCTTCCAGCGCCTAAACGTGGCCGCTCAGGGCATTTCTGCACGCCCTGAGCACCGCCTCCGCCTAGGCGGGCGCCTAGGCGACCGCCCAGACCGTTTTTTAGAACACTGGCTGTATCTCCTCATAACTCTCTAAATCACCACTGCCAGTTAGGAGAAGATAATTCATGGTAAAAATGTACCTCTTTAGCACCCTCAGATTTCTTGGAACTTTGCGAATTGCGATTGGCAACTCCGCTGAATCCTGCTGCTGTGCATCCGGCACGTTCTCTTGGTCTCCGTCTTCTATGCTTATTGGTATCTCATCGTCGTCCTCACTGTCAGCAATATCTGGGAAAAGAGGGGAAGATAGCTGACTCCCACTCACCTCTTTGGTCTTGTACACCGCATTCTCATGAAACACGATGTCACGATTACTTACCACCTTGCGCGCATCGTGATCCCAAAAACGATACCCATACTCATCTCCTCCATACCCGATGAAAGAGAGCTTCTTTGACTTTTGATTAAGCTTTGATCGGTCTGCAGAATTGGTCATAACATAGGCGTCACAACCAAATACTCGTAAGTGCTTTAGCTTCAGCTTCTTTCTGGTCCAAGCCTCCTCAGGTATCCTATAATTAAGAGCTGCGGATGGTCCGCGATTGATTAAATATGCAGCAGTATTGACAGCTTCGGCCCAAAAACTCTTGGACAATTCTGAGTGAATCTTTATACTTCTGACGCGCTCTAAGATAGTGCAATTCATGTGCTTCGCCATTCCGTTGTGCTAAGGTGTGCCTGAGATGGTCTTCAGTCTCCTAATCCCATGAAACGAGCAGAAGTTCTCGAACTCCTGACTGTAATACTCGCCTTCATTATCAGACTTTAGGCACTTCAGCTTATTACCTATTTCGTTCTCCACACATGCAATCCACTTCTTGAAGATGATGAAAACATCTGACTTATGCTTTAAGAAAAACACCCATAATTTTCTAGTAGCATCATCAATAAAAGTGACAAAGTAAAAAGAATTTTCAATAGATGGGATTTGTGCAGGTCCCCACACGTCGGTGTGCACCAATTCCAATTTCTGTAGTTTTGGAGTCGGTTCGGTTTTATTGAAGCTCGTCTTCTTTTGTTTGCCTAAGATGCAGTCCTTACAGAAAGTCAGATCGATCTTGTTCAGACCCGGAAGCCTCTCTCCGGCGGCCATAATCTGTATCTTCTCGCTCATGTGGCCAAGTCGTCGATGCCAAGTCATGCAGTCGACGGATGATGATGGTGATGCTTGTCCTGCGGCAAGCAAGTGATCGATCTTCTCGTTAGAGATGTAAAGAGACCACTCGCGTTTGTCGTGTGCCACCACCAGGGCACCCTCGGACACCTTCCAGCTTCTCTGCTCGAAGGATACTCTGTAACCGGAGTCAGTCAGTTGTCCGACTGATATAAGATTTTGTTTGAGATCCGGTACATGCTGAACGTCATTCAACGTCAAGGTGGTTCTGCCCTCCATCTTGAGGGTACAATTTTCCTTTTCGGAAACCTTACAAGATTAATCGTCGTCAAGATACGATGTCCCGATGAAAGCAGCTTTTGTTGTGAGGTTGCATGGAAAGATACGTCAGAGTCGACGATCTATGCATTGCTTTTGTCTACTAGGATAGGAGAAGTGTATCTGAATTCGTCTTGTGCATGAGATTGGCTGCACCGTTAGCCCGATCATCCCCTACTGATGCTGGAACAGAAACTCTGCAGTCCCGTAGAAAGTGACCATTCTTTCCGTATCTGAAGCACTTCTGATTTTGATTAGTCTCGTCGTTCCCTACCCTTCTTCTGCGTACGCTCGCGTGCCTCGACATGCAGAGCACTCCCACTGCTAGAGGCCTCAGCTCCAAAATTACTCCAATCACTGTGTCGAGCTTCATCTTGTCATTGCCATTAGCATTGCTCACCGTCATCACCATATTCTCCCATGAATCTGGTAGACAAGAAAGTAACAAAAGAGCTTTGATCTTATTGCCGAACTTGAGATCTACTGCAGCACCACAGCCTGAAATTCGTTCAAGAAGTCCGTCACACGAGCTCCTTACTGCATCTTTAAGTTAAATAGCTTCTTCATCAAGAACACCTTATTTGAAGCAGACGGCTTCTCATATAGCGCCTTCAAGACCTCCATCAAGTTCTCCATCAGAAACACCTTATTTGAATCAGACGGCTTCTCGGAACGCTCCCCAATTGCTAGCCTAATAAAGCAAACCAAAAGTTTGCCTGATAAAACAAAAAGACGGGCCCCACGAGGAAATTATAAGCCATAAATGTTGAGGAATTTAAATAGTGGCGGGTCCCACCAATAAAAT
The DNA here is from genome assembly GCF_001876935.1 of Asparagus officinalis. Classification (NCBI taxonomy): domain Eukaryota; kingdom Viridiplantae; phylum Streptophyta; class Magnoliopsida; order Asparagales; family Asparagaceae; genus Asparagus; species Asparagus officinalis. The sequence continues at coordinate 23,970,356 of NC_033795.1, forward strand.
ATTATTAGTGACGGGTCCTACTAATATATTTTATTAGTGCGTAGTATTTTCCCAAACACTATAAATAAGACCCTATACTCTTAAGAAAAACTCATCCCAAAAACAACTTCTCTTATAAAAGAGTAAGAGAGAAAACATAAAGAGAGTTTGTGAGAATTCTTGGAGTGTATCTTGATTAAGAGAGGATGTTCTCTTTGATCAATTTTTTTAGGATATAAAAGAATTGGGCGTCGTCGTTGTACCGTGGAGTAGCTCCGAATGAGTGAACCACGTATATCTGTGAGTACTGTGATTGATTTTGTGCCTTTATTATGTGTATTGCGTCTCCGTTCGAGACGTTCTTGTTGATGTATATCCTAACAGGCCACATAGCACCACGTGATTGACACCACCCAAATAAAATGAATACAATCAACCAGAACAACTTCTAGCATATGTTCAGAGTAGAGCATTCACATATAAAACATAGACATAATAGTAGTATCGTGTTGGAGAATGCAAAAAGTGCATATGTTAATTGCTTGAGGTATTCCTTATTACAAAGAAGAAGAAGAAGAAGAAGAAGAAGCAACTTGTCTAGATACGGTTTGATTCATAAATCAAAAAGTAGACTGATAGAGCCGATGTTTTAATTTATAGGGTTTCACCTAGAAACTACCTTAGAAACAGGGTAATTATATGGAAACCACTTTCAATTTCAGTTATACATAAATCGTCTTTAAAAATGATTTTCATTGCAATAAACCACCACCCAGTCAAATTTTCACTAGAAAACCAAAAATATGCTTAAAGATTTCAAGTTCAAAGTATGTGAGCTGCATCCTAACAAGATTTAAACATTAAACAAGTGATTCATTGTGCCTTGAATGTGAGTTTTTAAAGTGTAAGTTTGGATTTTTGGTGGAAAATTTGATTGGGAGGTGGTTGATGGTAATAAAACCCCACTTTAAAGGTGGTTAAAGTATAAATTGAAAGTGGTTTCTAGAAAAAACCCCTAATTCATATATCAATTTGGGGAAATATCAAACAACCTAAATCCATATCGGATTGCACATACCGAGAAAATATCGAGGATATGAGTAAATATCGGAATGTCATATCAAATGGTGTGCATATACATAATTTAATGTCTTAAATTGTAATATAAACATACATAATAAAATCTAAACATATAAAAATATAAATAATATATGTTTAGGATCACCGGCCAATTGTAGAAACCTACTTAGGGAAAAGACTCTACTAAAGTTTGCTAAAAGGACTTCATTGGTCTGGTTTTTGCTTAAAACATTGAAGAAAATTTTCGAAACTATATTGTTTAGCAACAAGCCATATAAAAGGGCATATTGGCCAATATACCAGCTGATATACCGACAATGTCGAGGATATATCGCCTAAGAATTACCAAAAAATGGCAAAAGATATTGAGAGTCTAGACTATATCCTTTTGCGGCAAGCGTTATAAAAGGATAGATTAGCCAATATATCGCCTATTCGGGGATATTTAAAATAATGGATAGAGCTTTGAATGTTGCTTGACAATATACTATTCATGTTAAGGATTTTTTGTCGAGGATTAGACCAATATTCTTGTTTTCTAATTTATACATTTTCCCGCTAAAGGTGATTCAACCCTGACACAAAAATTGATATGGATCCACGAAGAGCTCGACCAAATTTATGATCAATGTTGATTTTTCCAAACCCCTACAAAGGTACAGAAAGTTAAACCATGAGTAAGAGCGGAGGCACTCTTTATAACCTAGAAGGCCAAACATTATCTTTCGATGAACTACCTTATTGATCACACAACTTAAAAAAGTTATGAAAGTTAGAGCAACCCACAATCCACCCAATGTAAGATTTCTCAAGAAAGGGGACAGATGACACATCGAAATCCAATGAACAAGCCTGGACTAAATTCCCTATCGTTGTCCACAGAGTATGATACTATTCGAGTCATGCAAAATAGTTCCTAATGTCAAAACAAAAGTCCCTTTAAAGGAAATTAATGTTCCAAGGATTTGACGTACTTAGGGCATGTTTTTTGTACAGAAGTAGCTATGAAGTAGCTGAAATAAAATAGGTAGGGAATATTTTTCCTACTTTTGAGAAGAAAGTTATGTTTGTTTCTCTGAAAAAGCTACTGTCGGTAATTTCTTAAAAGCTGACGTGACGCCTACGTGTCATCTCTACTTCTTGAATCATTTTCCTCCCATTATGGGTTGGAAGTAGCTTAGGAGCAGCTAAAATTGAGTCAATTTAAGAATAAAATCAATTTTGTTATCTCATAGACATTCTCTTATTCTAAATAAAATCCTGATAGATCTTCTTTCTCCCTTAATAACAATATTTATAATTGCTACCAAACAAAAAAAATTATTAACGTGGAAGAAACGCTACTTTCTCTGCTTCCAAAATTTTATGAAACAAACAAAAAAGATAGTACTTTCGCTACTTCTACTTCATAATTTTAGAAGTAATAGATTTGATTTACTTTTTACTTCTGATACTTCCTATCAACCGAACATGCCTTTAGAAAAAAATGGAAATAAAAAAAACATCAATTTTCTCGCATCGGCAAGATGATTCTGATCAAGGATGCTTTTCATCATAAAAGATCGGTGGATAACTTACATATGTCCATTGGGACAATGCTTGATGCTTATGGTTTTGAGCACTTTCAGTTCTTTCTCTGGCTAGGGAAATTTGTATCAAAAGCGTCCCATTTTCTCATAAGGATTAGATTTACATGTTCACGAGCTCTAATAGGTCGAAAAGCCTACCTTACAAATGTCCATTTCCGTAAAACTTTGGGTCATAAAGCCATTTGCTTTAACCCAACAATTACAGAAAACACAAATTCACAGTGGCAACAAAATCTATTTAAAATTACAGTTATTCATTGAAAAAATCTCGACTTTAGACCCCAATGACCTAGAATGGAAGTCATAATAACAATAATAATAATATACTGACCTAAAATCTGAGAAGGACCTTGAAACAAGTAGCAGTAGCTTGGAACGCCCTAACGGAGTCGGAGTCCGCCGACGGAGCGAAGGACGGTAGATGACGGCGCTCGAGCTCGCATCCCAAGACGCCATTGCTATGAAATTTTGAGGAGGGGTTTTTCTATATTTTGGTAACGAATCTTATCGCTTAAAAATGGACCCTCAACGGTACGATAGCGGGTCCAAAAGTTACTCAGACCCGAACCCGTACCGTTACCTGCTCTGGGATTTAAATTACCTCCATTTTCTTTCATCTCTAAACCCTAATAAGCCCTAAACCCTAGAAAAATGGCGATTTGCATCAGACGCGGTGCTCTCTCCTCTCGAATGCTTCTCTACCTTCGATCCCCGCGCCATTTCAGTAATCTCTCGCACTTGTCTTATCTCATCTCCGATCGATCGACATCTGAAGCGCCTTTGTTTGGATATCGACGAGGTTCTGATGGCCTTCGATGTGATCCATTCTTCTTCGTGAATCGAAGAGGTTTTGCTAAAGGAAAGAAATCGAGTAAGAAATTTACCACTTTTCTCCTCTTTATGTGAATTTTAATTGAATTGAACTGTAAAGCAAAGTTCTTGGCTTTGTTCTTTATGTGTGTTTATTCTGTTCAATTCTGATTGGTTACGATTTGATCTCACTTTAACTCCATGGATTTTCAACAATCTAATTAGTATCCCGTACTGTATATCTCCATGTTCACCATAACATTGTCATTTCGGCCATAATCATTTTTTGTGCATGTTATTTCTTAATTACCCAACATTATAAATCTATGATGATCCATAAAGAATTGTTGGTCGTGCAAGTATTATATTCATGGGAACTTTTTGACAGACAAAATAGAGAAAACAGAGTAAAATCGGACATGTTCACTGTTTTCTAAAATCTCAAGTATCACATTTTGCTTAAAACCAAAATAACTTAGTTAAGATATTTGTTTCTGAAAGACCAGGCAATTTGTTTCGTAAGAGTGGCTGGGAGAGCATGGACATGATCCCTGCGAACCGGTATCATCAGCTATATCACTTCTTGAAAAGCTTAGAATATTTTCTCATTAGATGATGCAAAATTGTCACAACAGTTTCTTTCGGCATGTCTTCCTCAATCCGTGCTCCTTTAGTCAATCTTTTGAGGGCTCATTTCTCATTTAGAACTGCTCTTGAAGATGCAAAGCCCAGTTTTAAAGCAACTCGATGGAAGATCTTTAGTTCAAAGCCGTCATTCGAGTCAATGTTGGATTTTTTTATCATGCTGAATCAACGCGTCACCTCATCTCCTACCCGCTTCTGTGACTGATCCACAAAGCAAATACAGTTCTCTCCTGCTCTTCAACTATCTCCATAATTTAACATGCATGTATAAGATGAAACCATCTGCAATAGGGTAAAATTAATACGACTCAAAAAAAGGAAGACAATAAGTAGCAATATATCTTGAGAGTTAGCAACATAATTCTCAAGACTTCTCGCAGGTCCTACTCTATATGAAGTGTTATGAAGGATGATGCACCTCATCCAGTCTAAAGAATCGGTAGTGAACAAGTGAAACCATCCACAAAGGTTAGAATAGAAGAAAACATTTTCAGCAAAATATTCTCCCAAAACAGGTTGAATCTATCAATATCAGTGGAAGCCGGGGTGGATGCAAGTAGATGCTTAGGGGTGCAGTTGCACCGCTAATCACTTTACTATTGAGTCTTCTCAAATTATAATTCCAATGCCCCCCCCCTCCTCCTCTCCCAAAAAAAAGAAGAAAAGGTTTGAAATATTTGCACCCCAACCATTGTTTGTAATCACTTAATAATTAGGTACGCATTTGAATTTAGGCTTAATTTCAATTAAATACCATACCCTAAATTGTATTTTACTGTACTTAATTATTTTAGAATTTCTAAATTTTGCTCTTCAATACCCTTGGTTGAGAATTTACTGGAAATTCTCATGTGACGCTCACATGCTAATTTTATAATATTTCAACTCTTTGTTAAACTATAGTTTAATCTATCAAAAACCTATTTTAATCTTACCCTAGTTGTATTTTAATTTTTAAATTAGAATTTTGATAGATTTAACAATAAATTTAAAAAATATTAGGAGTTAACAGTGCTCTGAAATTCATATGTGAGTGTCTTCGTGAGAGTTTTCGAGGGCAAATTCTCACGTTTGTATAACTGAGGATGGATATTAAAGTGTAACTTTTGGAAACTTTAGGGTTTTAAGTGCAACCAAATATAAACTGGCGGTATATATGTGAAAATTAGGTGAAACTATAGGGTATTTAAGTGCAACTAAGCCATCATATTTTCTCTCTTGGTAAATAGTTACTTGTTGTCCACGCCCCTAAGAAAGCTTTTCTGGATCCGCCACTATATGGAAGTAGTAGTGTCAATTCCTTGTTGTGCCCTTTGTTTAGAAAAAACATTAAAAAATGCCATTGAAATATGATTAGGCAGGCAGCTTACTAAGATAGAATCCATGGTTTTAAATATCGACCAAAAATTCGATATTATCGTCGAGTTATCGGATTTAGGAGCTTTCCGCTAGGATAAGTAGGATTTTTAAATGGTTATCATTTTTATGGGTTTATCGGCGAGTTATCGACGATAAAGGCACTTATCAGCCGATAAGGGAGGTTGAAAATATCGGTTTTATCGACGTGAGTTTTGAGTTGAATTGTTGGGTAATGGGCTGTTACTTCTTAAACCCGACCCGACCCACTTTTGACAATAAAATGAAGTTTCTAACTTCAAGTTCAGCCCTAATCCTTCGTGAATCTCTCTCCCTCTCTGTGTGACTGTTCTTCGAGCCTACGAGCCTCTTCGAACTCCATCGAGCTCAAGATCTCTGTTCCCCTCTAACTTCGTTGACCTCGTTACTCGCCTCCCCGACCTCGAAGCTCACGTCCGCTGACGTCGCTCGCCTCCCTAACCTCAAAGCTCACCTCTGCCAATGTCGCTCGCCTCCCCGATCTCGAATCTCACCTCCACTAACATCGCTCGCCTCCCTGACCTCGCAGCTCAACTCCACTGACGTCGATTGCCTCCCCGACCTTGCAGCTCAACTCTGCCGACGTCAATTGCCTCCCTGACCTCGGAGCTCATCTGCGTTGACGTCGCTCGCCTCCTCGACCTCGAAGCTCACCTCCGCTCACCTTCGAGCTTCTTCTAAACATGATTATTTACATTTTGGTATGTTTATATTTCATTAAGCATGGTTAGATTATATTTTTTGGTTATTATATTATATACATACATCATCCAGTATATCACTCCGATAAATACTATTTATCCCCGATATATCCCCGATTTCTTCTATCCGATAAGGATTTTGACCGTCCGATAAATCTCTGATAACCGATATTTAAAACCTTGACATATTTTCCACATTGTCTGCCCATGTTGGTGTCCTTGAGCTTTAATTGGCTTGTCACTTATGAAAAATCAGCTTGTTGTTAGCCTGACTTTGACATATGTGATTCATTGCTTCATCAAACTTTTAGACCTTTGGTAGGCTTGCATTTTTTCCCCTAGAAAAATGGTTGAGCAGGGCCACTATTCTTGCGAACCCCCTCCAAGGTTGGCAGAAGAGAATTAAAGAGCTGAATGGAATTGAAGAGAATGGTGTAGAACGTGTGTGCCTTAGGGTCAGGACTTAAGACTCCTTTCTTTAGTGTGAAGTATGCATATAAAGTAACTAGAGGTAATAAATCATGTCACCATGGACAAGTCATCTTCCTTAAGTAAACACTTAAATGATGATTTGTAAGCTTTACTGCGTATTTTATGGTCAAATTGTTGTTGATGCCTTATAGTATTAGTGTACGTAGTTATCATCAGCTTTCTAGAAAATATGCTTTGGAACCCAACTAAATATGTCCTTACCCTGCTATTGCTCAGAGTGGTGATGTGCTGTTAGTGACCTTACTCTTATATTTTGTCAAATTTTAATGCAATTAATCACAATCTAGAAATTATCGTACACAGTATGAGTAATAATGTCTTGTTGCAAGTAAATTGTCTCAAATGAACACTCTAGCTAAAATAACTAGAATTGTAATCTGTACTGTTACAAATGTTTCCTGCACCTACTGATTAATAAAAAAATTTCCACCTTTGGGAAGAATCCCTAATTAAATATTTAAATTATTGACCACTTCACTTGGCTAATCAATCTGTCCTCGGAAGATAGTGAACTGTGAAGATCGAAATCCAGTGTCACTACCATTTAACACCAAATACCAAGAATTAAAGAAATTGAATTTTTTTATTTTTTATTTTTTTGGGGGAAGGTATCTGAACTATCTTATGAGATATGAGACTCTAGTTTGTTCTGGTGAAGTGATTTTTCTAATGTTTTCCCAGCTGCAATTTTGTAGAAAAGGAGGATGATGGAGATACGATTCAAGCTGTCCCAGACATGGGACCTGTGAAGTCAACTGCTCTTTCACAGATGGAGGATGCAATAACTGCTTTATCAAGGGAATTAGCTAAACTTAGAACTGGCAGAGCATCTGCAGGTATATTGTCAACTGCTATATCATAATGTTGGGTATGATCTAGTATTCAAGGGATTACCTACTTAACTTCTGCAGGGATGCTCGATCATGTTACTGTAGAGACAAATAGTGGAAAGCTGTCCCTTAATCATGTCGCTGTTGTTTCAGTCCTAGATGCTCAGACTCTCTCGGTGATGCCTTATGATCCAAATGTAAGTAATCCTTGCAACCCTGAAGTGAACCTTTTTACTCATGTTTGGGTTTTTTTGTATATTTTGAGATTTTGAAAATTCTGTAGTTGTTTGCTTAATTGTCTTCTAGTAATAGTGTTACTACTGCTGTATGTACACCACTGTGTTGACATATTTACAAACTAGGTAAAGCTTTCTTGGATGGGAATAATCAGAAGTAAGGAGCACAGAGTATATAAATATGTGAGCACGAGTCACAAGAGCATATGAAGGAGACTTATCGGATTGTTGCATTAATTGCTATTGATGTTAATCCTCATTTAATCGTTTTTCTTACTGAAATCATGCACTAGAACTGTATCTAATCCAAATGTCTGTGCCGACTTTGTTATTTTATTCTTCATCTCGACAAGTTTCTGCAAATCCTTTTTAACAATTAGGTTGATGCTTTGACTTCTTTCTTTTTATTGACTCTTTAACTGAAGCCCTGCATATCAGCCCTTACAAACAACTCATTACATTTCAATTGCATATTGTTTGCATGAGCTTTTTTCTTTTTCCATTTCTTTTTCTTTTCTTTTAATGTTTTAAGCCCTGAATATCAGCCCTTAGAAACAACTCATTAAATTTCAATTGCATATTGTTTGCATGAGCTTTTATCTTCTTCTTCTTTTTTCCTTTTTTTCTTTTTTTTTTCCCTTCTTTTCTTTTTCTTTTTTTTTAGTTGGGTAGTGCTATATATTATTTGAAATCTTATCCTCTCCAGTTCTCAATGCATGCACCTACATAACCTTGTCTTCCTCCTTCTCATCTTGTGTTGATGATGATATTTGGATTATTCAGGGTCAGAAACTAACAAAAACTGGAATAATTTCACAAAAGAAAATACAACTGGAAGTTCAAAATGTAAATGCTATAACATTTACTCCAATGTGAATCAAGGAAACGTTTAAGAAGCAATGACCTTTTTCACAAACAGGCATATGAGAATACATTAAAAGAAGAAAAAGGCATATGAGAATACATCGTTGCGTTGTCCGTGCTAATTTGCGTTTTGAATCAGTTTAATCGGTTATATTACCTTCTTTTTAAGGCTAAAATATCATTTTTATAGCAAAGTAAATTGATTTCTTTGTTCCACCATTTCTTCATATCCTTGCCCAGAACTCTTCCCTATATATTATGCATGTGTGTGCGCGCGCGCATTTAATATTTTTATTCTTTAGTTCTACTCAACGAACCTACATCGGAGATCCTATTAATTATGTTTCAAGCTACTTACATCACGTGATTCGTTTTGTTTCAAACTACTTATATCACAATGCTACGTGGGATAATTATCTTGGCGTAATTTTATTTTCTGCTGTCAAAATTAAATTCGATTTAGCAGTATTGACTTCGTTTGTTATTGGTCTCTTCATCTACTTCATTAGTAGCTACTTAGCATCTTCATTTGCTTGCTTTTATGAGGATGTTATCATTTTGTTATCTTCATGGAGATGCATTGCGCGTGTCTTCCTTCCTGATTTCATGCCATTAAGATATACCTAAGAATATCATTTAGTATTTGCACTAAGCTATCACTGAAAAGCTTCCTGCTGTTTGGCAAACATTTAAAGATCCTATATTAGTCAATGTTGGAAGGTACATCCGTCTACGATACATGCTTTTAATGAACTCAGGCATATTGCTCAGTACTAAAAGCTTCGTACTGAGTTTCCCTTGGTAACAATATTTTTTGATCAAAACACAATTTTTCATTATCTCATTTGCCTTGAATTTCTATTGTTAATGATGGTTTGAAATTTTATCTGATGATTATGTGGTGTGAATAGCTTAGTTTTATGTCTGCCCACAGGCTTTGAAGACAATAGAACGTGCAATCATATCATCCCCACTAGGTCTAAATCCTAAAGCTGATGGTGAACGACTAATTGCTGCTATCCCTCCGTAAGTTCTATACTTTTAAATCATAATTTGCTGGGTATTGGGTTGAATAAATAGAACTTACAGCAGTTTATTGTTGTGACTGCTGTGATTTATCTATTTCCATTTTGTTCCTTGCTTAAAATCTCTTAGAAGCGGGTTTCTCCTTTGCTTCACTTTCGAGATATTGGGGTTCTAACTGATTGCTAACCTGTGTGGTCTGGCACAAAAATCTTGCAGACTGACCAAGGAGAACATAGAGGTAAGCTTATCATATTACCAGTCAGTTGATTTTCATGCTAGCATCGGTTTGTTTTAATCCTGTTCTTTTTGTCATCGTAGGCGCTCTGTAAGGTGGTAACAAAATCTGCTGAGGAGGTTAAGCAGAGTATCAGAAGAGCACGACAAAAGGTATGGGAACTTTAAAATTTTAGAACTGCTAGTATTGCTATTAACTTATTGTCATTAGCACAGTTACCTGTGTTAGAAATTGGCTCGCGATTTATAAGATACAGCACACCAACAATACCGCCCTGATTGATGGCACAGGCTTGTGTTGCAGTGCATATTTGCTAGGGAAAATATTTGCAGTTACACCCTCCATCTTCTATCTGTCAACGAGTCCAAAATACATAACTTACATATTTGTCCAGTGTATTTATTATTTATACCAAGTTTGTGATTATCATTAAATGAACCTAGAAGTAGTTCAGGATGAAAATCAATTGAAAGCCTTTACCTTTTAGGTGCTTTCTTTTCAATTTATCTTGCTGTTGCATTCAGCTGGGTAACATATGCTTCTTTCTTTTATTATTCTATTGTATGATTTAGGCTAATAGAATGCAGTGCGTTTTATGAAACTTCTGGATAAATGTGCAGTCATCAAGATGATGATTGAGGTCCTAGGCTGCTAGTTTCGGTGGTAATGGGAATGGAAGTTGGTTAAAGGTGGTCCCTTGTTTGATACTAGAATACAGAAAGGGGAGAAAAGATTGTCGCTGTTGAAGTCCTCACGTTTCTTTCCATTCATTGATCTTAATGATCATTAATTTTTATAATGAGTCCGTTATTTCCTCTGCTGTCATATGTAACTTCTTGAAATTATTCAGAACACCCAGAAGATTGTTTCTGCTGTCACTCTCCTTGAACTGAGCCTGACAAATGCGCAATTAGCAAATGAACATTGGGGCTGAAAAAGCTTATGCTTCTTCATTTACTTAACCTATTTGAGTCACCAATTGATTTATTTGCTCATCTCATTGTCGACTTTGCAGGCGCTAGATTCCATAAAGAAAGCAGCATCAGCAATGCCTAAAGATGATGTGAAGAGGCTGGAAAAAGAAGTGGGTAGCGCATAGTGAAAAGTGATCAGAAAATTTCTGATAAAATTTATGAGACATTATGATTCAGCCTACCCTTTTTCTTTTTCAGATTGAAGAGATGACAAAAAAGTTTGTCAAATCTGCAGAGGATATATGCAGAGCAAAGGAGAAAGAGATAGGTGGGAAATGAGCTGCAGTTGGGACTTGTTTCTAATGTGATGTGTATTGTAGAATGCATCATTTACAGCTATATTATCGGATCGGCCTGAGTTAGACAGTTTCCAGGTTCGTTCACTTATGAGCAGAACCTGGTAAATGATTCATGTTGTGCTGGAATAAATAGCTTTATCCTAGTTTTTTGATACGAATCTTTGAGTACTGCGAATTCGATAGCTCTGTATAGATGGTACTGTGACATGTTGATTTTTGAGATGTCGTTAGAGACGTGCGGCATTTTCTGCACAATCCGATCCTAAAGGCCTTAATTATCAGGTTGGTATTTTTATTTGGATTAAGTTTACAATATGATATGTTCTTTTCTTTTCAGTGGCTACATTGTGATATCATATTGACATTTGGCATCACTTTTGTATTATTTTACAAAGGAAAAAATAGCTAGATTGATATTAATTTCGATACCAGTACCATAATTTCGCTGGTCAAAAAGAAAAGAATATTATATTGTGAAAAGGGTCCTACTTAAAATGCTCATTTGGTAATTTAGCCGATTCTAGAACATGTTACTATACCAGTCATATTGCACATAATGAGTTTTGGTTGATATTGCTTGCGAAGGCGTTGACATGTTCTTCGTCTCTCTGGTCAGTGTGCCCACCGTCACTTTTATTGGAAACGAAGCTGAAGATTTCTCCTTTGCATGATTTATACTGCCTTTCCTAATGAGCCGTCAATCTTTTTGTGTATAGAAATAAGACTTGAATAGTGTGCAAAGTTTGAAAAAAGGGTAAATACACTAAAACATCAAAAACTTTCAGCATATGGTAATAAATCCCCAATAACTTTCAAAATGCATTTTATGTTGTTTTTTTGTTCTAATTTATGGGGGTTATTTGCAAAATGTGAACTTATTGGGGGTTTTCTGCAATTCGATAACTGTTTAAAAGATTATGATGGATCGAGTTTTAAAACTATAATAAATTTAGGTTTATTTTTGCTGCTTTTGGGGAAAAATTAAAATAGAGGTATAAAGGTAATTTAACCTTAAAAATTGTTAAAAATTTAACACAGTTGAAAATGGGGGTAAATTTTGAGACAATAATACTATTTGAGAGGCAATTTAAGAGTTATGATGTATACTATTGAATATGGTTGTCAAAACTCCTAATTTTCTATTTTCACCTTTCAATATTAAAAATAAAAATAAATTAAGTTTAGCATGACCATTTATTACTTCCTCATTCAAATACAATTTAAACTTCATTGTTTTATGAGGCTCTGTTTGGATACCATGATGTTTTACTTATTTCCATGGTGTTTTGTCAAAAATAAAACACCATGTGTTTGGAAACAATGATATTTTTTAAGCTAAATCATCCTCAAACCAAAAACATAATACTTATTGCAAAATATCTTTTAGGTGTTTTAAATTTGATGTTTTGATGTTTTGGTTTTGAGTTTGAGGAGGTATTAATATAATATCAAACATAATATATTAAATATAATTACTATATAGTTATTATCAACATGCTTATTTTATTATATTATACTATATTATAGGTAATCTAATATATTAGTAATATTTATTAAATAATATAAAAATATAATCAATGAAATATCTTATATAATAATATAATAACATATTAAATACTAGTATTTAATATGTTGCTAATGTATTATATAATAATAATATATGAATAATCTAATAAATAATAATAAAAAGTTATTGGCAATAAATAATAATATAATAATAAACTATACAATATTATAACCACTATAATATTATTAACTTTTTAATAAATAAATTGTAATAAATTAGTAATTATATAATATAATTAATAATTATATAATACTAACATATTTAATAATAATTATTAATAAACTCTAACATATTATATAATATTAAAATATTTATAATATACTAGTAATAACATAATATTAACATTATTAATAATATTATATTATATTAATAATGAAATAATGTTATTTTAAATTATGATATAATATATAACAATAACAAATTGATACACCAAAATAATTAAATATATTATTATTTTAAAATAATATGTTATAATTATAGCATAATATAACACACTAAAGTATAATATAATATTATAATACATTATACAATATTATATTGTATTACATTTAATATTCAATACTAATAATATAAACTAAATATTATAACATTTTATTTATAATATATTTTATTATAATTAATATATAATATATTCATAATATGTTTAACACTAATGTTGTAACGGTCAAACTAGTGTTGACCAAAAACACTCAATATGAAGTTTTGGAAACACTTCAAGAAGAAAACACAATACCATGATGTTTTTTTACAAAAACACAACAAGGAAAACACCATGACATTCAAACGAAATCGAAGTTATTTATTATTTAAGTAATGAATTACTACAGAAAGCACACCTTTTTTTCTCTTAGTTAAATTCAATTAAATCAAAGAAATTATTTGGAATTCCAAAGGTGAATCCGCTCACTTTTTTCCTCTACATTTAAGAGAACTTTCTCACTATCAACTAAAATTAATTAATTCTCTTAAATTTTATATAATAATGTGCTTCAAAATCCTCTCAAATTCCACCGCCCGACCAACCATCCAGTCTCTTTCGATTCCATCTGTTCTAAAATCCTCTCTAATTTCACTATTTCTCATCATCAACTCTCTCATTCTCATCCCATCAAGACCAATCTCATGAATCAAAAAATAAGCAATAAAGGGAAGAAAAGGAGAGAATATGTAACCAAGAATTTGATCTTTGGTTTTAGGAGGACTTGGTGGTTGAGAGCCTTTCATGACTGTGATTAAGTTTGTGGTTGGGGAGTAGGACGGGGGAAGAAAGGAGGAAGAAGGGAAAGGGGAGTTGAGAATAAGAGCATCTCCAAGGTTCCTTGGATGTCCCATAATTTAGGGGGTACTATTGGATTGGTTCTTCTCCAATGGTTCCCCTTAAAACCCCCCTATTCCTTAATTAATTATATTTAGTTTTTTAATTTTATAAATTAAGATTTAATTAAATATATAGTTTATTTATAAATGAATAAATAATTAAATATTAATAACTAAAATTAATTAATTAATTAATTAATCTAAATTAAGAAATTACTTTATATAATCATTAAATTAATTAATTAAATTAAAATTTAACAAATAATTAATTTAGATAATAATTAATTTATATAAATCGTGTTAAAAGTTAAATATTATTTTAAATTTAAATTCATATTATTTTAATATTAATTTTATTTAACAATAATATCTCAACGGTCATATTTCAACGGTCATATTCTAACGGTCATATTTCAACGGTCATATTTTAACGGTCGTATTTCAACGGTCGTTTTTTAATTAAATGTGGTCACTCCTTCTATAAATAGCACTACCAGTGTCCTTCATTTTCACTAAATTCAAATTCATTCAATTTTTTTAACCCAATCTTCAATATTATTTATGGCTAAACTCAATCTTTAATATTATTTATGGCTAGTAATTTGTTACGTGCCTTGCTACAAGAGGAAGAGGATGACGACGATGATGATTACGCGACCTTATTAGCAATCGCATCTTTGGAAGAACACCACTCCAGCGAAGGTCAAAGTTCTCGTCGCCGTGGTTCTAATCCAGGGAACGCTGTAATTCAACACAATAGAGCTGAAGGTCACGAGAGGCTTTTTCATGATTATTTTAGTGAATCTCCTGTGTATCCAGCAAAACTATTTCGAAGGAGGTTTCGTATGCATCGCCCACTATTTTTGCGTATTTTATCCGCAGTGGAAACACATGATTCCTACTTTGTCCAGAAACGGGATGCTGCTGGGAAAATTGGTTTATCCTCACTACAGAAAGTAACTGTTGCTATGAGGATGCTTGCTTATGGAGTATCAGCAGATTCTGTGGATGATTACGTGTGGATTGGAGAAAGCACCGCTATAGAGAGTCTCGGCAGGTTTACCAAAGCAATTGTTGTAATTTTTGGTGATGAGTATCTAAGGTCACCAATTGACGAGGACACTGCAAGATTGCTTGCAATTGGCAAACAACGGGGATTTCCTGGGATGTTAGGAAGCATTGACTGCATGCATTGGAGATGGAAGAATTGTCCGGCTGAGTATCATGGTATGTATACTGGTCACAACCACACTCCTACAATAATTTTAGAAGCTGTTGCTTCCTATGATCTTTGGATTTGGCATGCTTATTTTGGTTTACCGGGAGCTCTTAATGACATTAATGTGTTAGAACGGTCTTCTGTTTTTTTTCAACTTGCTGAAGGGCATGGTCCGACTGTTAATTATACAGTCAATGGTCATGAATACACGATGGGATACTACCTTGTTGATGGTATATATCCGTCATGGGCAACATTTGTTAAAACAATTTCTTTACCACAAGGAAATAAAAGAAAACATTTTGCTACACTTCAAGAGTCGACAAGAAAGGATGTAGAGCGAGCATTCGGGGTACTCCAATCACGCTTTGCAATTGTGCGTGGACCAGCTCGCTCTTGGGATGAGAAAATATTGAAAAATATTATGCAAGCATGCATAATAATGCATAACATGATTGTTGAAGATGAAAGAAATGATGATTATATCGACTTCACGTACGATGCTGCTGAGGAAGCCCCAACTATATCAGTGTCTCACGAACGTACAATAGATTTGTGTGAATTTATTCAGAATCATCATCGCATTAGAGACAGACAAACTCATTCTCAATTGCAATTGGATCTTGTCGAACATTTATGGGAACGAAATGGTGGGCTTTAGTAAGGGATTTGTATGCTGATGTAATATTAATGTCATTTAATTTAGTGTTGCAAGTAAAGACCTGTTAGTTGATGTAATATTGATGTTATTGAATTTCTATATTAATATGTGATCATATTTGATTTTTGAGAAAAGTTTCCATTTGCATAAATAGAACTTCATAAAATCTTCAAATACGATACATCATCTTCAAGTACGATACAACAAGAGTAAATTGAAATACATAAGAGCACACTAAATATGATACATCATCTTCAAGTACGATACAACAAGAGTAAATTGAAATACATAAGAGCACACTAAATATGATACATCATCTTCAAGTACGATACACCATCTTCCTTCTAATTTGAACTACCACCACCAAATTGCCTTTCAAGAATTTCCATCTTCAACTTATTGTAATACTCTACTTGCAATGGAGGCATGCCATCAGTGTTAATTGCCATAATCCTCTCATCTTGTTTCATAGCTTTCAATCGCATTTTTTCCTTTTTGATATTTTGAGCTTCTTGAGCGACCTGTAGTCTAGCTTGCTCTATCTTTATGCGCTCTTGCTCCTGAACATAAATTTGACCAAATAATTCTGCTCTCTTTATTTCTTTTTCTTTCCGATCCTGCTTCATTTCATCAATAAACAACATCACTGGTGTAATTTAAGAAGCCACATGCTTGTCTTTACCTTGTTTCAACCTTTCTTTTGCAGCCTTTCTTCCTATGGGCCTTGACGAACCCTCATTAGGACATTCGTCTTCCCTACAATTTATTGAATCTGGAGTTGCAGGAGAAGATGTAGCAGGACTTGAATTTTTTGACATCTTAGATTTTTTCATCGAAAATTGGCCAAGCCACTTTGGATGGAACCTTAACTCATTCCAACAATGTAAAAATTGAAAACTTGCTCCTTGCATGCTTTGAAACATTTGCATCGCTTCCATAATCTAATTAAAAAATAAAATAAATTTACTAACATGTAAAAATTAAAACAATTAATAAATTATATAAATCTAATCAGTTTAAATAATTTGAAGCCACAATTAGTACCTTGTCATTCTCTGTCATGCCACTTTGATTTCTTGCTTCAATTTGATTAAAACACCCACAAAATTTACTAACTACAATTTGAATAGCGGACCAATGGTGCTCTAACCCTTTTTGATCACGATCGCTACTGAATGTTTTGTTTTCATGATAGTAAGTTGCTACTCGGTGCCAAAATATGGAATATTTTTGCAATGTACCTTGCACTGGATCAATGCTAGTGTTGATCCATGCAGATACAAGCAAGGTGTCTTCTTCGATCCGATATTTTGATTTTCGCATCGACTTCTTTTGCAATGGTACATCTTTTACCGTATTTTCTTCGGGTATGTCCGGCTGAAATGATTGCTCTTCATATTGATCTTCCCATGGATAATGACTAGTCATCAAATTGACATAATATGGATTATTATTTTCTGCCATCTACATCAGTATAAATCTTACATGAGTATGATTTAATTAAAATTCTCAAATTGTTAAAAATATAAGAAACATGAAGTGCAATTATAATTAAACAAAAAATATAACCTGCCTTAAATTGTAGTATAAAAGATGAAATATAGGTAGAAATAATGAAAGAGTTAAGTGTGAAAGAGAACATCAGGGTAGTGCCTTATTTATAGGGTAAAAATTAATTAGATAGTTTTAAAAAAATTAGCTATTCTAGCTAAAAAACAAAAAAAAGCCTATACTAGAAAAATAGCCTAGACTAGGAAAAAAGCCTATACAAGAAAACACCCTATACTGTAAAGACAAAACCTATAATTAAAAAAGCCTATACTAGAAAAACAACCTACACTAGAAAAAAAAGCCTATACTAGAAACACACCCTATACCACAAAGACAACCTATAATTAAAAAAATCCTATACTAGAAAAACAGCCTATATTAGAAAAAAAACCTATATTGGAAAAACACTTTATACTAGAAAAAACAACCTATAATTAATAAAAAATATTAATAAAAAATTATAATAAAAAATTATAAGAGGTACATTTTAAAAAATATTAATCAAATTAAATTAACTATATATTAATTTAATTATATTATTTTAAATTACCTATACATTAACTAAATTTAATAACACATAAATTAATACTAAAGAAAAAATATATTATTATAAAATAAGGGGAAGGTTTAGGCACTTTAACCTTCTCCTTAATCTAGGGAGAAAGTTTAGGGACTTGGGGTGAAGGGAGAAGTTTTCCGGTCCATTGGAGACCGTATCCCTTAAAACTCCCTTAATTTAGCTAAGGGGCCGGATTTTTCCGGCCCCTTGGAGATGCTCTAAGGGCTGGGAAGTGAATGTGAAAGTTTATGTTATTGGCAAAAGGTTTGAAGCTTTATTCTTTTGTTTTCCTCGTTAACTCTGATAGGAAGTATTGGAAGTGACAAATAAATCGAAAGTAGCAGAATTACGTCTGATATTTAGAAATAGAGAATATTCTTGCAATAAAAAATAAAGATTTTATTACTAAATTGATTATAGCTACTTTTATGATACATCGAACCTTGAGGGAGGGAAAAGAGAAAGAATCAAGAAGTAGGGATAACACGTAGGCGCTACATCAACATTATTGAAATTATGTTATGCTTATCTTTCATATGTAAAACATCGTCTACAAATTTCTGAGGTGGATCAAACCATATCACTGGCAATGCCTTAAACCCAAGAACATTGCTATTTGGCTCGCGCGAGTTGCAACTCGCGTGAGAGGGGTAGGGGTGGGACCCATAGCAGCAGCTGTGGGGGTCCCAGCCCCCTACCCCCCTCTCACGCGAGTTGGCAACTCGCGCGAGCAAAAGGGACTTTTCTAAACCCAAATAGGTATCCCCTGAGAAGGGAAGTGCAAATTACCCCCTTTATTTTGTTCCCTATGTTTTTATTCTCTTTTAGGTACACATAGTTCCATATTTGCAAAGAACGTACAAGATGGAGAGTTGGATTCTTTTTGCTTAATATAATTATTAATATATAGTTTTAGTATATAATACTACTAATATATTTTTTTAATCATATATATTTTTCATAATATTAGTTTCTAAAAAAAATTTATTAGTAATATTTAGAAATAATATATCACTATATTATTAAAAGTAATAGTTTGAATAGTTTAATATTATTATATAAGTCTATTAATTTTTAAAACTACGTCACGTGCAGAGAACGTGCTTTATACTAGTGATTTGAAGGGTATATTTCAAAGTACCAATGATGTGGAGGCATATATCTAAAAAATCCAAAATAACCTTATTTTTTTAACTATTGGAATGGTCTGCTGGCATTATTATTATTATTATTATTAAACAAATGATGGAAAGAGTCTGGAATTTTATTATGCCAATGTACGCAAAAGAATAAAAAAATGATAAAATCCAAAATAACCTTTTTTTTACTTGCTTTACTATTAGAATGGTCTGGCTTTATTCTTATTTTTTTTAGACAAATGATAGAAAGCGTGGAATTTTTTCGACACCTATCAAAAGAACTTTTTAAAAAAAAAACAAATGATACAAAAATTGGTAGTTCGTTAACATGTATCAAAGGAATTAAAAAAGGAAAAAGTAGCTTTTAATATTAGATTGGTCAGGCTTTATTAAAATTTTCAATAAAAACCAATATAATAGAAAGAGTGGAAGTTTATTAACATGTGAAAGAAAAAACAAATGATACAAAAATTGGAAGTTCGTTAACATGTATCAAAGGAATTAAAAAAAAGGAAAAAAGTAGCTTTTAATATTAGATTGGTCAGGCTTTATTAAAATTTTCAATAAAAACCAATATAATAGAAAGAGTGATATTTTGCTGGCTATGGGGTTCGAACCCATGCGCACTTATGTGCAGAAGATCTTAAGTCTTCCCCCTTAACCTCTCGGGCAAACCAGCCGCGGTGATCAGTGCTATTAAACAACATTAATAATAATAGGATAAAACAGGGGTTGGACCTGTCCAATGATGAAGCTTTTAGGATGTTTTGATGCCCCCATTTTTACGATGAAAACTGAGAAGGGTTATAGAATTTTAAAATGATGGGTCATGAATTTAAATATAGAATTGGCTAGTCAATTTTAGCAGCGATTTGAGTCAAAAAATATGTTGCCCTTAGTAAAACTCATGGCTCACATCACACCAACGAGCATGCGAGCTTGGAATGTGACAAATGGTATCAGAGCAATTAACAAGTAAAAAATGTGAAACTAAGCGCTACACGGAACAAAGTGCTACATTGTGTAAAGCCAAACTTTAGTCCCATGTGGAAAACTAAGAAGAGTTATAGATGGTTTAAATGATGGGTCATGAGGTTCAAGTGTAGCATTGGTTAGTCAATTTTGGCAGAGGTTAGAGCCAAATCGCATGATGCACTCCGTGGATCCTAGAGCTTACACCCCGACAATAGGCTCGCATGCTCGAATCGTGACAAATGGAGTAGTTAGCCAGGCTGAAATAAGGAGTGCTATGTGCGTCTAAATGTTATATTGCATAAGTGCGACGTAAGTCACCTCTAGAGTCAACATTATCTGGCAGTGATATTGGGATGAATCATTATCATGTTGCAATGAGGACATCACATATTTAAGGTGGAGTAATTGTGATGCCCTAACTTTGGTCTCACTTAGAAAAATGAGAAGAATTATTGAATGTTTAAATGATGAGTCACGAGGTTTAAGTATAACATTAACTAGCAAAATTTGAAAGTTGTTTGAGAAAAAAAAGGAAAAATGAAAACACGCCTCCCCCAGTGAGTCACATTTGGTTTACATAGCGCCAACGGGATTGTAGACCCGGGGTGACAACAACCTTCACCCTCATTCAGAAAATACCAAATGAACTTTACGATAAAAATAAATGCACTCTCTTTACTACAATAGTAGCAATATTGTGCCTCAACGCCACCACCTTCGCTGAGGCAGTGGTTGTCACATCATCATCGTCGTCAGGAGCACACGACGATCAAGTTAAGTATTTATTTATCAAAATGAAAATGGATTATTACTTTCATATGAGATTAACAAAATTGGCTTACTAATTTATAAATGTTAAATGCCGATTGCTTGAAAACTAAAAATAAGCAGGAAAATCTTTTTTTTTAGGGGGGGAGGGGGGAGGGGCGCAAATTGTAATTGTTAAGAACTTTAGAATACAAATTTTAGATTGCTAGAGGTCCAGCTGCACCCCTACCAACTGTTGGGGGCCGACACGCCCACTCGCTACGGAAGCAAATCACCTCGAGAGAAAGCCCTGATTTTTGTTTTTCACAAAACTCAAACCAACATCAATGTTCCTATTTCGATACGAAACAAGAACAGAATTAAAATATCTCAGCGAGGTGAGAACACTCTTCCCAATATCAGATCTAGATCTAAATATCGTGAAAACCAACCAACACAAGCAATAGCCAATACACGACAAAGTAATAAAGAAGACACGAGATTTACGTGGTTTGGCAAACATGCCTATGTCCACGGGAGGGGGTGAAAGGAGATTTCACTATGATGGAGAACACTGACGACTTGCACAACCAGCAAACTCGTCCCAAAGAGACGATGCTTCGATTTTACCCAAGAGAAGATGACCTATTTCTTGTATAATCGCTCCAAGTTCTCTATCTTTTCTCTTCTTAAGATCTCACCTTTTTAGATCTGAAAAACTCTCTCTTTACAGCCGACAAAACACTCTTTTTCACCTATAAAACCCTAGGAACGAAGTTCCTATTTATATCAAGAAACCAGGGCCTAAAAATGATCTGGAAAAGATCTGCACCGATCTAGAAAACCCGCTCTGAGACACCCTGAGTTGTCTCGGGTACCGAGACACCTCAGGGTGTCTCGTACGCTTTGGTGTCTCGCGGTGTCCGCACGTCGTTGTTCACTTCTCCACCTCGTACATCATTTAATAAACCTCAAATTTTAGACGAACACCAGAAGAACACCGCGAACATCACAGGAGAGATCTGAAACACCAAAACCAGGCCAAAACCAACTGCACCATTATACCATAACTGCCTACGTACCCTCTGACCGAGATCAAACTAACCGTAGTTCTGAACATTGTTCTCCATATAGTCTCCACCTTACCCCATCACCGCCCCGAAGGGTCATGCCCTCTTGGGTAGATCAACACGGGTTGATTATGAAGCAAGTCCAAGCAATGGTGAAACTTGCTACCTGTCACTACCTTGGTCAACATGTATGCGAGACTCTTATTTGTGTGCACCTTTATGAGAGAAATATCACCTTCCTCTATGACATCCCACACAAAATGATACATGACATCGATATGCTTGGTACGAGCATGATGAACTTGATTCTTAGCCAAATAATCATGTAGATGTCAAAAATTGCCTATAGATTCCCGCATGCAGCTCGAGACGGAGAGAAGACGATGAACGTCATTATCCGAGTCAAAGAGGATTATTTAACGTCGACAAGCGCATGAAGTAAATCGACAAAGCGTACGAATCAATAGGATGACAGAATAATGAAGAGACGATTCGATCAGGAGTTACGTTTCACTCACGAAAGACGAAGCGTCACTCGTGTCTCGTCCACTCCATGTATGAGTGCCACGAATTACGGGGAAAACAGTCAATATGCGTTAAACGACGTCTCGGTAAAAACCAAGACACGCATTGTGTCTTGGCTAGGGTTGAGACACATAGCATGTTTCGTGCTCAAGAAAGCTGTTTTTTCACCGTTAACCGCCCATATTTTGGTATATTCTGATCCAAAGCCTCCCCAACTGATTTGAATCTATCTTAGAACGTGGTTAAGTGTTTACAACTGAAGATGAGAGCAAATCGGTTATTCTTATCCAAAAACCGAGCTTCTAAAACCTATAAATATGTCCCTAGAGCCTTCTGTTGGTCTCTTTGTTTTGATGATGTTTAACAAAAAATTTACCACTAATATTGTTTGTCTAGTATTTGTGCTTATCTATTTATTGTAGACAAATAACATGTTGGAGGTTGGATGGATTGCGCCATAACGATCATATCAAATGGAGGTTGGCGGAATTGTGGTATGAAGCCTTCGTAATTCAGTTCAAGATCCAAGTTCAAGCTTCATCCGCAAGTGTACCAAGATAGAGCTTCGTTGAAGATCTTAAGCTTGGGTAATTTAGTTTAGGAGTTTATATTATGTGTGTTAGTACCTTAAGCTTAATATAATATGCACACACATTTTATTGGTTTCTTTGTGTGTGTGTGTGTGTGTGTGTATATATATATATATATAAGTTTAAGTTTTGGTTCTATGTATATTTAGTTATATATATACATGGTTTTGAGTTTTCAAGTTTTAAATATGAAATAATTGAATATAATTAGAAAACATATTTTTGTTTCATACTTATATGCATATATATGATTTCATCAATATCAATTTTATTTAGTTCATTAAAATCATGTTTTAGTGCATTATATATGTATTTTGATAAAATATTATATTCATTGTTTTTAGACTTCATAACAATAGTTTACATCTTTCTTCAAGTCTATAAAATCATTTTGTAATGTTTCAAAATGTTGTTTAAGCCAAAATATCAAAATATCAATTTTTAGGTTTTCATGTTTTTGAACATATTTGCAAAATGATAATATTTCTCATTTGGGAGGTCCTTTCTGAAAACCAGTTTTTGTAGCATGTGTATTATCATGTCTATAATTATTTTTCAAAGTTTTATATTTTTCTGAATTTATTTGATGTTTTTAAACAGGGTTTCAAAATCATCAAACTACTTTCAATACCTGTTTTTTCATATATCAGTTCACGGTGGACCGCCACGGTCGACCACGCCTGGTTCTTTTCCTGAGTGGACAGCAATAACTTTTACGGTCGACCGTCAAAGTTTCTAGAATTTTCTGAGTTTCGAAAGTAGCTCGCGGTCGACCGCGAGAATTTCACGGTCGACTGCTGTTCACTCCAACGGCTATTTTTGCACGGAATCTAATTTCCGATTCATTAAGCTTTTTGGTCTTTTGTTTGGGGATTTGTCCCGATTCAAGGTGAGGATAGTTGATCGCCTGGGTCCTTTACATGAGGATCGAGGTAAAGTTTTGATCGAAGGACACTTGGGTCCGATGATTGAACCCCGAATGACTCGTCGAGCTGGGGGTCGCACATGCCCTCACAACAATTTCAAGCCTTCGTATAAAGGGAAAACTCCAGTTTTTACCCACCTGGGGGTGTGTGTTAAAATCTAAGAGCCCGTCAAAAGTTCACGCTTACAAATGCGTGATTCTAAACGCGTGACTCTTGAGAACGCCAACAAGGAGTTGCATACTCAGAAGAAAACGCGTAAGATAAACGAGCGCATTATACCTAAGGATTCATGTAAACAGTCGATAGGTTACTCCGACGGCAACGTCGATGAGTTGTACTATCGGGCTGGGGGTATGAACAAGTCTCGGAAGAGAAGTACCTAGGAATTGGAGTCTCACTGCCCGTACGCTAAGATAATCAGGACAGTATTATCAGCATGTAATTACCCCAAGATCGCTCCGCAGAGGGTCTCAGTATTTGAGAGGATCTCCAACGGAATAGCTAAGTCCAAACCAAAGCGTCTCCGTAAGAAGCGATCGGCTGTTCATGATAACGAACTTCCAAAAGTCACAATTAACATGACTGATAAGGGAAAGTCGATTCGACCTTCTAGTTCTGACCCTCTCGTATCGCATCGTCTGACTCGGCTACGCGTAGGGACCACCAGACGTAGGGACTACCAGAGAATGCAGAGAGGTTTATCATCGGATGATGAAGCATAGAAATGGCTATGCAGCGGATGAAGGAAGAGCACGACCGACAGATTCGGGCTCTTTCCAATCAAATGGGCGAATCCAGCCGTCGCAACGCTGCTAACCAAGTAGGTAGCGATTCAGATGTGGATGAACGCCTTAATGCTGATAACCCTCTCGTTGACCAAAACGCTGGGGGTGGCCCCGTTATTCCTCTTAAGAATCGTCCAAAGCCCGATACGAGCGAGGATGAGAAAATGAAAGATCTCGAGAGTAAAATCAACGCTCTAATGTCTGATCGAGAGGTAAAGAGGACTGGCATTCCATGTCCCTATCCAAGAGAATGGGATTCGATCCCGTATCCGGCGAAGTTCAACCTGATTAACTTCACGTCGTTTGACGGGAAGGGTTTGTCCACACAACATCTGATCTACTTCAAGTCCCACTTGGGCATGATCTCCGGCAATGAGGCCTTGATGGTTCGGTCATTCGTTGGTACCCTTTGCGGGCCGGCCTTCGATTGGTACCGCCGTCTCAAGTCCGGAAGTATTAACAACTGGGACGATATGGAGAACTCATTCCTTGGTAACTTCTTTGATGACGACGACGAGGTATCCATCAGGACACTTTTCGATGAGAAACAAGAAGATGACGAGACAGTCGACGACTTCGTCAAGCGCTTTCGGAATAAAGCAATGAACTGCCGAGATCCGATCACGGAGGACTTCATCCTCCAGACATGTCATAACAGCCTATCTATTGAGATATTAGAAGTTATGAGAGTCGCACCGTCCAACACTTGGAAAGAGTTGAAGACGCGCGGAGAGCGGGCCGAACGCTTCCTCCAAAGGAAGAAAGCCGAGAGGAGCCAACCGACGGCGAATCTTCCGAACTCAAACTTCGCCTCCCGTGGTAAAGGAAAGGCACATGCAGCGGTTGTAGACGTTAATCAGACATCACAACAACCCCGAAGGCAGCAAAAGACTTCGGATCCGAGACTCCAAAAAGAGTACTCCTTCAAGGACGAAGATGTTCCGGCTATTTTCGAGTCCCTCCTTGAAAACAACAAGATTAAGCTTCCACTCATCACAAATCAGGAGGAAGCTGATAACATTTTGGATCCAAAGTATTGTGCATACTACAGGAGGATCCTTCATCCCACCAAGGCTTGCTTCGCTCTCAAGAATAGCATCCAAACCTTGGTTGAAGCCAGCGTTATATCGCTCAATTAAGTCGAATGAAGACTCCGACAAGTATAAGAGTATAAACTGCTTCTTAACACTCCGACAAGTATAAGAGTATAAACTGCTTCTTAACACTCCGACAAGTAAAAGAGTATAAACTGCTTCTTAACACTCCGACAAGTATAAGAGTATAAACTGCTTCTTAACACTCCGACAAGTATAAGAGTATAAACTGCTTCTTAACACTCCGACAAGTATACGAGTATAAACTACTTCTTAATACTCCAATAGGTATATGAGTCTAAACTATTCTCACTCTTGACGGGAAGCTCCTGGAGAATTTTTACATGTAATATTCTTAAGGATAACCCGATCATGCAACTGAATCCAATAGTAAACCCAGCTTCACAAAGGAAACTGGGGGTGGATAATTTATGTAACATGAAGTTTTCAGAAGAATGTTAAATGTAATATTCTTAGGGATAACCTAATCATTATGAATAAAGTGATAAACACTAAACTCTTATTGTGATTTCTGAACACTCTTTTGCTGAGATCAGATTCGATCACCTCATTGGATCAATCTTCCCTCACAAAACTCCCATTGGTGTTCGACGACTCATAGTCTTCCACTATAAAATCCCTCACTGATCAAATTTATTGACAGTGGGTCCATTAAAATTCTTTCTGGTTTAACCCATTCAAACTTCCGTTATGTTCGTGCACTCAACACTTTCATGGTTAGAGTCCGGATATAATGCTTAGAATTTTAATCTGTCCATCCTTGACAAATTGTCGAACCCCTTCGTGTTAAGTCATTATCACTTAACATCAAGAACCCCTACTGAGTGATTTGTACAAGTCAATACTCCCACTGTGATTTGTACTCTCACTCCCACTATCCACTTGCTCAAACCTTCCTACAGTTAGGACCACAGTCAAAATCCCCTCTCGATTCCTTCAATGAACGAGAGGTCTACAAATCGAGTGATCAAACCTATAAAAGTTAGGGTCATCTCACACTCCCACTCTCACTTGGTCAAACCTTTCTATAGTTAGGGCCATAACCAAAATCCCCTCTCGATTCCTTCAATGAACGAGGGGTCAATTTTCAGATCGAGCGATCAAACCTTCCTACAGTTAGGGTTGCCTCAAACCTCTCAATCGGTCAAACATTCCTACAGTAAGGACCAAAACCATAATTCATTCTTGATAAACGAGAAATTCATCTTTAGTTCGATAATCAAACCTTCCGACAGTTAGGATTATCCGAATCTTTTTTGATTCTCGGAGTGGAAATCCCACTCTTAGTTTCATCTTTCCAGATTCTTGAAGTGGAAATCCCACTTTGAGTTTCCTTTTCTAACTGGAGATAGAATATAAAATTCTTCCTCTTTAGCTTTGGGAGATAGAATATAAAATTCTTCCTATTTAGTTTTGGGAGATAGAATATAAAATTCTTCCTCTCCCGCATCGGGTTCGTCTTTGCCCCAAGAGAATTTTGGGAGATAGAATATAAAATTCTTCCTCTCCCGCATCGGGTTCGTCTTTGCCCCAAGAGAAGACAATATTTTTTCAACTCCCAAAATTCGTGCCTCAAAGGTACGGGGAATTTTATCCCGAATCCTGAGTAGGGATAAGTCAACGCCTAACACACGTTGCCGGTTTAGTCTTTCACCGATTGAAAAAGACACCAGAATCCAATCTGGGGTATTTTATCCCGAAGCCTAAGTAGGGATAAGTCAGCGCTTAACCCGCGTTGCTGGGTGGTTCGTCCCCATAAAAAATGACCGAGTCTACGTATTCAGCATCGTAGGAATAAAAATCCATGCCTTTTATGCATGGGGAATTTTATCTCGAAGCCTAAGTAGGGATAAGTCAACACCTAACACGCGTTGCTGGTTAGTTCTTAACCGTAAAAAAAGAACAAAAGCCCACATATTCAATATTGTGGCAGGTTGTTATTAATAACACCAAAATCTGTGTCTCACACGCGCGGGGAATTTTATCTCGACTCCTTAATAGAGATAAGTCTATGCCTAACACACGTTGCCAGCTTAGTCTTTCACCGATTGAAGAAGATACCAGAATTCCAATCTGGGAACTTTTATCCCGAAACCTAAGTAGGGATAGGCCAGCGTCTAACACACGTTGCCGGGTAGCCTATTCCTGTAACAATGGCGAAGTCTACATATTCAATATCGTAGCATCAAGTCTAAGGGAGTTCATTCCTTTAGCACAACGTCACATGCGGAACGGACTTAAACAATCCGCATGCAAGCCTGATGGGCAAAATCTGCAAACGCACAGACTCGTTGTAGCTATCAAGGTCGATCCCACAGGGACTAGGGTTAATTACCAAATTTTACATTATTAGACTAGCTAAACTAATGAGTAAATTAGAAGAGAATTAATAAAAGAAATAAAATAAACAACTAATCGGATGGAATTCAATATAATGAAGGACTAGGATTGGGTTATCACCACAACTTAGGTGTTCAATAATGAATTATTTCAATTCTTGGTGTTGGTTTAATCTAGAAAGGGTGAATTAGTCTAAATTAATCTAAAGCCTCTTTCAAGGTCTAAAGATCGTGCCTAATCAATCTCAATTAACCTACTTTCATGGAATCAAGATTAAATTAAACTCATTAAGCTTTATGCTAATCCAAATCAAATCCCCAAGGAATCTAGCCTACTTTCGTGGTTCGAGCTCCCTGCTTAATTTCTAGAGATCCGGTATTAATCTTCACCTTTCAGTCCTTCAATTAATTACCTATGATTGCTAATACGGTGATCAAGCGAATCAACAAAATTAAAACACTAGAAATCAAGTTCAAAGATTTAAACTTTCACCAAGAACCTATATCAATTCATCATCAATCACCAAAAAGTTGGGTTCTTTCCCAATCCTAGACAAGAAATCTACTCACACATGATTGGAATAAGAGAAGACATCAAATAATTATGCAAATCAATCATAAGAAGAAATAAATCAAAGATAGGAAAGAATTAACCCGTCTTTCAATTGAAATCTTTAAAATAAGAACTTGCAATCCAATCTTCTACAAAAGATTAATGTCTTCCTTCAATACTTGAACCCTAGAATAGTTGCTAGTTGATGGCTAAAAGAACATAACAAAAGATATCCAAAACCCTAAGTCAAAACATCTATTTATATGTCTCCAAAAATCTGGAAAATAACTAATTCCCGCGCCACCGGTGTGGTCTGCACCACACCAGGGTGTGGTAGGGGCTGTTTTGCTGATTTTGTGTTTGTTTCTTCAGTTTTTGGTATTTTAGCTATAACTTTTGCGTCCGGCCTCAGAATGAGGTGATTCAAGTTGCATTGGAATCCTGTTGAAGAGATCTACAACTTTCATCTTTTGAGTTTTTCTTTATTCAAACTGCATCATGGTCGAAATTCCAGTTCTTCATACTCGTGCATCCATTTTCTTTACGAACCATGCCTTCAAAATCTTGTTGTTGCTTCAAACTCTTGTAAAACTTCCAACGATCATCAAATCTTTCAATCTTGAGCCAATACCTACATATAAGAACACAAACCACAGCAGTATCCTCGATCTAAACACGAAACATGCATTAAACACTCGTAAATCATGCTTAAAACACACTAAGATAATGCATATTTTACGTGTTTATCAAAGCCCGATTCAAACGGTAATCGGTAAAGGCACGCCAAATCCGTTGAAGGCTAAGGGTTTGCCAAAAACCTTAAAGTCTACGTCTGATACACGTCACTGTTTAGTCTTTTCACATGAGAAAGACGAAGTCTACGTATTCAATATCGTAGCACTAAAAGAGTTAACTCTTTTAGCATAACGTTACATGCGGAACGGACTTAAACAATCCGCATGCTAGCCCGACTCAAACGGTAGTCGGTAAAGGCTTATCAAACCCGTTGATGGCTGAGAATTTGCCAAAAATTCTATAAATGCGAGTCATTGACGTATCAGCTTCATTAGTTGGTCTCATGACTTGAACATCCAACAAACTTCAGGATAAGATCCACACGTGCAGATGAATCAGCTTTAATAGTTGGTCCTGCAGCCCAACATTCGGGATCGTCACGCTCCAATGCCTTAAGAGCTTAAACTGTGTAGACTCCAGCAAACGTACGAGTATAAACTGTGTTAACGCCGGTCAACGTGTTACAGTAAAGATCGATGCCGGTCAACGCATCAGCAATTTCGCCAAAATAAGGCAAAAGATGACTCCAAGGATTTCAGTTACAATCAGATATGAATTCCCGACGGAGAGGATCAGTTCAAAATCAACTCAATGACACGAGTTAAGTTCAGAAAGTTACACACCAATCTCAGTTCAAGATTTCGACAGCGGTCAGACGATAAACGCAGCGCCGGAAGAACTTCACCTATTCGACGAAACAATGAATAGATTGAAGACTGAAGAAGTTAAGAATTGAGATAGTTCAAGGTCACTCTACGAAATTGAGGAGATGGCCTATCTTATCCAAAGCATTCCAGACTCCTTAATAAAAGAATGAGTCTGGAATACTTTGGAGGGGGTATCTGTAGGCGTCTAAAAATGCCTATAGGTGTCCGTACACAGCTTGAGACAGAGAGAAGACGACAAACATCGTTATCCGAGTCTAAGAGGATTATCTGACGCCGACAATCGCCTGAAGCAAAATGGCGAATCAAGTGACCTACACGCTCGACAGTCAGCTCGTGCGCGCCAATCAGCTCGCAAGCGTCAATCAACACGCGTGCGTCAATTAGTTCATGCGTGTCGATCAACACAGCATGACAATCAATTCGTGCATGTCGATCAACACACGCACGTTAATCAGCTTACACGCGTCAATCAACATGCGTGCGTCAATCAACACGTGTGTGTCAATCAACACGCGTTCGACAGTCAATTCCGCAACGAAGCGTACAAGTCAACAAGACGATCAATTACGCAAAACGGTAGAAAATACAAGTCCCGGAAAGACCAGAAAACACCAGAGCTTAGCAAAAAATCGAAACACCGCGTCCGCGCGGGTCGGACTGCGTCGACCCGCGCCCGCGCGGGTCGGCCAAGTCCGACCCGCGCCCGCGCGGGTCAGACTTGCCCCCGCGCGCTACTTCAACCCATGTTCGGTTTTTTGACGGTTTTCTCAGGATTTTTTCAGTTTCAGAGGTTCCTAACTGACTTGATATCATCCTCAAATATGGTTAGGCTGTTGTTAACTGAAGATAGAGCCAAGTCACTTGTTCTCATCCAAATAATCGCTTCTGAAGCCCTATAAATACAAGTCTAGGGCCTCCTTTCAACGGGGCGGAGTTATTATCAAGAGGACGAAGTGCTGCCGGATTGAGGAGTCAAAGGAGCACGAATTTCAGCGAGGATTGACAGATCTTGGCGAGTTCTTTAGCATAAAGAAGGAGAGTTCGAGAGATCCGAAGCCCGTTTCCTCCGTTCCTTGAGATCAGGCTTGGTCTTGATATCGAGAAGAGCCCTGATTTCGCTTGGTCGATCTCAGCGCTTCAAATCAAATACTTTCTTGGTGAAGACGAAGCTCTGCCGAATTTTCCATCAACCGGATCCAGATCTAAGGCGGTCCACGGATAAACCCCGGCACAGGCAAAGATCCCACGCAAGCAAGCGGGTGATAAACGTCCTCTGCGTTTGTTTTAACGAGAGTTGTAAACTTTTGTTTTCATTGTGTAAAAGTCTTATAAAAAGACAATCTTTTTTTTTTGTTTTCATTGTAACGATTGAAGTTGTAATGAATACCGCAATGAATACATCAATTTTCGACGCAAACACATATCTCTTAAATCCTCCTATTCTCGTAGCACCAAAGTCGGGTAAACCGTTCTTGATTAGCACCAAAGTCGGGTAAACCGTTCTTGATTAGCACCAAAGTCGGGTAAATCGTTCTTGATTTACATCAAGGCGATGAACCACTCGTTAAGTGTTTTACTTGCACAAGATGATGACAACGGTCACGAGTAGGTAATATATTATCTAAGTCGAACTTTGGTAGGTACCGAATCTCGGTACCCAATGATCGAAAAGGAATGTCTCATGTTTGTGTTCGCCATCCAAAAGATGCGACACTACCTTGTTAGGCAGACGATTTACGTAATCTCGAACATTAATCCAGTCTGGGTTTTCATGACACAACCGACCTCCATGAATCGGCGGTTAGCAAAATGGGCCCTTCTCCTATCCTAATACAACTTACATATTAAGAAACAGAAGTCCGTTAAAGGACATGTAATTTGTGATCTTCTGACGGCTAACCCTATACCGGATACAGCCGAATTATATGAAGATTTACCCGATGAAACCTACAAAATCAACACTACCTTGCATCAACAGGTGTGGCAATTATACTTCGACAGGGCTTCCAGAGTGACTAATACAGCAAGCGCTCTTGGTAAATCTAAAATTTCTGCGGGAGTCGGAGTTGTCCTAATTTTCCCGGAGAAGCATGTGATACCCTGAGCCTACTCATTGATAGGAAAATGTTCCAACAACGTAGCCAAATACAACGCGCTGCTCATGGGACTCAGTTTCGCCAAAGAGCTGGGGGTCGAATATCTTAAAGCTTTTGGTGATTCCCAACTAATATCAACCAAATACGTGAAGAGTACGAAGTCAGAAACCAGAGCCTGATTCCGTACCACAAAGCAGTCGTCAAGATGGAAAACTCTTTTGAAGGATTTTTCATTGAGTACATCTCGCGTCTCTAAAATGCATATGCAAATACACTGGCAACATTAGTAGTATCTCTGGCACAACCTCCTGAAACGAAACAATTGGTCACCGTGAGAACTCACCAACTCTTCATACCAGAGTGCGCCTTGAATACCAAAGAAGCGCACGCGACCAGAATTGAACTCGAACCCCAAGACTGGCGTTTCCCTATTATCGATTATATCTTGCATGGTATTTTCCCAGAAGACATAAAAGAAAGAGACTCGGTCCGATGAAGAGCACCGAGATTTTATTATAATACGACAACTCAGACACTGTATCGTCGCGTATACGATGGTTTGTTACTTCGATTTCTTTCAACCAAAGAGGCGGAGGAGGATCTTAAGGAAGTGCATGATGGAATCTGCGGTGTACATCAGCCCTGTCCCAAGCTCTGCGATTGTCTTAGAAGAATGAAATATTATTAGCCAACCATGGTCAAGAACGCATTTGACTACGCTAGGTGGTGTCACGTGTGCCAAGTGCATGCAAATTACATGCACCAACCCCCAGAGCACTTGCACCATTTTTCCAATTCATGGCCATTTGAGACATGTGGAATGAACATTATTGGTCCTATCTTACCATCATCGGTTAAAGGTGACCGCTTCATCCTGACGATTACTGACTACTTCTCTAAGTGGGCCAAAGCTATTCCGCTCAGAGAAGTAAAGACGAGCAACGTCGTCGCGTTCATCAAACACCACATCATTTATCGACAACGACCCTCAGTTTGTCAGTAACGCCTTCATCAAATTCTACGAGAAGTTTAAAATTGAAGACGTTTCATCAGCGACATACAATCCCACTACAAACAGATTGGCTAAAGCTTTCAACAAGACAATCACAAAGATTTTGTAGAAACTCGTGAGAACCAACAAATGAGACTGAGACGATAAACTTGGTGAAGCTCTCTGGCCTATCACATGACAGTCTGCACGCCTACTGGTACAACCCCGTATTCCCTAGTATACGGGTGTGAAGTCATCCTCCCATTAGATATTCAAATTCCCTCCCTGCGTATTGCTCTCGTAACAGGGATGACGACTGATGAACAACATCAAAAACATCTTGAAGAACTCGAGACGTTAGATGAAAAGTGCTTAGAAGCCCAGTAGCAAATTCAATTTTATCAAGCCAGAATCTCCAGGGCTTTCGATAAGAAAGTCCGACAGTGAAGCCTTAAGGAAGGAGACTTGGTCCTTGCCGTTCGACGATCCATGATTCTTAATTCCAAGAAGAAGGAAAAACTCCAACCTAAATGGGAAGGACCGTTCATGGTAAAAACAGTTTACTTAAACAGCGCATATCGTTTGGTCACCCAAAACGGTGACAAACTCATGATGCCAATAAATAGGAAGTTCCTGAAGAAATAATATCTCTAGTACATTCGGGATAACCTATTTAATAGGAAGTTCCTGGAGAATGCTACACAGTGTATTCTTAAGGATAACCCAAAACCTATTGATTCTTAATCATGATATATAAAAAATAATTAAGAACCTTCCACTGTGGCTATTTAATTATTTCCAAGATGATTAAAACCCTCCCACTTGTTAGACCCTAGAGGGGGGGGGTGTGATTAGGGTCTTATGCTAATCTAATCCGATTATATGCCAATTAAAAATTAATTAACAAGTATCCTAGCAAGATGAAATGCAACAATATATAAGAGCTAGGATAAGCAATATGAACAATGAGATATATCCTATATGATGAAATATATATATATATATATATATATATATATTAAACTAACACAAAATGATATATCCTACCAAAGAGATATACAATATGATATATGCAAGGATATGTAAACTAACAAAGAGGGTAAACAATATGAACTAGATAGTGGATTATATAAATAATGAGCTATGGACAATGGCGATATAAGATATAAACATAAATATAAATGAACGCTAAGGCACACTCAAATACACTATATGATCACGGAGTTCGGACCTTCCGTCCTACGTCTCCGCTCCCCACTCCCGAGGAGAAATCCACTATCACAATCCGGTTTGGAAGCCGAAACTTCTACACACTCGGTTTACAAGTTCACCGAAAACTCTCACACAACAAACACTATGCAATCACACTTTACACCCACTAAGTGTTGGACCTAGCCGTGTCTCCCTCAAGTGCTCGGTAACAATCTCTCCCTAGGTTCGTCAACCGACGCCACTCCTCTTGGAACGATCCCCGACTCTCACCACACACTCCTCACTCGGTGTACAAGTGTATTATAAAGTGAATCTCACAATAAGGCTCAATACAATAATTGATTGTTCTCAACTATGGATGAGAACATAATGAAAGCACAACTCAAAGTTACAATCCCTCATCACCCAACTATACTATGTATGCAAATACTAAAAGCTCAATGTGGGTGTGTGTAACAA
The DNA here is from genome assembly GCF_001876935.1 of Asparagus officinalis. Lineage (NCBI taxonomy): Eukaryota > Viridiplantae > Streptophyta > Magnoliopsida > Asparagales > Asparagaceae > Asparagus > Asparagus officinalis. The sequence goes on from NC_033795.1 coordinate 24,005,370, forward strand.
TGAGTAAATATAATCAAATCTAAACTCAATATAAAAACTAGCTTTAAAGAATGATAATTAAATAACTAAGCAAATGTAAAGCTAGATAGAGTTTAGAAAACTTCTCCAATAGATGACAAGATGGAGATTGGAGCCCAAACAAGAAGATGATCTCCTCCACTTGTGAAAACAATCTTCAAACCAAACAAACACTAAAACACACTTAAACCCTTGTTTAAAACTCTTTAAACTTGTTTAAAACATTTCTTGAGTCACATTAGAAGTATGAGGGCATGAGGTATATATAGGCTCATAAAACAAGCCCAAAAACCCAAGAAAACCAAGCAAAAAGATAAAATAACGGATATATCAAAATTTAAAAAATATAGCCGTTATGCTACAGTAAATAGGTCCACAGACATTTCCGGTCGATTGGTACGGTCGACCGGATTTACTGTAGCAGTGCACAGCTGTTTTGTAAAATCAATTTAAAATAGTAAATGAACTCGAAAAATTATGAAATTTTGTGGTAATGTTCTAGACATGTAGAATAACATGTCAGAGAAAGAATTTATGAAAAATATTTTCCCAGTTGAGATAAATAAATATTTTAACACAAATTTACAGTTTCTGAAAAACTGTTAACATATACGATTTTGTAAAATCAATTGGCAGAGTAAATCAACTCCAAAAATAGTAAAAACTGGAGAAAAGTTTCTAAACATGTAGATAAACATTTCAGAGAAAGAATTTTTCAAATATCACTTCCCATTTGTGAAAACTCATCAGTTTTGTAAAACATGCACGAACATGTGCACGAACGAAAACGTGAATATGTAAATTCCTTTAAACATAACAAATCAATTCCAAACTTGATGAAACTTTGAGAAATGTTTGAAAATGATATTTTGAACATGTTACAAAAAGAATTTTCCAATTTGCATTTCCCAATTGTGAAATCTTATTATTTTGCAAAAGTGTTCAAAACATGAAAACTCAAAATCATGCATGTATTGATGTTTTGACATAAACAATGTTTTGAAACTTTGCACAATGATTATATAGACTTGATAAAATATGTATATGATGATTGTTAAGTCTATAAACTGAGAATACAATATTTGAGCTTAGAAACCAAATACGTGTGTGTATATGATATTGAGCTTAGAGTATCTAACACACATAATATAAAACCTAAACTAAATATACCAAAGCTTGATCTTGATCTTCAATAGGCTTGACTTGATATATTTGCGGATGAAGCTTAAACTCGATCTTTAACTTGAATTGCATAAGCTTCACCGACATTCCGCCAACTTTCTTTGGATATGATCGTTGAAGCTCTATTCCATCCATCCTCTAACAACGTTGTTTATCTACAATACATAGGAAAATACAAATACTAGACAAACAACATTAGTGGTAAATTATTTGTTAAACATCATCAAAACAAGAAGGCCAACACCACTGTGATTTTCGAAACACCTTTCATTGAGATGAGATTCAATGACTTAATCAAGTCAATCTTCCATCACGAAGCTCCTACTATGACTCTGAGGTCCTTCAAGGAGGAAACATAGTTCATCTGCCTTTTGCCAAAACCCTTTTCAGTTATCGGCATCTTTCGTATAATTAGGACTTTCTTGCGAATCGAAAGATAACAAAAAAATTATATTCTTTCTTTCGTCCATAATCCTTGTTTGATTTCAATCGCTAGGATTAATTCCACCCACTCCTACTATGTTTGGAGCCTTCTTGCATTGAGATGAGATTCAATGACTTCATCCGATCAACCTTTCCTCACAAAAACTCACATAGTGTAATTGTGGAATGCTTAAAATTCACGGTCTTCCACCATAAAATCTCTCACTGATCAAATCAATTGACAGTAAGTCCACAAAATTCTTTCAGCTGAGTCCATCTAAATTCCCACCGTGTCTGTGTACTTAACACTCCCACTGTTAAAGTCCCGACACAACACTTGAAATCTCAATCTGATGATCTATGGTGATTATCGAACCTCCTTCGTGTCAAGATCTTGTCACTTAGCACTGAAACCTCAACTGAGTGATCTGTACAAGTTAACATTTCTACTGTTATTTGTATCTTCACTGCCACTATTTCTTGGTCAAACCTTCCTGTAGTTAGGACCAAAGCCAAAATCCCCTCTTGATTCTTCAATGAATGAGAGGACCACTTTCGAAATCAATTTTCTCTTTCGATAAACAAAAGACACCCACCTAATTTGAATGATCAAACTTATAAAAGTTAGGATCATCTCAAGCCTCCACTTGGTCAGACATTCCCACAGTTTCGATCAAAGTTGGAATTTCATCTTGATAAACGAGAAATCTGTCTTCTGATCGGGTAACCAATCCTATACAAGTTAGGGTTATCCAGATCTCTTCGATTCTCAGAGTGGAGATCCCACTCTTAGTTTCACCATTCAGGAGTCTCGAAGTGGAGATCCCACTTTGAGTTTCTTTCATAGGAGATAGAATATAAAATTCTTCCTCTCCAGCATTGTCTTAGTAAACGAGAAATCTGTCTTCAGATCGGGTAACCAATCCTATAAAAGTTAGGGTTATCCAGATTATTTCAATTCTCAGAGCAGAAATTCTACTCTAAGTTTCTTTTGCAGGAGATAGAATATAAAAGTCTTTCTCTCCACCGTCGGGTTCGTCTTGGCCCCAAGAAAAGACACATCCTTCCACCAAAATCTATACATTTCATGCATGGGGGACTTTATCTCGAACCCTAAATAGAGATAAGCCTATGCCTAACATGCGTTATTGGTTAATCTTTCATCGTGAAAAAAACACCAGGATTCATGCCTGGGGGAATTTATCTCGACCTCTAAACAGAGATAAGCCTGCATCTAACACATATTGTCGGGTGGTTCATTCTCGTGAAAATGACCAAGTCTACGTATTCGACATTGTAGCACTAAAATCCATGTCTTTCAGGCATGGGGGACTTTATCTCAATCCCCAAATAGAGATAAGTCTACGTCTAACACGCCTTTCCAGTTAATCTTTCGCCATGAAAAAGACATCAGGATTCATGCCTGAGGGAAATTGTCTTAATCCCTAATTAGAGATAAGTCTGTGCCTAACACGTGTTGTCGGGTGGTCCGTTCCTGTGAAAATGATCAAGTCTACGTATTCAACGTCGAGCACCAAAATCCATGCCTTTTATGCATGAGGGACTTTATCTCAATCCCTAAATAGATATAAGTCTGCACCTAACACGCGTTGTCGGTCAGTCATTCATCATAAAAAAGACACCAGAATCCATGTCTGGGGAACATTATCTCGATCCCTAATCAGAGATAAGTCTACGCCTAACACGTGTTGTCGGGTGGTCTGTTTCCGTGAAAACGACGAAGTCTATGTATTCAAAAGCATAGCACCTAGTCTAATAGAGTTTATTCTCTTAGCATAACATTACGTGTGAAACGAGTTTCAACAATTCACATGCTAGTCCAATTAAAACGGTAATCGGTAAAGGCACAACAAATCTGTTGATGACTGAGGGTTTGCCAAAAATCCTATGAGCACCTTGCAAGGGATGATTAAGTCTATGTATTCAAAATCATATCACTAAGTCTAAAATAATTCATTCTTTTAGCACAACGTTACATGTGAAATGAGTTTCAACAATTCATATGCTAGTTCGATTCAAACAATAATCGGTAAAGGCATACTAAATCCATTGAGGGCCTAGTCGGCTGAGCCGTAGCCGTGGGTCCCTTAAATAATGAAGGAACAGAACCCTCAGGCAGGTCAGTAATGCTAATGATCGTAGCTGTATCAGCTCCAATGACTGGTGTTATAATTAAAACTCCCATGTGGTTAAGTAAAATATTGACAGATGAAAAAGGGCGATCTATGAAGGAGATGCATACCTGCAGATGAACCACCCTCAACGGATGGTCCTGCAGCCTCTCGAGTGACCAGCTCAGCCGACATGTTAATGAGTAGCCTGTTATCAGATACTGAGAAGCTCGGCGCTGAGACGAATACGTGTTCGCTGAATCCTCCAGGGTCCACAGCATGAAATGCTTCCTCCTCAACCAGTCCCTCCATTGTGGCATCTACACAAGAGCTTAAATGTTGAGTAAAGAGAAAGAATCTAGAGCTCATGATAGTGGGAATCAGATTCACCTCTGGTAGTTGCAAAAGATTCTGTTACCCCGACATTCGTGCCCGCATCCTTCAATTTGTCTAAAAGAGAATGAAGCGCAAAAACGATTAAAGAGAGAACAGATTCTGAATCACCTAACTCCCTTAATTACCACTTGAATAGTGTACTACCGGTGTTAGATATACCTGGACTTGGAATCCTCGGCTTAACATTGGTACCCTGGCTAACTCTTTCACCAACCTAGGCAGGCACGAGCTCATCATCAATAGCATCACACATTTGCTGCACGAAGCTCAGGCTCTCAAAATGGTTAAAGTTGGAGAAGATAGAGTCGTACGGAAATTCACCTTCTTCATGACCCCTTGAAACACGGGACATGATTAAATTCGAAGAATCCATAAGAGAACTAATTAAAGACTACATGGTGGTGGGGGATTACCTCCTCTACCAATGGGTACATTGCCAAATAACTCTGTCTGGCGAGTGCGCGGATCGGCATAGGACTTACTCACCATCTTCTTCCATTTAGGGGAGCAAGCCTCCATGTAGATACTTGATCTCTCGTGTTTGGATTTGGCACGCACCTCAACCCGTGCACTAGACTTAGCGGTAGACCGTAATCTCCCGCGACGGAAGATAAGAGACTCGTCTTCTTCAACCATCCCACTTGGGGTTACAAGAATTATCTTATTAGGATAAGTAAACAAAACCTCTCGTCTCGGTTTTGATGGAGCCGATGGAGGTTTAGGAAAAATAGAGCGCTGAGCCAGACGAGCAAACGCCAGACTCATTAATTCTGATAAGAAAGAGTCTGACAGACCTATCTCAAGTTCTTCCTCAGCGCTTCCAAATTTGATATCCATATCTCCAAGATCTTCTTCGGAAGTCTCCTCTTCGTCATCAGTAGGAAGGAACTCCTCCTCATCCTCCACTCTACCTTTGCCTTGGCGGGAGGGTTTGACAGGCTTCTTCCCCTGCTTCTTCAAAAGCTCAGCATCACGAGCGGCCTTAACAGTAGTTCGAACTAAATATTCGGCCTCCAACTCTGCGATGTCCTTCACATTCATAAGCTCATTCGCAAAAATAACCCACTTGCAGCTGAGGAAGTTAAGTTGTGGTTTACGCCTGGATGTAGGGAGAGTGAAGATGGTGCCCGTACAACATGTCATGCTCCAAATCCATGCTCGAACACCGTCTATAAGACCTCCCTCAATTCTCAAGCTTCGGATCGGGTTCCCAACATACAGTTGGTCGTAACTGAACTGATAAGCAAACCGACTAGGCAAATAAGGCTCTATATAGCAGCGACTCTTCACCTGAAGAACAAGATATCCGAGGTGGATTTCACCAACCAATAAAAAAAACCCATATCAAGAGAAGCCCGACCAGTCCATGGCTTCTCTTCATCAATTAATACCTCTTCATAACGGCCCGAGAAACGAGAAAAACATTTGAAGAACTCCCAACACTTGTGGATTTGAAGCTCTTATTTCACCTTGGTGAAAGTCTTTGAAAACCACTTGCTCTCCTCTAATGATTGCAGGAGGGGACGGAGGTATTGGTAGTGCTCGACGCTGACATCAAATCGGGGCGATGAAGGATGAGCCATGTCATCAGATATGTATATAGGAACTCGACTTTCACGGAAAGGATCTCGGTCGATGGTTCGTGCCCCATTTGCGTAAGACCATCGACCATGTATCTAAGCCCACAATGAATATCGGCGACCATCACCGGAAGTAGAGAGAGATCCTTCCCGTGAGCTAATTGGATAGTTAGGAAGAGAACTTCAATCGGCAAAGCATCGAAAAATTGATATGGAACGATGTACTTCTTCAACCAAATGGCGAGATACCCCGCCAGAAGAGTCATAGGCCGAATACGCTTCTGCGCATGCCACAAGAACGTTTGAAACTTGGTCCCCACCAGAAAGGGGCCCTCAACAGTAGCAGTAGTGAATGATTGAGCACCGGTCTTTTTAATCAGGTCATTAATCACAGAAGGAGTCAGAGGGACTAACTCACAAATAGCTTCGCCAGAATCACTCCAAGTGCTAAAACAAATAATCAACATACTGCTTCAAGCTTATCTGTTTCTTCTTCTTCACCATGGGGCTCATACTGATTAGAGAAGTCTGATAGTGACACGTAAGATCCCAGAACGTATCATACATATCAGAAGAAGCTCTCTTCAATTGCCTCAGCTGCCGATTGGTAAGAAAATACTCCTGGTACGGGTAATCTCCCATCGGAAGTCCGAAAACCTTTTGTATCTCATGAACAGCTAACCCTAACTCCCTGTTGCAAGTCAAGAAAGTGTTGGTGTCAGGGTTATAAAGCTCAAACAACACTAGGAAATGGTGTATACTAATCAGTAATCCGTACATGATGGCACATACCGATGCATACAATCTATTGTGCTTCAGTTCATTCTCCCAGCGTCCGAGAACACAACTCATCATACGAGTCCACCACCTCTTAGGAGGCGAGTGAACCTAACCATAGCACCTGTACTCTTTCGTAGGGAGTTTCCTCCCAAGTCTGGCGAGATGGTTCCTCACTGTGTTTGCAGCTATCAACACTTCATCTGGCGGTGCTATATTAAGTCTCAGAATCCCTTGTCGAAGGCCACGAATACAGTTATACACATTTGAACCTGGGGTCTTATGCTAGGTAATAAATCCATAGTTGACTCGCTCATGATCATTTGTAAGATGCCAAGACATCTCCCATCCCACGGCTTGTGCCTCTAAATGTGCAAATGAATACTGGAGAGGAATAGAAGGGATATACAGTGGACTTCTGCCATCATCATTCAGCCATTGCTCATCATCAAGAGTCAGCACATATGGATCCTCAACATGATCACTGAACAAATAATCTGGATCCTCAACATGATCACTGAACAAATAATCTGGCTTCTTCAAAGCCTGAGTAGAGCTGGAATCTTTAGTAAGGAGAGCATTTGTGATCAACTGTCGTAATGTACGAGACCCCGATCTCGTACTAGCTGAGGAACCTCCTTAGGTCCAGCCGGATCAAACTGAAGAGTCGAACCAATAAGCAACTTATCAACACTAGTGGTAAAAGTCTCTCTACTACAACCGCTCGTGGCGTAAGGTAGGAATCTATTTGTAGGAAACTCAACTGAAACAGATAGCGCATAATTAGAAAAATATTTCTAAAGAGGAGCTGAACTCATTACTCGAATCAGCAGATAGAGTCACAACTTGGTCAATTGGTGAGACGATTGTTAGACCCTAGAGGGGGGGTGATTAGGGTCTTATGCTAATCTAATCCGATTAAATACCAATTAA